>NW_005054309.1:3725465-3733758 GCF_000277835.1 Geospiza fortis | reverse complement strand
AAAGTGCTTATGCAAAGCTCTCTGCAGGGAGGAGGGAGCCTGGCTTCCCAGCTCCGGCTGGATGGAGTCACGTTCCCACTCCAGAGCTCCCAGGCTTGTTCCGCAGCGTGCCGGCCAAGACAGTGGTTGTTGTACAGGCAGTTTCTCACAGAGAAGAGATGACACAGCGGCTTATCCACCAGGGACCTGGGATCAGCTTTCAGCTCGGTTACAGCCTTCAAATGTGGCGGCTGAGAGCTGTCACACTGCCACCGAGGTCTTTATGCTCTGATTTATTAAGCAGAGTTGGAAATCTACACACTGGAGCGCATCTGGGCCTCAGTCCCTCTGCTGCTCTTCCCCTTCTTAAAAGGGCTGGTTCATGGCTCATCCCCATCCTGCCTGGATGGCATAAAGATGCAAAGAAAAGGCCTTCATCCCTTGTGCCTGCACTGGGCACTGCTCAGGGGTGGCAGGGAGCTGCTGAAGGACAGCTCTGCCTTTCCATTCCTCCTGTGTCTGGGAGGCCACTGTCACCTTCGTGCCCGTAACCCACTGGGCACCGGCTGGCACTTCATGTGCTGGAGACCAAATGTCCTCCTGCATCCTTTGCAAGCCCCTGGCTGTCCTTGGCTGCCATGCCATGCTTGGGCTGTCAGCTTCACACAAGCTCTGGTTGCTCCAGCTTCACTCTCCCCGCAACGAGCCTGTTTAGGGGGTTTTGTCCCTGATGGATCTGAGCTCCTCTCCATAACCAAAGCATGTTTGGCAGCTTTCTGAGCCCAGAGTGTTCCTGTCCAAGAGGTTTCAGTCATCTCTCATTCCTGAACAATCTGGTTCCTTATGTGTGAATCTGCATCCACCCAGTTTGAACCGCCCAGGACTCCAGCCGGGGTGCGTCTGCCTGTGCCAAGGCTTCTCTGCGACCTCTGGGCCTCTGCTGTCCACATAAAAACACATTTTCTGGTGGCCTGGCTGTCCCAGGCTGGGGAGACAGAAGCCCTGGACCTGCTGGCTTCCCATTGCTTGCCAAGGAGCAGATCTGTGCAAGGCTTTGCCTTCCAGCCTGCACAGTCGGGATGGGCAAAGCTTTCATTTCCAAAGGGAAGGCCCAGAGGCTGGGTGAACTCAGGTCAAGGAGCTGGAGTTAGTTGAGCCATGTAGTCAGTCCTGTTTTGACCAAAGAAGAGTCTCACTGCTGGAAGGCTCACACCCTGGGAGCAGGAAGCAGCTCCTGACACCCATCCAGGCAGAGGGGCGGGAGAGCAGGCAGTTGTCTCTGCAAGGGCTGCTCTCACATCCCCCTGGCCAGCAGCACTGCACAGGAGCAGGGCTTCTCCCTTGGGGCTGCTGCTGCTTGGTGCCTGGACAAACCAGGGACCCAGGACAGCACCTGGAACTGCGTGCAGGTCCCTGCGGGGCCGGCCTGGCAGCGTGTGACTCGCAGCACTCCACGCCCCATGTGGGGCTGCAGCCAGCCGGAAAACTTCCACAGAGGGTGTCAGGAGATGCCTCATAGCAGGAAACTTCCACTTGCCACAGCCTGGTGAAGCACCAGGAAACCTCCTCCTGTTTTCAGGATGATGTGTGGCAGGCGTGGGAGGGTTACCTGCCCTGGGAGCTTCCCTAACATGGTGGAGCGAGGAGGACGTGCCCTCCTTCGGGGCCATCGGTGCTGATGCTGCCCCAGCTGTGGCAAACAGGGTGATGCTGAAGCAGAGCCGGCGCCAGTGGGTCTCTCACCTCATCCGGCTGCAAACACAGAGCACAGAATCCGCTTCCTTGGGCAGCAGTGTGATAAATTGGGCTATTTTGAGGTGCAGGTCAGGTTCCTGAGGCCGCTCTGCTCCTCGGCTCAAGTGCTGTTAAACCTTTCACGTACCCCTCATTACAAATAAACACCTTGTGGTGCCAGTGGGGCTGTATCCTAGGACTCGTGGCTCCTTGAAGAACCGTGATCGGAAGCGGAGGAGGGAGGTGGCAGTGATGCTGAAGCAGCTCTTCAGCCAAGGACCTGCAGGAATGTTTTCATCTCGCTCAACACTCCACTTGAGCCGACCTCGTGAGGTGCCGCCACCCCGGGACTGAGAAGTGGCTCAAGAGCCTGAGGCGGAAGGTTTGGGGCTGAGTGGCTGATTTTGGGCGGTGGAGGCCTCTTGCAGGGACTGCTGCAGACAGGGCTGTAGAGGAATTCTTTCTTTTCCAGTCATATTTCCTCAGAGGATGGACCTGGCACTGTGAAGGTTGCCAGGTCTGGAAAACAGCATGGCCTTCCTCCATGGAAGGGGGCACAGTAAGACCCTTGGGAAGGGCAGTGAAGAAACAAAACTGAGGAATGGAGCTCTGGATAGACCTGCTCTGCCCCCCATACTGCTGGTGGTGACCAACTCTTCCCATCTCCAATTACCTTGAACCTGCTGCTGGAGCCCATCATCTCCTGGCAGAGCTGTGCCTGAGCCATCTGCTGCTTCCAGCAGCCCACTCTTCTCATCCTTCCCAGCCATGATTCCCTGGGCATGGCTGATGGCAGTGGAAAGGCTTGTAGAAGGCCTGAGGTCTTCAAGCCACTGAATAAAGATTTGGGAGGGCAGCAAGGAAGAGGCTGCCCAGCTATGGTGGGAGCAGTGAATGTTTTCTGGGTTCACTTTATAACTCGGGTCTGGTTTTCTTTCCTCCAGCGTGTGGCCCAGGAACCTTCAAATCTAAGCAGGGGGAAGGTCCCTGCTCTCCCTGCCCTCCCAACAGCCGGACCACCTCTGGAGCAGCAATGGTCTGCACTTGTCGGAATGGCTTTTTCCGGGCAGACACGGACCCCGCAGACAGCGCCTGCACCAGTGAGTCCTGCTCTGGGCAGGGAGGGGAGCAAGGGAAGCTGTGGAGGTGATGGGGGTCTGTGTCTGGGATGGGGTATGTGCTGTGCCCATGCCAGGGCTGAGCTGGACATGAAGACACCCACATTTCCCTGCAGGTGTCCCCTCAGCCCCCCGCAATGTCATCTCCAACGTGAATGAGACGTCGCTGGTGCTGGAGTGGAGTGAGCCGCAGGACACGGGTGGGAGGGATGACCTGCTCTACAACGTCATCTGCAAGAAATGCAGCGTGGAGCGGCGCCTGTGCACCCGCTGCGACGACAACGTGGAGTTCGTGCCGCGCCAGCTCGGCCTCACTGAGCGACGCATCTACATCAGCAACCTGATGGCCCACACCCAGTACACCTTCGAGATCCAGGCCGTGAACGGCATCTCCAACAAGAGTCCCTACCCTCCGCATTTTGCCTCTGTCAACATCACCACCAACCAGGCAGGTCAGTGGAGCCACCAGGGAGCAGGAGCTGTATCTCCTCCACAGAGCAGAGTGGAGCAGAGATTTCCTTCTGACAGCCTGGGAGGTTGCAGTCCTTTGTGGTGCCGCCTAACTGGCTCTCTGGGCCTGCATCTAATCCCCTGGGTAAATTCTCCTCTCTGTTTAAAGCATGTCCCTAGAGGAGATGAGATCAAAATGCATGCAAGTGGAGAAGACTAGGGCTGGCAGATGCTCCAGAGAGCTCTGGATCTTCTAGACCTACCCCAGAGATGCTGTGCCTGCTGCGAGGGGAGGAGGAAGGAAATGAGATTTCTCTCCTGTGTGCCTGGGAAGGCTCAGCACCAGCCCAAGCCTTTGCAGGCAGCCAAGTGCTCTGCCATTCCCTCCTTCCTCCCGCTCTGGCCCCGCTCCAGCGTGCTGGTAATCTCCAGCCACTGCGCACTGATCTGATTTCACGGGTCTTGCTGCTGGGGTGGAGCACAGAGCTTCTGGCAAATGGAGGAGGGGAGGGAGCCCCAGTTTGTGTTGGCAGGGCCCTTCCCCAGACCAGTCTGCAGCTAGGCATGGGGTGAAGCATGACTTCAGTGCTATTTCTGAGGCTCCCCTTAGTGTTGAGATCACACCTCCTTATGGAGACTTGGGGGAGGCCATGAGTCTCAAAGCTTTTCCATGCCTTTCCACCAAGATTATCCAAGCAGGTCACAGGCAGAGCATTCCCTACATTGTGTGGGATGGTGGAGGGGGAAACCTGGTGCAGGTGGCTCATTCCTTCCCTGCCCTCCTTCCTAGCCCCATCTGCCGTACCGACAATGCACCTGCACAGCAGCACCGGGAACAGCATGACGCTGTCATGGACTCCCCCAGAGAGACCCAACGGCATCATTCTGGACTATGAGATCAAGTACTCAGAGAAGGTAAAGCAGGAACAGCCTTTTCCCTCCTTCCACCCTTCTAGTTGGCCATCAGCACCATGGCATAGGGGGTCCCTGCAAACCCGGCTCCTGGGGGATGTGGTAGCCAGCAAATGGAGGGTGGCTTCACAGAGGTGACACCCACATCTCCCCTACAGCAGGGCCAGAGTGATGGCATCGCCAACACAGTCACCAGCCAGAAGAACTCGGTGCGGCTGGACGGGCTGAAGGCCAACGCCCGGTACATGGTGCAGGTGCGGGCGCGCACCGTGGCGGGATACGGCCGCTACAGCCTCCCCACGGAGTTCCAGACCACTGCCGAGGGCGGTAGGTACCAGCACTGGGCTGCCTCCATCGCCCAGTCCTCCCATGCCTGCTCCTTTCCCAGCTTGACTTCGATTCCTGCCTGTCCCTCCATCAGGTTCCACCAGCAAGACTTTCCAGGAGCTGCCTCTGATCGTGGGTTCGGCCACTGCAGGGCTGGTGTTTGTCATCGTGGTGGTGGTGATTGCCATCGTCTGCTTCAGGTACTGGCTTTTCAGGGAAGAGGGCTTCACATCTGGGTTTGGGGGTTGCTCATGTCTGCCACAGAGCTTTCCCCCCTTTCACCTGTGGGCACAGCTCTGGCAGCTCCAGTCACAGAGTGAAGCACTGGACCAGCCACACATGGGTCCCAGAGCAGGGGTCCTGTGGGAGGATTGTGCCTCTGCTTCCCCAGCATGAGCTGGGCTCTGCCCAGGCTCCTGCCATGCACTCAGCACAACTAGGCCATCTCCTCCCATCGCACCTCGGGTGGAGGGATAGCTCTGTGCACAGCCTGCCAGAGGGAGGGCTCTCTGGCAGAGGCTGTCTGTGCTGGGATTTGGAAGTTGGCAGTGAATGTCTTTGCCCCATCAGGAAAGGGATGGTTACTGAACACCTCCTCTCGTCTCCTTTGGGCAGGAAGCAGCGCAACAACACCGACCCTGAGTACACGGAGAAGCTGCAGCAATATGGTGAGTGTGAGAGCCCAGCAAATGGACTCCGGCTGCCCTCTCCCAATTCCTGTCCCATGCAAAAGGACAGCCTTTTCTAACAAGGGGTGGGCTGACAGCCAGACAAGTGCCTTGACATCTGTCACCCTTGCTGTGTCCCTCCTGGTGATGGCTTCTGTCCTTGCAGTTACCCCTGGGATGAAGGTGTACATTGACCCTTTCACCTACGAGGACCCAAATGAAGCTGTCCGGGAATTCGCCAAAGAGATTGACATCTCCTGTGTGAAAATTGAGGAGGTCATTGGAGCAGGCAAGTCCTGGGGCTGGGCACAGCAGGTGCTGAGACTGCTGCCTCTCACCCTGTCCTGTGGCTCACCCTGCTGCTCCCCTCTCTCCTTCCCACTACAGGGGAGTTTGGTGAGGTGTGCCGTGGGCGCCTGAAGCTGCCTGGCCGCCGCGAGATCTTCGTGGCCATCAAGACACTGAAGGTGGGCTACACGGAGCGGCAGCGGCGGGACTTCCTGAGCGAGGCCAGCATCATGGGCCAGTTCGACCACCCCAACATCATCCACCTGGAGGGCGTGGTGACCAAGAGCCGCCCCGTCATGATCATCACGGAATTCATGGAGAACTGTGCGCTTGACTCCTTCCTCCGGGTGAGCATCCATCCCCTCCTGCCCTGGGCTGGGGAGTGCAGTGCATGGTGGGGGCAGCAGCTCTGAGCCGTTCTCCATCTCTCTGCATTGTCATGTTGGTGTCCCAGGGTTAAGCTGTGAGTGGGAGGAGTGGCTCTAGGGAGGAGGAAGGTGATGGTGATAGTACATTGGGATCCTTCCTCAGTCTGTTCAGGGTGTTGCAAACCCCTCTGATCTCTCCTGGCAGCTGAATGATGGGCAGTTCACAGTCATCCAGCTGGTGGGAATGATGCGAGGCATCGCTGCTGGCATGAAGTACCTTTCGGAGATGAACTATGTGCATCGGGATCTGGCTGCCCGCAACATCCTGGTCAACAGCAACTTGGTCTGCAAAGTGTCTGACTTCGGGCTCTCTCGCTTCCTGGAGGATGACCCAGCTGACCCCACCTACACCAGCTCCCTGGTATGGGACACTCACGAGGGATCTGGGATCTGGGTGTGGGGGGAGACACCTCAGGGATGCCCTAATCATGGAGCTGTGTATCTATGCAGGGAGGCAAGATCCCAATCAGATGGACAGCTCCTGAGGCCATCGCCTACCGCAAATTCACTTCAGCCAGCGACGTGTGGAGCTACGGCATTGTCATGTGGGAAGTGATGTCCTACGGGGAGCGACCTTACTGGGACATGTCCAACCAGGATGTAAGTGCTCTCTGGGGAGTAGGGAACCGGGAGCTGTAGGCTGCCTGTGCGAGCCCAGGTGGCTCACAACCTGCCTCTGCCTATCTTTCTGCAGGTGATCAATGCTGTGGAGCAGGATTACCGCCTGCCACCCCCCATGGACTGCCCCACTGCACTGCACCAGCTGATGCTGGACTGCTGGGTGCGGGACCGCAACCTGAGGCCCAAATTTGCACAGATTGTCAACACGCTGGACAAGCTCATCCGCAATGCTGCCAGCCTGAAGGTCATCGCCAGCGTCCAGTCTGGGTCAGACATCCTTGTTTCCAGCCAGCACTTACCCAATTCCAGGGAACACTGGAGTGGTTGGGAATAGAGCTGTGGGAGGGAGGGGATAAGAATGGGGATCCCTTGCTTCCAGTTACACCTCTCTCTGCCCTGCTCCTTGTGACCTGTGGCTCTCTTGCCCTTTAGCATCTCCCAGCCGCTCTTGGACCGCACTGTCCCAGATTACACCACCTTCACCACCGTGGGAGACTGGCTGGATGCCATCAAAATGGGACGGTACAAGGAGAACTTTGTCAATGCTGGGTTTGCCTCCTTCGACCTGGTGGCACAGATGACTGCGGAGTAAGTCCCTGCTTGGAGGGGAGGAGGGAGAAAACTGGGACTGGGGCTGCTGCACACTCTCCCTTGCCTATCTGACAGCCACTTGCTCCCACCTGGGTGTGTGGTGAGCTGAATTAAGGACTGGGATTCAGCATCCAATCCCAAGGGAGTTCAGGTTTAGGATTCAGCATCCAGTCCCCTCTGGTGTTAGAGGGAGCACTGGAGCTTGGCAGAGGGCTGTAATGATGGATAGATCCATTGCCCCAGTGGGGCAGGGACACTTGTTTATGTTGCTGGTGGCTGGGGGCTGAGTTGTCACCTTTTCCTTGCAGGGACCTGCTGAGGATAGGGGTGACGCTAGCAGGGCACCAGAAGAAGATCCTGAGCAGCATTCAGGACATGAGGCTGCAGATGAACCAGACGCTCCCAGTGCAGGTTTGACCACAGGGGACTCTGCATTGGAACGGACCAAGGGAACCCGCCATAAAGGTTCAGTTTGCGGTGCAGCCCAGCTTCCTGTTTTCCCCTCCACACGGCGCTCCTCTGCCTCGGACGGTCGCCTGGGACGGGATGGGACGGGACGCCCTTCCCTGGATCGAAGGCACTCATGCTGAGGGAGCCCAGCTTTTTGTCCCTTGTCCTGGAATGGCGAGGCAGCAACACATCTTCATATTGAAGATGGATTATGGGACAGAGATGGCACATCCCACTTCCCACCCTGTCTTGGTGCTCATCGGTTTGAAGAGTTGTTCTGCTTCTTGGATTTCTTTTCACCCTGTTTTCTCCCAAATCCTCACTTCCCTCACCTCCCCGAGGCCACAGACTGTTGACCCGTCCGCCGAGTCCGTCAGACATGTCCGAAGCCTTCCCTAACTCTGTTCCCCACATGGAAGCAGCCAGGGGAGGCCAAGCCAGCGACAGGGCTGGGGCCACCAGCCCCAGACAATCACTCCTCTTCTCCAGCCCTGGCAAGCCCTCCGTCCAAGGGTCTGCACTGGAACGTGTCCGAAGGGAAGGCTTCTCTCCCTTTCTTGGCTTTGCACGCCAGAACCCGAACCCGATTTACTATGCAGGGAGTTAGGCAAAAAAAAAAAAAGAAAATAAAAAAGAAAAAAAAAAGAGATATATAAAAAAAAGATAAGAGGGAGCAGAAAGGGGAGGGAGGGGGACCAGGTGCCCGGCTCCTCATCTCTTACCCTCT
>NW_005054309.1:3722482-3725411 GCF_000277835.1 Geospiza fortis | reverse complement strand
CGCGCCTCCCCCAGCCTCCTCTTTTATGCAGAAGGAGCAGGCGCCGCCCGCTCCTGACACACGCTGTGATTGCTGCCAAAAGACTCACTCACCTTTCCCTGAGGATTCACTGCAGCCCGGTTCCTCCGAGCCGAGGGAGAGACTCCCAGCGTGCCTGAGTGTGCGTGAGTGTGTGCATGCGTGCGTGGGTGTGTGCTGGCCGCAGGACTGTGGGAGGCAATGGGCAGAATAAAGGCAATAAGAATTTTACCCGAGTTTCCTTTGCTCGATCGCGCTCTCATTGGATGGGCCCGGCTGCCTGCAGCTTCGCTGCCCACCAGGGTCATCCTTCTCCTCCTCCTGGCCGACCCCAAGCTGGCTGTGTGCCCCTTTCTGCTCTCCCCTTCTCTTGCTGTCATGTTTTCAGGTTGTCCGACAGGGACCGGGCAGTGATCCTGTACCAACCCTGTGGTGCTGGGAGACACAGCACGCTCCCTGTGAGGCACACAGGGTGGAGGCTCCGAGTCCCAGGTCAGAGCCGGTCAGGAAACTCTAATGTACTAGAAATACTCAGCATTTTTTCCCCCATACCCTCCTCAAGTCAAGCTGGAACTGTGGGAAGCAAACAGGGAATGTGAAAGCCAAGCAGGGAACAGCCATGCCCGCTGCTCATCCAATGCCAGAGGATCCCCACAGCTCCGGGGCTTCTCCATAGGGCACTGCTCCCCCCCTGCCTCCCTCTGGGCAGCCTGCCCTCAGCAGCAGGGTTGCAGCAGCCCCTGGCACCCCTGGATTACTGGCCTCACTCCTCCTCTACAAAGTGGCTCTTGAGCAGGGGGAGCTCAGCAGGGTGAAAGGACCAGCTGCAGGTGGCAAGGTGACCCCCTGGGAGAGCAGTCTGGGGGGGCATGCCCTCATTCTAGGGGAGATTTGTCCACAGTAGCCAAGTGGAACCCCAGATCCTCATCCTGGGTTTCTCAGGTCCTCCTTGGCTGCACTACCTTGATAACTGGCTTTTGGGGTGCTTTGCTGCCAGCCCAGAGGGGCAAGTGGTCTCTCCCCAAAATGAGGGGGTGCACCCCTATGCTCCCCAGTGCTTGGCCCCGATCCCCTCCTCCCTGGCTGACATGGCAGGTGCTGTTTTATCCCTTCCCTTGGAACAGGCCTGCCCTTGGGTTTCTCATTAACCCTGTCCTCCTCCACAGGGTAAACAAGTCCAGGAGGACAGGTGGCAGCAAGAATGGTCTCCCCACATCCCAGCATCTCCTCTGTGAGGTGTATCTGGGATGCTGGCTGACAGGGACACCACAGCCCCATTTTGCTGGGGTTTCCCATCCTGGCTTGCTCCCTACCCTGGCTGCTCCCCAGCCCCACCATGGTGGGACCCCAAACAGCAGCACTGGGCAGACCTCACCCCTCTCCCAGATCAGGAGAAGAAACCTGGCATTGAAAGGCTTTTAAGAGCAAGTGGCTGAAGAGACATGACAGCCTGTTTGGGGCTTGCTACCCACCCACAGCCCCCCCTGGAGAAGCACAATGGGGCACAGGGGCTGCCCCTGCCTCCCTTGCCCCCCAGCCCCTGCTGCTGCAAAGTTTGGGGTCCCACCAGCCCTGGTGCATCTCAAACATCCCCATCTCAGTCCTCCATCCTGGCCTGGCTTTGCTTTGAGGAGGGGTTGTTCTCATTTTGAACAAGAAACCCCTTCTCCCACCCTTCTCTATGCACACCCTGCTCCCACGGGGCAGGACACACCATCCCTGCAGCCAGCCCCGGGCCTCGCCCCAGCCACCGGGGTGCACCCAGCAGCTCTCCACATCCTCTACCTGCCTCCTCCCTTTCCACACAGATCTGGGGGAAAGCTCTGTTCCATGGTGAAAGAAAAGCAACAGCGAAAAACAGCAGCCAGGGAAATCAATGCGAGCGTGCGTTTGTAAAAATATTTTTTAACGGAAAGACTTTTTTTCAATTAAATTATTTAAGGAATTTTATGGAGGTCTGTGGTGCCTGCGTGGTTCTTGGGGGGCTCTGGGTGGCAGGGAGCGCTGTGCTGGGCAGGTGAGGGTGTATTTGGGCACTGTGTGTGTAAAAGTGGGTCCGTGGCAGTGAGCAGGAGCCACCTGGCCCCACGGGGGTGCAAGCCCAGTCCAATTCCCTCCCAAAAGATGCTCCCTGCCTCCTCCTGGAACAGCCAGTGGGTGAGGATGTTTTGAGGGGCTGAGTGGACCAGATGATGCTCCCAGGGCCGCCAGCCCTGGGGTGCCACTGCGGGAACATGCTGAGGCCAGGGGAGCAGCGTGGGGTGGCCCTTGGGGACCGTGGTGGCCTTTGGGGACGGCGGTGGCCAGGCCAGGCTGGGCTGGGGGCACGGCAAGCCCTGCCTGCACCCTGCCTGGGCTCTGCCTGCGCCCTGCGCTTCCCCCCTCCCAGCCCATGCAAAAGAGCCTTTTGTGCTGCTGGGTTTTTTCCCCCCTTTTAATTCCTAACCAGGAGATTAAGGGAAGACAAAGGCTGCGATTGTTCCCGCTCTGCAGAGAGCTGGAAAGTTCGGGGAGGGGGGATCGTCCCTTTCCAGACAGACCCAGAGGAGGGGGACATATGCCCCAGGTGGAGGGGCCGGGATGGGGGGAACACCCTGGGAGCGGCGGCGGAGGGTCCCGGGGCACAGCTGGGATGAGGGCACGCCGAGTGCTAAGGGGGATCCCTGCCGGGGTGGCCCGGAGGCTCCAGCGGGAGGCTGGGAGGCTCTCTGCAGCAGAGGAGGAAGAGGAAGGCTGAGGAGGATGGCTTGGCCGGCTCGCCGGCTGCTTGGCGTTTTCCCTGCTAACTCTTGGCTGACACCTCAACAACTTGGCAGGGAGAGGACCCCGCAGCCCCGTCAGCCGCCTGGGGCCGGCACAGCTGGAAGGGATCACGGCTCGGCACGGCTCGGCACGGCTTGGCACAGCCTCT
>NW_005054309.1:3715101-3716516 GCF_000277835.1 Geospiza fortis | reverse complement strand
GCCCGGCTCGCCCCGGCTTGGCACAGCCTCTGTGACCCGGCAGGCCAGCGCGAGGCACGAGGCAGGGAGGGCACAGGCGTTCTCCACGCCCTCCACCATGCCTTGTCCCCACTGCCACCGTGTGCCCAAGGGAAAGGCCGAGCCCAGCCGTGCCGGGGCCACATCCTGAGCGCACTGAGCCAAGGATGGCCCGACGCCGGCCAGGCGGGTCATTGCCTCAGGCTGGAGCCAAGGACACACATGACCCGGGAGGGGGCTGTCCCCACAGCACAAGGGACAGGACCCGGCACATTTTCCCATGCTCACAAGAAGCCACGAAACACCCACGAACACCCCAGTTCTGGTCCTTCTGTTTCCCGTTAAGATTATTTATTGGTAATTTTTAAGACCACTTACAGACTCTGTTCACGTGCCAGGACCCTACACGGCTTTTTCCCAGGGCTTTTTTTTTAATTATGAAAAAAAAAACCACCAAATTGTTTTAATCATTTTCTTTCCATTCCTTCCTTCCAGTCTCCTTTGGTTGCTAGCAGAAGACTTGCACATGGTGCAGCATCCGTCCTCGTCTGCCACCACCACAGCCCATCCTCCCTGCCCGCTGCTGCTGGAGCCCCAATCAGGGCTGAGTGTCCCCACAGGGGGACAAGACCCCCAGAAGGCGCCAGCCAGTTCTGGAAAAGGGGATCTGAGGGCCGGGGGGCTGCCTTGGGGAGCAGGAGGCGGCTCTCTGGCAGATGCCTGGGAGCTGACATCGTCTTTGGCAGCACAGCCAGCGAGCAAATGCACCCACATCAATCACCCCACGCCTGCCTGCTGTGTTTGGGGAGCAGAATCTGACCCAACACTGGACCGGGAGGCAAAAAGCAGCTTTGGGTTATTAAACAAGACCAGGTCAATGCCTTGACTCAGTGTGGTCTGGGAAAGGCTGGATCTTCAGGGGAAATCCAATGGAAAGCAACGGTGGCCTTGCTGGTAGGGCTGGGGCTGGTTCCAGGGGCTGCACTGCTCCCACCAAGCGCTGCCCTGGCTGGGAACGCTGGCTCCTTTGGGAATGAGAGGAGCAAAGGACTGCTTCATGGCTGGAAGTGAGAGGTAGAGATGCCCCCATCCCTGCTAGCTCGCCTTACCCAGGTTTCACTGGCCAACACCCCTGCCCAGTCCTGAAGCATCACAGATATTGATGCCTGTGCCCCATACGGCAGATTACCCATGCCACTGCTCACCCAGCCCTTCATGCCACCTAAATCTGGCATTTTCAGCTGAGGAGGCCCTCCACTCTGCCCCGGTCCCCCAGCAAGCCCAGCCCAGCTGCTGCTGAGCCCCCTCGCTGCCCCTCTCCCGCTTTGATCTCCCCGGAGCCGGGGCCGGTATCGCCGCCGGGGCTGGGGGCCGCCCCCGGTGGCAGACTGGGTCAG
>NW_005054309.1:3712847-3714837 GCF_000277835.1 Geospiza fortis | reverse complement strand
GGCTGTGCCCTGTTGCAGCGTGTTTTTATTTTGCAGGTTATTGTTTGATTTGTTGTTTGGTAGTTTTTTGGGGTTTTTCCCCCGTGCTTTTGCCTCCACCGGTAGCTGGGATTCTGCGGAGCCCCGAAAGAGGGGGACTATCGCCCCCCCACTGTCACCATCTAGCCGGGACGTGCGACAGTGCCCCATGGTCCCAGCTGCCCCGGTCCGTGCTCGGGGAACCACAGCTCGGGGCAGCTGGGGAAGTTCAAAGGAAGAGGAAAAGCAGCAGCCCCACTGTGTGTGAGGGTTTGGGCTCGGATCCCCAGTCCCCATGTCACAGCCTGAAGTCATTTCGTGCCATTAACGGGTTTTCTCGCTCTGAACTCGCTAATGAGCCTGCGTGGGAAGCAGCAGGGACCGAGGGCCTCCAAACTGGGGCAGTGGTGGGAGCGAGTGGCTCCTAGCAGAGCATATTTGGGGGGAGAGACAACCATCATCCACCCTTAACTCTCTGCCTCAAGTCTTGCTTGCTCTTTGTGCTCCCCAGCCAGCCCCACTAACCCCCAGCACATCCCTGACACCCCAGCAGCCCCAAACCGGTGCCTGGAAAGAAGGGTGGCTCATGTCACCACCTCACAGGGTGGCTCAGATTCTGCCACCTCCCTGGTGTAGTTTGCCCCCATCCCACTGTCCCCATTGTCACCCAGGCAGAGAACCAGGACTGCACCCCGGGAGGATGAAGCTGAAACCATGACCCATCCCCAGGGCGGTGAGTCAGGCTGTGCCAGGTGACTTCTGCTGGAAAGCACCTTTCAGCACCACCCCCATTCCTGTCCCTGTCCCAATCCCTGTTCCCGTGTCCCTGTGCCTGACCCTATCCCCATCCCACATCGGCACAGAAGGACTCCACAGGAGGCATTGATAGAGGAGTGAGGTAAAAGCTCCATGGAGGTGTTGGATGTTTCTGTCCACAGCCCAGCCTTGCAGGAAGCAGAGCAGGAGGATGAGCCAAGCCTGGGGCAGGAGCACAGGAGCAGGAGTGCCGAGGTGTGTGAGGCAGCGTCATCAGAGCTGTGCAAACAAACAGGCAGGACAGCAGGGATGGGGAGAGCCGGGCAGAGGAGTGGGGAGGGCCCATCCCTGAGCACCCTCAGCTCTGGGGCTCGGGGGGTCGAGGACCCAGGGCATGGAGCCATAGCACAGCACGTCTGGGGGCTGGAATGAGGCAGGAGCTGCCCCGACAGTGTGATGGCAGCCGTGCTGTGGTCCCAGCCATTGTCCCGCTGCCCCTTGGGCCCAGGAGGCAGGCAGGGAGAGGGACAGGGACAGGGACAGGGACAGGGTGCTCAGCACCAGGGCTGTGGGCTCCCGTTCACACGCCCTGGCGGGTGGGCAGAGGGTGATGGACGAGGCCTCCATGCCGAGATAATCCCGTCCCTGCGGCCCGCGGCCGGCATTTATCTCGCGCCAGGACTGACGTCACCCTCCAAGACCCCAGCCAAGGAGGCCTCACTGCTCTTCCTGGCTTTTCCCAGAGACAAGGGGCCTTGGGCCCCTCGCCCCAGGCTGCGAGCAGGTGGATTTATGACCACAGCCATGCTCCAGCATCCAGGGGACAGGAGAGGCAACGAGACCTTTATAGCTTTAATACACCTTTCTGACAGTGAAGTTTAAATGGCCTCGTAAACCCCCTTGTCACCCACCCCCAGCAGAAGGCAGCAGTTTATTAGGGCTGTAATTCTTCTCCTGGCATTCCATCAGTGTCCTTTTAATCTGCACTTGGGGGTTTTTTATTTCTGCTTAATACCAGCAGCTGTAAATGCTGTTAGGGATCATCTTGTGCAGGGACCCTCCAGGGGGGACACTGGGCACCGGGGCACAGATACGATGGAGCAGGGGGGGCTGGAGGCTGGGACAGCCCAGTTCCAACTGAGGGGTCAAAGCGGTGAAGAGGAGCCAAATTTTCCTGCTCTGAGCACATGCCTCCTCTGCAAAGCAGGCCCAGGCA
>NW_005054309.1:3709633-3712835 GCF_000277835.1 Geospiza fortis | reverse complement strand
AGCAGCAATGCATCCATGATGCAAGGAAAGCCTTTCCAGGGAACCTTGGGATTTCAGCAGCAGAGCCAGGCCGGGAGCTAATCCTTTGTGCCAGGCTTTCCATTTTCATCTCATTAACTCGCGCTCTCTGTGCCGCTGCCCTCTCGGTGTTTCTGGCGGGGAGATAAGTCTGCGTGCTCGCTGCGGTGAATCCTCCGCGCCTGCTCGCCCGCGCTGACGCTGGCAGGCAGCTTCCATCCAATTACAGCGGGGTGAAGCTCATTTTAATTGCATAGAGCAACTGGGATTACGCAGACTTTATCTCCTAATTCCCTCTTTATCTCTTAACTTCACACTCTCTGCTTGCATTGAAGGCAGGACAGCTTGTGCCGGGGTTTGCCGTTTCTGAAGTACCTTTTCCCCCTGCTCCAACCCCTTGCCCAGATGGGGTTGGCCCCAAAATGCCCCTAAATGCTGATACTGGGGAACCCTCTGTGTCCCGTGGAGCCACAGCCTCCAGATATCCCCACAGCACCTGGGGGTCAAGCCAGGGGATGGCACCAGCTGTTTGGGAGGAGGGCTCGTCCTCGAGCTGGTGTCACACGTCACCTGGAGGCAGAGACTCCTTAGGAGAGGCTCGGGTGGGCACAGCATGAGTAAAGGGCTTTTCCTCTTTACAGCCCATGGTAGTGGGTGCCCAGCACCACTGCTGAGGCTGCTGCAGAGCTCAGGGGGTCCCTGTGAGGGAGGGACAGGTTGCTTGCCACCAAAAATGCACACTGAGGACAGCAAGCATCTCAGACAGCTCCTTGGGGACTCTTGAGGACCCTTTATCTGCTCTGTGCACTTAACCAGGATGAAAGTTTCTGCAGGGCTCTGGGGCCTTGTTAGTGGAGTCAAAAGATGTTTCTTAATCTCTCCAGGTATGAATAGCACCCATGGGTCCCTGACTGCTCCCACAAAGGGCAGCCCCCACCATTCCTCTCTGCAGCAGGAGCAGACAGAACCGTGGTACTCTGCTCTTCCCACCTCTATTTATTCACCCCCTGAGACATGCCTGGGTTCCCCCCAGCCACCCTGGCCTGGGCATCCAGCAACACCCTCTTGGTGTGTGGACACATCCACCCCGACCCAGAGCGAGCTCTTGAGATAGTGAGATAGCCAGAGGCTGCCCCGGATGGGGCACTTGGCAGGGCTGGCCCGATAACAAACCAGCAGCTGGTTCCCTCTCCCTGCAACATTTCCCTGTTGGTTTGATGCCTCTTGGCTTCATGGAGCACCAGGTGCCAGGCTCACCCTGCTGCAGGTGGGTAAACTGAGGCAGCAGGGCAGGGGTCAGGTGTCTGGCTTAGCAAGCTCTGCATCAGCACAGCTGGGTGTTAATTAGATACCATTAGCACACGCTAATTAATGTAATTCCAATGACCCACAATTCTGGAGCGTGAGAGCTGCTCCTCGCCCTGCGCCATTGCTGTGAGCAGCTGCGCCCCTGCCACGACTGGTGGCAGCAGGAAGGGGAACAACCGATGCCAGTGCCAGTGTCACGCCACCAAGGCCCTGCCAGGGCTCCTTCCTGCAGGCTGGCACGCTCCTGGCCCCACTCCCCAGGCACTGCCAGCACGAGCCAGACCCAGCAGATCAGGCACTTAGGGCGCTGGCAGAGCCGCACTAAACCTGTCAGTTTTGACTGCAGGAGTGCCCCGGTGACCATCTCCTTGGCGTCCTGTTGGCTGCCCCCCATGGCTGGGGGCTGAGCACATGGGGGGCAGGGCTTTGGCGCGGGGCTGTGGCAGCCAAAGGGTGACTCTTAATCCGGCGGCAGCTGCGGGGCCCAGGCTTGCTTGCTCAAGGGATACGGCAGCTCGGTCAACAATCCCTGGCCCATTTCGGGGGGATTAGCAGCCCCCCGGGGAGGGAAGGGGCCCACATGAATATGGGGCGGGTGGGAACACAGCCCAGTGGGAACAAAGCCAGACAGGGAGGCAGCAGGGAGCAGGACCCGCCATCCCACGGCGTCCCCAAGGTGGGGGACAGGGGCTTGGGGACTGTCCCTGTCCCCATCCTACTTTCACACTGCAGAGTGCTGACAGGAGGGAGCTCTGGTTATCATCCCCCACCACTCCAGCATGATAACCCTGCTCCAGCGTCCAGCCACCCCCTGACCTCGTGTCCATCCTCATGTCCCACTATGGCAAGCCCCAGAGGGAAGTGGCAGAGGAAGTACCCGAGCTCTGGCACTTGGGAGCTCCTGGCAAGCTAGGGCAAGAGAGTAAACTAGTCCTTGTTTGCCACAGGTTGGCCAGCTGGGGATAACCCAGGCTGGAGGAGGCCATAGGGTATAAGGCCAGCCAGGAGGGGAGCTGAGCTGTCTGGGGACCTGCAGTGGTCATGGGAGCCTCCCACACATCCAGGGGCAGTCTCAGACCACTAAAACACCTGTAGATTCAAAGTGGGAGGCTCCAGCTCCTGCCCAAGCAGCAGGTAGGACCCATGAGAGAGGAAGAGCGCAGTTTGCCTTGGTGATATCCAGCCCTATGTTTCCCATGTGCTCAGCACCCCTCCATTCCCTCTGCATCCTGCATGGGGAACGTGTGTGGTCCTAGTGTGGGGACCCTTTGCCAGTGTTTGGGTTTACTGATCTGCAAGGTGTCTGGGAGTGGCCCTGTGGCCCTCAGTGTTTGCTGGGGTGAGCCCCACGACCGTGTCTACCCTGGGCTTACCACCCTGTGGAGCAGAAGCCCTCTCCAGGGCAACTCCCTTGGGGGCTGAGAGGGTCTGCAGGGTAAGTGCAGGTCCCTTTGATGCCTTCAGTTGGGGCCACAGAGGCAGGAGAGGCTGGGGCATGCACCCAGGGAGAGGTGTCCTGGGTGGTGGCGCTTGGGGAATAAGCCCCCAGCCCTGGGGACGTGCACTGGGTACATGTTTGGGTACATGTACACGCGTAGCTGGTGCTCCCCCTCAGCCCTTTCCCCACGGGTGCTGAGCAGGGGCCGCTTTTCTGCTCCGTTAGGCACGGCTGTGCCGGCACATAATGACATGGTAATTGTGAGCGCAGGCCCGGCCACACGCGCTGCCCAGCTCGCTGGCCAGCCCTCCCAGACCCGGGGTAGGTGGCTGCTGCCCGGGGGGTCCCACCTGCTGCCCCCTCCCCTGCCCATGGGACCCCCGTGTCCGGCCGCACCCGGGACTTGCCCCAGTGGCAGGCAAAGAAGGGGGCCCTCCC
>NW_005054309.1:3703750-3708589 GCF_000277835.1 Geospiza fortis | reverse complement strand
ATCGCGGGGGTTCCTGCCCCATCCCGGGGTGCCGAGCTCTCGTGTGTGCCGCTGCCCCATGCGGTGCTGGGGGAGCTGCCCTGTCCTTGTCCCCTGAGGGTCGGTGCACACCTGCACAGGGGTGTCGGGCTGCCACGATCACGGTGTGTGCTTCCCACGTGCACAGCTCGCACCTGCCCCCCACCTGCGGCCAGCCCCAGCTGTGTGTACCCACTTTGCACTCTATGTGTACGCACTCTGCCCTTTCCACAGCCCCATGCACACCCTCTACCCTCAGGGTCCCCCAAATCCCCCCACCCCAGCTGAGCAGGGTGCCCGGGGCTGGCGGGCAGCTCTGTCCAGCCCAGCACAGCCAGACCCCGGGTCACAGGGACACCACGAGCAACTCTGGGCTCCCCACAGCTCCCAGTATGCTCCCTGCACACCCAGCTGAGGGGTCACCCCATCCCGACCCCAGCCACATCCCCCCCCAGCCCCCGGGAGCCAGCCCGTGCAGCTGATTCTCCAGCAGTGCCCGTTTGCTGGAACCGGTGTTTTATGGCCCTACTCAACACCTGCGGATCAATGCCAATCCGCATTTTATTTGGTTTGGGAGTCATAAAGGTGAATTGACCCAGCTGCACCTCTGCAACTGCTGTCCCCCGCTGCCAGGTGCAGGGTGGGAGAGAAGGGCAGGGACAGGGGACCCCGGGACACGGTGCCCGTCCCTCACCGTGCCGGGGTGTGCCCGAGGGAGATGGGGTTGCTCTTTTCTCGTGCTTTTTTTGACTGCAAAATCTCCTCGGGGGCCCCCGGCGGTGACCTCTTCCTGGGCGCAGCGCTAAGCCCTTTGTAATGGGATTTTGTGGCAGAACCGGCAAATTAGGGGCGAAGTGAATGTGTTAAGCTGCTGGTTTCTTTCTGGTGGTTCCCCCTCCCCAGCCCACGCCGGCCGGAGTTGGAACAAAGGCTCTGCTTTTATCTCGGGTCCTTAGAAGTCAGAGCTGTGCAGGGCTGTGCTTCCCCCTCCGGAACAGGCAGGGACAGAGATGGGGACATGGACCGGCAGAGCTCGGGGCATGGGAGGAACGTGTTGCAAGCGAGTTGTGCCAACACAGTGGCTGTGGGGATACATTTAGGGAAGGGGCACAAAAGGACTCATCTCCAGGTCAGGGAGATATGGCACCGAGGGGTCCCTGTGGCCTGGGACCGTCAGCATCCAAGACAGAACGGCAGTGGGAGGGCAGCTGGGGTGGGGAATGTCTGGGTCTGGCCCGGCATGAGTACAGTCCCCGGGCCACACTGGGGCTCAGCAGCAGTAGGACCAGCCTCTGCTTCAGAGTTCATACTGTTACAGAGCAAAGGCTTCATTAGCAGTGACAAATACAAGCCATAAATACTGGTTAAAATCCCACATCACTGACAGCATTGACAGCCGGTGCGTCCCCTCTCACTTCTTGTCCACCAGCTATCCGGGGTCCCTTTGCCTTCTGAGAGAGGGCAGGGAGTTCTGTCTGCCCCTTGAAAGAGAAGAATGGGCAACCCCCAGCCTGGGCCATCTCCCCCACCACAGCCATCCCCACCTGGAGGTCTCTTCTCAAGGGTGTCTCACCATCCCCTTCACTTAGGGTGAGGGCTGATCCCCGGAACCTGCCCCGCTGCCCTGGGTGTCTCTCAGCACCCTCAGGCAGGAACAAAGTACCATGGGGCTCGGTGGGAAGGATGTTGCTCTGACACCCCAAAAGCCCCCAAATGCAGGCAGGGAGCCGGCAGGGGACAGTGTGCTGCCCCAGGGCCCCGTAAGGGCCTGATTTATTGCTCTCTCTTGAAGGATGCCATTAAGACAGCGTCCGGAGCTGGGAGCACAGCTGCCGGAGCAGATCAGCGCCTGATTAATGTTGGGCAACTTGTTATATTGTCAGATAATTATCCCCAAACTGTATGACTTTTCTGCTAAGTGGCAGCGCTTAATTGCATTTTTAATTACACTGCCATCACGGCAACCCCTCCGCGGGATGCAGGGATGCTGGGAGCCAGGCAGGAGCAGGGTAGGGGGCCTGGAACCCTTTGCAGAGGGCATGGCAGGGGCATCCCGCTCCCACAGAACCCTCCTGGTGTGGGGCACGCAGCTGTGGCATCCCCAGGCCGTGAGTGCTCCAGGCAGCAAGGTTTTGGAGCTATCCTTCCTGGTGCTCCCCAAGGCGGAGCAGAAAAAGGGGGAGCAAGGCAGGGTGCCCCCTTTGCACTCCACGAGCTTTGAGGGCTCACTGTCCCCTGCAGCTCCCCATGCCCATTTGGCTGGGGGCAGCTCAAGGTCTGGCTTCCCCTCACAGGCAGGGACGGGTCAGGGGTCAATACATTTAAAATTCCTCCTGGATCTCAAACTCCGGGGAGCGGCCGGCGGGCAGCGGCTGCACGGGGAGCACCCACCAGCACCCAGGCAGGCAGAACACGTGAGGGCAGAGACAGGAGGCTGTGTCTGTGTGTGTGAGCTCGTGTGTGTTCGTGTGTGTGCAGTTTTGGGGGTGCACATGCACAGGCACCACCCCTGTGTGTGTGCATGGCTGTGGATGTACAGGACGTGTGTGTGGATTTGGGGGTTTGCTCACACGCACACAAGTGCCCTTGTGTGCACACCCACACATCTGCTGCTGTGCACATCTGGCTGTGTTGGTGTGGATGTATCGGTGTACATGTGCTGCTGTGTGCAAACATGGGGGTCTGTGCACACCTGTGAGCCCGCCTGTGCATGTCTAAGAGCCTGAGGCAGGAGGAGGTGCCTGTGTCTGTCCGTGCTGGGACATCAGTGCTGTGTAGTCCTGTGTGTGTGTGCAAAGGTGCGCCCATGGCTGCACGCGTGGCTGTGAGGACAGCCCTGTGCCCCCACCCAGCCGGTTCTGCCATCTGGGGTGGCTGCAGCTGGTCCTGGCTCTGCCCCCTTCCCCAGCCATGCTGGACCTCCCAGGGAGACTCCCCAGCCGACCCCGTGGGCGCAGCAGGGACAGGACCCTCGGGGCTTCAGGTGCAGGAGGCACCTGCAGGTCACGGCAGCTCCTCTCCCTCACCCATCCCTCCCTGGGACAGTGATGCTCCCAGGGCTGCAAGGGGCACAGCCTGGGACCCCCAGCACTGCTGGGCTGCCAGACCCGTGTGCTGTGTCCCGAGGGCCAGGGGCCAGCTGGGGCTGTTCCTGCCGGGGTACAAGGTGCTGCTGCTGGGCCGCCCCCCATCACATCCCTCCCCACCAGCCGGACGCTGGGCAGTGCTGGGAGGAAACGCAGGCGTTATCAGGCAGCCGGCTGCAGCCCTCGCCGTGGCCTCTGGCCCGAAATTTCCTGGCATGGCCATCACAACAGCATTTATCCCGGGCTCTGCCTTCCTCACCAAGGTGGGGTCCAGCCAAGCTTCCCCTCGACACCTTGGGGGTGAGGGGATGTGGTGGATCAGGCCCCCCAGATCCCTGTAAACCAGTGGAAAGGAAGAAACATGGATTTTGATGGGAAAGGAGGCAGTCCTGAGCCCTGCCTTGGTGCTCCTCTGTGCCCCCCATTCACACCGGGTACACAGACTGCGGAGAAAATCGGGCTTGGGGGGTAATAAGCCCCCTGAAAGGCATCCTGGCCCCCAGCAGCCCCCCTACAAGCCCCTCTTATCTTCGTGGCAGCCGGCTGGGGTCTCACCAGAGAGAGGCTGAAATTTCCTGGAAAAAATGTAAATAAAGGTCCCTGTCCCGCCTGTCCCCTTATCTCAGGAATCCAGAGAGCGCCGGACCCTTCTCCCAGCCATATTTCATCCCAGCCATCCCTGCTGGCTGCAAACCAAAGCAACAATGAAGGGGATGTGTAAGAGACTTAAAGATCACAACTGCCTTAAACACTGTCAAAGCCAGAGAATGGAGGGAGGCTGTGTCTCAGGGCCTGCCAGGATCCCAGGACCATGGAAGACACAATTTCCCACCCCACATGGCTGGGGCTTCCTAGGATGGTCAGAGAGGTTTGGTGCTTCAGACCTCAGCACATACCACCCAGCCATGGGGGCTCCAGGGTGGGAAAGCTTTTGGGTTCCCATTGCCCACCTGGTGTCCCCACGCCGCAGGGTTGGGGCTCAGCCACTTCCCCTCCCTGCTCCCAGATCAGCTGCTAATGATGTCTCCTGACCCTGCTGGAAAAGAATGTAAATTATTCAGCTTCTCATCAGGGCAATTAAATTAGCTCGTCATTGCAGGCCATGAATATTTCAGGGGGGCAGGGGCTGGGGAGCTGGCGGGGGCAGGGGTGACAGGGCTGGGGCTGAGCCCCGTTCCTTGGCCAGGAGGTGCAGTGAGTGTGTCCATTCTCAGACCACGGGGGTCAGAGAGCGTGGGGAGGAGGGTCGGGGGTCTCCTGGCAGAGGGTTTGAAGTCTGGTGCCCAGATATCGGGTCCCACGTGGGCAGTCTGTCCCACTGCCCCGTCTGTCCGGGTTACCTTCCCTGCTGCCGACAGAGGCCAGGTGCCAGCAGCCAGCCCCTGCCCCACTCCCAGAGTGCCTCCTGCACCCCACATTGCCCCCCCTTTTTGGGAGGACACCTGGGCATTGGTGGCACTGCAAGGGGCTGCCTCCACCCCAGAGATCCCAAATCCCCCCTGCCTTCCCCTTGCCCCAGGCTGTGCCAGCTCCTGCCCGCTCCCCTCCCCGGAGCCTGCAGGTTCTCCATCAGGATTTCTCTTTCCTTTCTTCCTCGCACTGAACAATTAATAATTTATCCCATAATAAAAGAGGAAACAGTTAATGAGATGAAAACAAGCCAGAAACATCTGCTGGGGCTGCTTTCATCGCCTCCCCGGGCCGCCTGCGCAGGAAGCGGGGGCGGGAGGGGGAC
>NW_005054309.1:3700020-3701549 GCF_000277835.1 Geospiza fortis | reverse complement strand
GCCCTCGCCGTGGCCTCTGGCCCGAAATTTCCTGGCATGGCCATCACAACAGCATTTATCCCGGGCTCTGCCTTCCTCACCAAGGTGGGGTCCAGCCAAGCTTCCCCTCGACACCTTGGGGGTGAGGGGATGTGGTGGATCAGGCCCCCCAGATCCCTGTAAACCAGTGGAAAGGAAGAAACATGGATTTTGATGGGAAAGGAGGCAGTCCTGAGCCCTGCCTTGGTGCTCCTCTGTGCCCCCCATTCACACCGGGTACACAGACTGCGGAGAAAATCGGGCTTGGGGGGTAATAAGCCCCCTGAAAGGCATCCTGGCCCCCAGCAGCCCCCCTACAAGCCCCTCTTATCTTCGTGGCAGCCGGCTGGGGTCTCACCAGAGAGAGGCTGAAATTTCCTGGAAAAAATGTAAATAAAGGTCCCTGTCCCGCCTGTCCCCTTATCTCAGGAATCCAGAGAGCGCCGGACCCTTCTCCCAGCCATATTTCATCCCAGCCATCCCTGCTGGCTGCAAACCAAAGCAACAATGAAGGGGATGTGTAAGAGACTTAAAGATCACAACTGCCTTAAACACTGTCAAAGCCAGAGAATGGAGGGAGGCTGTGTCTCAGGGCCTGCCAGGATCCCAGGACCATGGAAGACACAATTTCCCACCCCACATGGCTGGGGCTTCCTAGGATGGTCAGAGAGGTTTGGTGCTTCAGACCTCAGCACATACCACCCAGCCATGGGGGCTCCAGGGTGGGAAAGCTTTTGGGTTCCCATTGCCCACCTGGTGTCCCCACGCCGCAGGGTTGGGGCTCAGCCACTTCCCCTCCCTGCTCCCAGATCAGCTGCTAATGATGTCTCCTGACCCTGCTGGAAAAGAATGTAAATTATTCAGCTTCTCATCAGGGCAATTAAATTAGCTCGTCATTGCAGGCCATGAATATTTCAGGGGGGCAGGGGCTGGGGAGCTGGCGGGGGCAGGGGTGACAGGGCTGGGGCTGAGCCCCGTTCCTTGGCCAGGAGGTGCAGTGAGTGTGTCCATTCTCAGACCACGGGGGTCAGAGAGCGTGGGGAGGAGGGTCGGGGGTCTCCTGGCAGAGGGTTTGAAGTCTGGTGCCCAGATATCGGGTCCCACGTGGGCAGTCTGTCCCACTGCCCCGTCTGTCCGGGTTACCTTCCCTGCTGCCGACAGAGGCCAGGTGCCAGCAGCCAGCCCCTGCCCCACTCCCAGAGTGCCTCCTGCACCCCACATTGCCCCCCCTTTTTGGGAGGACACCTGGGCATTGGTGGCACTGCAAGGGGCTGCCTCCACCCCAGAGATCCCAAATCCCCCCTGCCTTCCCCTTGCCCCAGGCTGTGCCAGCTCCTGCCCGCTCCCCTCCCCGGAGCCTGCAGGTTCTCCATCAGGATTTCTCTTTCCTTTCTTCCTCGCACTGAACAATTAATAATTTATCCCATAATAAAAGAGGAAACAGTTAATGAGATGAAAACAAGCCAGAAACATCTGCTGGGGCTGCTTTCATCGCCTCCCCGGGCCGCCTG
>NW_005054309.1:3694343-3699967 GCF_000277835.1 Geospiza fortis | reverse complement strand
TGCCCGCATCCAGCCTTCCCTGCCACGGCCCCCTCCTCCCCAGGGACCCCCAGGCCAGGCACTCTCCCCACGGAGCCATCCAAACCTGGCTGAGAGCTGCCAGGCTCAGGTCACGAATAGCGCTGGGGGTCCTGCCATGGGGGTGTCACCCTACAAAGGGCAGTGAAGCCTGTTGGTCTGATGCTGCCCAGTGTGCCCAGAGGTGTGCCTGGCTGCTGAAGGGGGCACAGGGCTGTCCTCTCCATTCCCTGTGCCCAGCCCCCATGCCCAGCTGTTGTTCATTACTGTGATCTGATCTCCAGTGAGTGGGGCTGCCCCCAGGACCTGATACTATCGGGGCAGCAACACAGCCCCAAACCCTGCTGGGGTGCCAGGGGAGGCACGTGGGGATGGGGCAGGGCACCCTGCCAGCAAAGGGGACTGCAGGACTGACCCCATGACTCAGTGCTTTGCTGAGATTTATGGAGTTCAAGGAGGAAGCTTATTTTGGGAGCGCTTATTTCGGAACCGTGGCTTCATGGCATGTGAGGAGAGGTGTGAGGGGACATGGCTGGGATGCAGTGGGGATGCAGGGTGCTGGGGAAAGGGGGCACTGAGAGCAGGCAGGGGACAGGCAGGGATAGGCAGGGAAGGGGAAGGGGAAGGCAGCGATGCTCAGAGGCAGCTGACCTGTGGCCAAGACCCAGACTGGAAGGAAGAGCCAGCCCCAGCCAGCCCCACCATCAGCTTGGTCATGGGAGGGGACTGTGAGGACCCCAGAGAGGCACCCTGGGCTGCAGGGATGGGGGTTTGGACCCGGGCAGTGGAGCTTGTGCAGGATGCTGCCGCCTGCCTCTGTTTCCAATTTAGCTGATCCTCGCCCCAATCCCTGCAGCTCCCTAATCTGTTTGTCTTCCAAAGCTGTTAAGTTAATTCCGAACCCAGCAAAATCCCACAGCCTTCATCCCAGCCCTCCCTCCAGCTCGATGGGTCTGGCAGGGGCGTGGCAGCCACCTGCCAGACCCTGCCAGGGTCCAGCACGGAGCCCTTTCCATCATGAATGAGCTCCTGCAGACTCCCAGAGCAGCTTCCAGCAGCCCCCAGGTCCCTCCTGGGGCCGGGTGCCGCTGAGGGCCGTCATGGGGACAGGCAGCTGTGATGACAGCTGGGGAGATGGCCTGTCCCTCTGCCAGCCCGGACAGGCACCCGGCCCCGCTCCGAGAGGTGCCGCGGAAAAACTGACATCAGCACCAGCCCGGAGGAATTCGGCCTCCCTGGCCCATCCCAGCTGGGGACAGCGACAGAGACAGGGGCCTCTGCCACGCACCACAGCAGGCTTGAGCAAGGTGAAGCAGGAGGGGGTGGTATGAGGCTGTGCCCCTTCCCGGGGGCCAGGAGCAGCCCAGAGGGGCTGTGAGTATCCCCAGGGTACAGACACTGACTCTGCTCCCTGTAAGCACAGCCCCCTTCAAGCTCTGACTGCAGAGATCAGCCAGCTCATGACACTGCTGACACCCCCTGTGCTGGTGAGGGACAGTGGCTGGGGTTGAACTCCTCAGTGAGGAGAAGGAAAGTTCTAATCCCTTCCCAGATGCCTTGGGGCTTCTGGAATAGTTATGGCCCGGTCACCCCTTGGTCCCCTCTCTCCCCCACCCCACAGGATGTGCCTGGTGGCGATGAAGAAGTTGCAGAGAGATGGTGACACCCCCCAGTTGCCTCCATGCTGGAGACCCCGACATCCTGCCCCCCTCCCCCAGTCATGCTCCATCATCTCCTCGTTCCCAGCCCGGGTAATTGGTGGCCTGGTGACAGACAGGGTCATTAACAGCTTAATTTCGGCTTCATCTCTTCCTGCCTGACCCCCAGCCCAGGTGGGGACTGGCCCAGCAGGGTGCAGGGATGGGCACCCGGAGGCCACACTGCTGCACCCCATGGGTGGAGCTGCGGGGAGAGCAGAGGGGTGCCCAGCACGGGCTGGCAGCACTGCCCGGGGCTGCCCGCAGCGGTGCCCTTGGCTCCCGACATCGGGGTGCAGGGGGCACCCCCATTCCTCGGCATCCCTGCTCCTTGCCCCACTGGGATGGGCAGGGATGCCAGCATGGCAGGTGCTGGCCGTTGCCCACCTTCCTGGCCTCACCCTGCCCTTGTTTGCTTCCCAACGGCGGCGGCCTTTCGGCTCCTTTGTGCCGGCAGATAACAGGGATAACAGGGATCGCTGCTCCCTCTGAAGTGCCGGCCACCAGCCCCACACCCACACTGGGCACCAGGATGTGGGCACACCAGCCAGGAGCGCAGCCCAGGGCACGGGCAGCAGTGCAGGCAGGCTTGAGGCAGCAGGTGTGGGCATGGGGTGCAGGCAGCTTTCTCACCCCCTCTGCTCTTCTGCTTTGCCTTCCACGGGTCCATATTGCAGCCCGTGAGCCCATCCCCAGCACCCCAGCACCAGGGCAGTGCCCCAACCCTGTCCCTGTCCCTGTCCCCCTCGCAGGGAAAGCAGCTGGCAGCAGCCCACGATGGCTGATGTGGGGCCCCCAAAGGCCGCCCCACCGGATGGAGGCCTGGCTGCCTTTCAAAGGCGTTTGTGTTGTATAATTTATCGGCAGGAGATAACAGACAAGCGGCCAACAAGGAGGGGGCTGTACCCCTGCTCTGGGGAGTCTTGGCACCACAGCGCTGCTGCTGCCAGGATTCATCACACTGGGGCATGCACACCTCCCTGGCCAAGGTGTAGGTCCCATTTTGGTTTGGGGATACCAAAGGCAGAGCCAGAGATGGTCTCTCTCTGTACCCTGCTTTGGAGCTGCTGCCTGCCTTGCACAGAGACGCCAGGGGCTACTGCACCACCAGAGCAAGGGCAGCCTGGGTCCGGTATTTGGGGTCCTTCACCCCAGGAACACGTGCACTTCCCAGCACGGGGGAAGGGCAGCAGGCATGGAGGGGCACAGGGTAGGGAAGGACTGGTCCCACGGGCCCAGGGGCAGCACCTGGCGCTGGATCTGAGGAGAGTTTGTTTAATCCCAGATAAGGAGGCGATGCCAGGCACCTGGCTGGCAAACGGGCGCTCCCTGGGCAACAGCAGCGAAGGCAGTGCTGGCCCCAGCCCCCCAGCACCTGTGCCAGGCCCATCTGCACAGGCCTGCTGTTAGCTGGGTACATGAGGCCCTCACACTCCACTCGCATGGCCACCCACACTCCCGTGGCACAGCATGGCATGGCATGGCACATGGCACGGGGTCAGCAAAGCAGCCGGCACACGGCACAGCCAGGGCAGATGGGCATGGAGTGCAGGGAAAAGCAAAATCCTCTGCCAACCCGGGCCAGATTTACACCAGGGCCAGCAACCCCCCGGCCAACCCTGCCCCAAGGGTTGCGTGGGCACGGGGCCAAGGAGGGGGCTTAGGGACAAGGACAGCTCTTGGCATCGTGGTCCTGCTACACAGCCAGTGCTCAGGAGGCTGTGCCAGTCTCCTGCTGCCACCCTGATCCTGTGGCATCTGTGGGCATCTGGAAATCCATCCCCCCCTTCCCCATCTGGCCCTGGAGGTGGCTGCATGCCCATGACCCTGCCCAGGGCGGGGGCTCAGGTGTGCCCTGCCACAGGGGCAGGGAGGCAGACGGCAGGGCAGGCTGGCAGGGTCGCTGGGCACAGCGCCCCTGGGGCTGCCTGGCCGGCTGCTGAGCACAGCCGCAGCTGCCTGGTGGCCTGCACCGACTGTGCCAGGTCTCAGCAGGGGCAGACAGGCACAGCCAGGTGGGATTAGCCCTTTGGGTCACCGCGCAGTGGCCCTGAGAGCATCCAAGCAGAGGGCACAGCTTTGCCAGCCTGAATCACATCAGGATCCCAGTGGGTACCCCTGAGTACAGGGGGGGCTGGCACGTGGACCTCTCCCCGAAAAACAGCCCTGGCCCCCACACCACCCGGCCCCGACCGGCTGGTGTCCGCCAAGCAGGTCACATCCCTCCAGGACGGCGCCCTGAGGATTCTGGAAAGGGCGACTGGTCGTACTGGTGAGCCTGGCTGAGCACACCCCGGGGCTGTCCTGCCGTGTTCGGTGTGCTGCTGCCACCCCCTGGCAACCCGCACAGCCTCGCGTGTCCCCCACAGCCCCTCGCGCAGGGTGTCCCGGTCCCCTGCCCCAGCCCAGGCCCGCTCCCGAACCAGCATCCAGCGGGATGCAGGATGCCGGGAGGGCGAGGTCCCTGCCCCTCCCCGAGGCAGCGTGGACAGAGTGGGGAGGGGGCGGCGGGGCTTGGGGGAGTTGCCAGCCAGACGATGATTAGAAGGAGCCGAGGTTCCGTCCCAGCGCATTAAGCCTGTCCCCGCTGAGTGCCGCCGCCGCGGGGTGACCCCGCCGTGAACCGCCCACGCTCCCCCGACGAGCCCCAGACCCCTGGCACCAGCACCGCCCTTCACGCCAGTGTCCCCGCTGCGTGTCACCCCTGCCCCGCTCCGCTGCCTGCGCCCCAGGCATGCGTGAGGATGCGCTGGCACCGTGTCACGGAGGGGATGTGCCATGCGGAGGTCACACCTGTGTGTCTGGGGACCACGGGCATCTTGTGACAGGCCGCCCGGTGCGGATGCGGGGACAACCTGGCTCTGGTGCCATCCCGGACCGCGACCTGGAAATGTCTGGTTCCTGGGGACAGCACGGACCGTGTCCCCACGAAGCCACCTCGCTGCAGGCACAGGGGCACACACGGGGAGCCATAATCCCACAGATGTGCCCGCTCACGACCTGGTGGTCCCCAGGGAGATGGTGGCATGTGAGTCACACACAGCACCGTGCCACCCACCCTGCGCAGTCCCCATCACACGGCGAGGGGACATCTGCCGGCTCCACCAGCATTCCTTGTGCCACCTCCAGGCGCGCACACGCGGCACAAACGGGGCGCAGGGTCCCCGCTGCCCAGGCTCTCCCAAGGCAGGGAAGAAATCGCTCAGGCAGGCTGGGGGTGGCATTCGGGGAACGCGGAGGACAGGGCTGAACTCTTGAACCCGCACCGGCAGCTCCCGACCGCATGCCAAGCATGGAGCACCCCGTGGCGCCCAACGTGCGAGCAGCCCCCGGCCGTGCCAGGCCCCCCTGCTCCCCTCACGGTTCACCGGCAGGACACGGGGGACGCTGTCACACGTCCCTTCCCGCCGTGGCTGGCGGGCGAGGAGGAAGAAGCCGGTGGGGGCGGCAGCCCCGAGACCCATCGCTGGCTGAGTCCGCGCAGCTCATCACACCGATGTCCGCTGCCATCGGGGGGCCAGGGCGTAGCCCCTCTGTCCCTGCGGTGAGGGTGGGACGCGGGCTGCAAGGGCCCCGAGGGACACCCCGGGCCCCTCCCGGGACATCCGTGACCCCTCCCGGGACTCCCCGGACCCCTCCCGGGACATCCGTTACCCCTCCCGGGACATCCCTGACTCTCCCCGGGACGCACTGGACCCCTCCCAGAACATCCCGGACCTGTCCTAGGACATCCCTGACCCGTCCCAGGACATCCCTGACCCCACTCGGGACATCTCTGACTCCCTCCGGGACATACCTGACCCCGCTCGGGACACCTCAGATCTTTCCCGGGACCCCCCGGACCCCTCCCGGGAGTGCCGGTTCCCGCCGCGCGGGGGCGCTGCGGTGCCCGCTCGGTGCCGGGGGCGG
>NW_005054309.1:3682496-3694021 GCF_000277835.1 Geospiza fortis | reverse complement strand
TGCTGTGCCGCCCCGCGGGCCCTGTGGCGTGCATTCCTCGCCCCACCGTGTTCCTCTCCCTGCCTGTGCACACCTCCGTCGGCTGCCGGCCTCTGGCATCCGTCCCGAGCCCACCGAAAACGGCTCCGGTGCCAGCCTGGGCTGGGAAGATGACCCTGTTCCCACCCAGCCCTCGGGGAGCTTCTGTGTCCTTGTCCCTGACCCTGCTGCTCTCCCCAGTGTCGCGCCTGCACTGCGAGAGCGAGTCCTTCAAGATGGATCTCATCCTGGACGTGAACATCCAGATCTACCCCGTGGATCTCGGTGAGCCATCGGCACAGCCCGTGTCGGCTTGGGTGGGCGAGGTTAGAGAGGGTGGGGTCGGGAATTGCTGTGATCATGGAATAAACTGCCTCAGGCTCCCTTGTGTTGTCCCCAAGTGACAGGAGGCTCAGGGCACTCTCAGGGTACTGAGGCTGAGCTGGGTTTCTGCTTCACCTCCCTCTGTCCCTTTCCCCACAGATGCTGTCTGGGGAAGCTACTTCAGCTGGTGGTAACCAGGCTTTAAGGGAGACCTCCTGAAATTAACTTCTGCAGCTAAATACACTGAATGTGTGAAAAAGAGAATATTACCCTTTATGAAACACAGAAGGGCTGAAGCTGATGCTCATGTACCTGCCCAAGGGTCCAGCTAAGCTCTCTGGGGGGATATAAGTGGATATCTTCTTGTGTCCCCTGAAAACACCAGCAGTGGTGTCCCTGTGGCTCTGGTGTCCTCCGTGATGTGGGGAACAAGGACACACAGGGTCCAGTGTGACCTTTCACACATTCCTCACAGCCCTGTTGGAGGACTGGCAGCAGGGACAGAGCTTGTTCAGCACCCCCTGCCAGAGTGGCCCTTTGCCACCCCCTGAGTTCTGGCTGTGTGTGCTGCTGCTCTGGTTGTGCTCTGACCTTCTCACTGCTGCTCTGGCCTCCTTGCAGGGGACAAATTCCGCCTGGTCATCGCCAGCACCCTGTATGAGGACGGCACCCTGGACGACGGCGAGTACAACCCCACGGATGATCGGCCCTCCAGGTACAGGGCACAGCTGGGATGGGCGGAAACAGGGACACAGTGAAGTGCTGAGGCTGGAGGTTTCAGGCTGGGCACTAAGAGGAATTTCTTCATGGAGGGGGTGATTAAACATTGGAATGGCTGCCCAGGAGGATGATGGAGTCACCATCCCTAGAATTGTTTAAGGAAAGGCTGAATGTGGCACTCATGCCATGAAGTGATGTTCAGTCGCAGGTTGGACTTGATGATCTGGGAGGTCTTTTCCAGTCTAACTGCCTCTGTTACTGGGAGGTGCGTTCTCCCAGAGGACACTGAGCTGGGGGAACGGCCAGGTTGGGTTCCTTGCTGACCTGAGGCTGTGCTGTTGCAGGGCAGACCAGTTTGAGTACGTGATGTACGGCAAGGTGTACCGGATCGAGGGGGACGAGACCTCCACGGAGGCGGCCACGCGCCTGTGAGTGCCTCGAGAGGGGGACACAGTGCCCTGGGATGGGAGTGCTGGGATCTGGGCTCGGCTCTCCCATGGGATTCCCTGCTCTCACTACTGCTCTCCTCCCACCTCAGCTCTGCCTACGTGTCCTACGGGGGGCTGCTCATGCGGCTGCAGGGAGACGCGAACAACCTGCACGGGTTTGAGGTGGACTCTCGTGTTTACCTGCTGATGAAGAAGTTGGCCTTCTAGAACACCTCCATGGGCTGCCCCACAGACATCCAGCTGGAGCCCTGAGAGCCCACATTCTGCTCCAGCATCCATGCTGCCCAGCCTCTTCAGAGCTGAGGAGGCAGGAGCAGTCCCCCTCCTCATCCCAGTGTCTTCTGACTCCTGCTGGGATCCACATCTCTGTCTGTGAGGAGAGAGGTGCCTGACATCTGAGTGGACACCATGCTGAGTGCTCCAGTCTTGCCTGATGGCATCTCCTCACCTTCACCTGTGCTCAACAGCCCTGGCTCTGGCCAGGAGCAACCAGACTGGGACAGCTGCCTGCCTGCCTCTGGGTGCCATTCCCTCAGGAGCCATCCTGAGGCAGGCTGCCTTGGGTTTGATTAAACTGGGATGTTTTGTACACCTGGCTCTGCTTGCTGAGAGACGAGGCTGGCAGGGAGTGGATACACCTGCACAGGGGCTAAGGATGGCACTTCCTAAAGGATGGGGAGTCCAAACCTGTGGCAGATGGGTGCAGAGAGGAGGAGTGGCGGCTCAGGCCATGCCAGGGGATCCTGCAGCACTGGCAGCTGCTGTGGCTGGGAGCGGGCACTGGGCAGAACTGAGAGCATGTCCCTGACAAGCTGGCTTCTGCCCCAGGCACAAGGATACACACAGCTCTTTAGAAAAATAGCTCTTTAATCAAAAAGCATTCACAGTAGATGGCCTGCCCAGCTGGGAGCAGGGCCTGTGCCTGCTGGCACATGAGTGTCACTCTTTGCCTCCACGCACTGCACGGTTGTGAAGACTTGAGGAACAGGTGCCAACCCTTTCCCTGTGGGCATCTTCCTGGGCACCCAGAACACAGCTGAGTGTCCTGCAGGATTGCTCCAGCATTGCTTTGTGGTTGAACCCTGTGTGCAGCCTCATTGGGCCTCACATGGAGGGTCTCTGCTGTCCCCCGCTCCTTGCTTGCACGAGGCCTTGGCCAGGTCGTAGAAGAAGAAGCGCAGCTTGCCCTGTACCAGCTGCCGGTAGGTGAGGAAAATGCTGGAGATGTGGGTCTGCTCCATGGAGTGTGGGGAGCAGCTGGGCTCCCAGTGCCCTGCCTGAGAGTGGGACAGAGGGTGACAAACACCGCTGCACCCAAGCCAGCCCAGCTGGCACCTGTGCCAGGGTGGTCTGGCTCGTGTGGGGAGGTCTCACCTCCCAGCTGAAGGTCTGCAGGAGCAGGAAGAAGGAGTTGGCGTGTCGGTAAAGCTGGCTCAGCTGCCTGGCCCCGCACTCGTCGCTCACCTGGCCCTGGGCCCCTGCTGCAGCACCCAGCAGCAGGGCCAGGTCACACAGGATCTCCCGCCGCTTGGTCTCGTTCTGGGGGAGCAGACAGTGACCCCCCAGGGCCTCGTTGCTTTCTGTGCTCACCTTAGGTCTGGATGGAGTCCTCTACCCTCCCTGTGCCACCAGATATGCCTACAAGCATCTTGTTCAGCATTTCCGGTGCTTCTGCCAACCCAAGGTTCCTTCTCCAGTCCTGTTAGCACACCAGTGCCAGCACCCTCCTCCCAGCCCCTCTCACCGATTTGGATTTCCACTGCTGGAAAGTGAAGTCCACCAAGGGCAGCACTGCAGGGCACCTGAGTGCAGGCAGGGCCTGGCACTGGCCCTAGTGAGGAGAGATGTCAAGGTGAGGTGCCAGGAACTGTGCATGTCCCTGGTCTTGGGTTTTGTGGGGACTCTTATCCTCACCACTTTCTTTTCCATGTCCTTGGCCTCCACGATGTACTTCTGGATGAGCCTGTTGTCGCAGACCAGTCGTGTTGGGCTGGCACGGTCCTCTTTCACGTGCAGGAGGAAGGATGTGAGGAGGAGCAGTCCTGGAGGAGATAGGGTTGCCTTGTGCATTGTGCCAGCCTCCCTGGGCAGTGCCAGCCCAGAGCCACCTGCAGTCCTCTCCCCAGCCCTTTGGTGGTCCTGATGGCCCCGCAGAGGGGTTGCAGAGGGGGTGCAGGGGGCGGTGTGAGAGGCTGAGGAGGGCCCGGTGTTGCTCTCCGGTCAGCCAGCGAGGGGTGCCGGTGCTCACGGGGGAGAGCCGCTCTTTCCGTGCCGGCGCTGTGTGCCAAGGGGCCGCACAGCCACGTCTGCCAGGTTTTTCGGCCGCGCTCCAGGCAGGGAAGCAGGGCTGTACTCCCTGTGCAGACCAGGGCCAGCCCTCCGGATCCCTGCCAAGAGCAGTTCCAGGCGTCATGTGCACTTCGGGGAATCCCGGGCTGCAGTGTCCCACAGGGAACATCTGCTCCTGGCCGCTGCCCTGGCTGAGCGCTCCCCTGCCAGCTCTGCCTTCCCCAGTGCCACTGCACACCGCTGTGCCCAGCAAATGCCTACCCTGCCAGCTTCTCCATGCCCTCTCTGCAGCCTTCTGCCTGCCTCACTGCCTGCCCTGGCACTACACAAGAGTGCAGCCTGTTTACCTACGATGGGCATGGAGAGATGCTTGGTTGCCCTCACATGCTGGTCCAGCTAGCCCAGAGCCACCCTTGGGGTTTGGTGCCCAGCTGTGGGACTCATCGTGCAGGGGACGCTCTGGCTGTTGGGCCACAGTACCCACAGTCCCTTCCTGCGCACCCGGTCCCCCCTTTAGCCACACACTCACTGTTCAGCTCCATGCTCGGCTGGGGGCTTCGGCCCTGCATCTTCCACCCTGGGGCCGGCAGCTGCTCCCTGGCTCCCGTCCCCCTTCCATGGAGGGCAGTGGTACAGCTCGGCGCGGCCCCGCGCCTCCGGCCTGGCCGCCCCGCCGAGGCAGCACGATTTCCTGTTGTGTCGCCCTGACCTTCCAGCAAAATCGCAGCGGGGGCCCCGGGCCCGGGGGAAGGCTTCCTGCCTCCGGCCGCTTCCTCCCTTGGCTCGGGGCACGGGAAGGGCGTCCCTGGGCGCCCTCTGTGCCTGCTCACCTGGCCCAGGGCCTGAGCGCTCAGCGGCCAGCACCTCAGCGCCTCAGCTGGGCCTGTCCACGGGTAGAGGGTGGCCCTGGCACCTGCAGAAGAGATGGTGTCAGTGATCCTGCACTGGACAGCCCCAGGAACATGAGCGCTAATTAAGTCCTGCTCCTAGCTATGGCAGCCAGGTACAAAACCACCCCAGAGCTGGACCAAAATCCTGGTGACTCTCTCCCAGAGGTGGACTTCATCCATGGTAACCTTTACCAGTTAGACCCCATCCCTGCTGACCCTCACACAGAGGCATGCTCTGACCCCTGCATCCACCGGAGGTGACTCAGGGAGCTGGAGACCCCCGGGATGGCTGTGGTTCATGGGATCCCTCTGGGCTGGAGAGGGCTATGGATCACAGGGGTCATGCCTAGTGCATGGCCCCAGGGCTGTTTCAGCAGGGGTACTGGTTGGGAGTGGGCTGGGTGAGGCACCCACAGATGGCCCCTCCCTGCGTAGGAGAAGCACAGGGGCCTGTTCAGCACCATGCCCTGGCATGGCTGTGGCATTCCCTGGCAAAGTCAGCTCTCGCTGGGCACTCTGGCAGGGGGTGCACATCCCCATGCCCGTGTGTACATGTGTGTCCCTGTTCTGCTCACGGGTACACACCACCACGTGCCCCCTCAAACCTGCATGTACTCAGGTGTGCTTCCCTGGCACGCGTCAGGCCTGTGCTCAGATAACCCTCCACCCCGGGAGCCCCCGACGGCTTCCCTTTGGGGAACACCCCCTCCCAGCACCCATCCCCTGCTCCTGTCTCCCTGCAGTGCCTGCGTTTCCTTCTCACACGCCGGGCTCTCTCTCTCGCACGTTCCCAGCGCTGTCCCCAGGGACAGCAGTTCCCGGCAGCGCCTGGCCGGGTGACAGCAGTTAAAGTAAACACCGTGCCCCGCTCCACGTGCCCCTGCCCTGCTCAGCCCTCAGGAGCCCACCTTGCAGGGTGCCTGGCTGGGGGGTCCAGCGGCTGCAGGGTCGAGACTGGCAGCGCCGGCTCGCCTGGGCACATCTGGCAGCAAAGGGACCCGCGAGCACCGGGGTCAAACTCCTCCGGGCTTCCCCCACACGGCCGTGGCCCTCCTGCGGACGTGACAAGCTGCAATCACGGCCGCAATCACTTCCGTCAGCACCCTCAGCCCCTCTGCCAGCGCTGGCCTCGGGCCCGCCGCCGTCCCCATGCCAGTCCCTGCCATGGCCCCACATGTGCATTCCCTGTCCCTCCCTGGGTGCAAAGTCACTGGCGATGCCAGGCTGGAGAGCTGCCGTGCCCTGCATTCCTTCTTGATTAGGCAAACAAACCCACCAGGGGAAACTGGAGAGCAACTGGAAACTGGAGGTCTAATGGACCCCCACGGTCAGCCTAAGGTGCTCACAATAGTCCCTTTACTCCAAAATATTCTTTACAACAATGCCAGAAGCTGGCAGGCAGCGTGAGCCTGTGCCCGTGGGCAGCCTGGTATTCCTCTGCTGGAAAGGGCAATGCCAGCTTTTGCTGCCCATGCCAGGGGGGCAGAGGAGGATGTGGGGGAGAGCTCCTGCTTCTGGCCCCAGCCCGATCCCACGGATGTGGCATGCTGCAGAGGGAGAGAGTACGGGGGCAGTAAGTGAGGCACAGGGACCCCAGAGGGACCCCAGAGGGACACGGGGGCTCCGGCCAGGCAGCCTGGGCTCTGGCAGGGGACAGGAAGCCCGGCGGGGGCCGCGGGGCTGCACAGCTGGCCGGATCCCGGTGCCAAGATTCCCACCTCTCCTTACAGGGTGCAAAGTGCTGGGAATCCCGCTGCAGGGACAGCCGTTCGCACCCACTTTGCCAAGGTGCTGAAGACAGCAGGAGGTGCCTGGAGTCAGGGAAAGGGGGGGGAAAGAGGAGGAGTACGCCGGGGTAGGGGGGAGACTGTGGTTCGGTGGCACAGCTGCTGTCCCCGCAGGCCACCCAGATGTGCTCGGTGGGCACCCCCAGGATGTCAGTGCTAGCATGGGAAGCAAACCTGGCCTTCCAGGGACAGGGAGGGGGGTCCTAGCCCCCTTTGAAGCCCCCATAAAAGGGTCTGGCATAAAGGAAAGAGAAAGTCAAAGGAACAAAGAGAGCGGCTAATCCCGGCGTGAGCAAACAGCCCCGTTTGCTCAGGCCGCAGCTGGCTCCGGGGCCAGGGAAAGGAGCCCAGCGGGGCTCTACGGGTGCCAGGCAGCGGGGGACCCTCGACCCGGGCTGCCCCTCCCCGAGCACGGGCAGTCCCCGGGAGCAGGGTCCCTCCTGGACCCTCCGGGCTTTTTTGCTACATATGCAACTTGCCAATAAACATCCGTGGGCAAATCCTGCTCCCCGCGCAACCCGGTCCTTGCGCTGCTCCCAGACAGCCGTCCCAGGAGAACACCCGCGCTGCCGGGTAAACGGACCTGCAAGGGGTACCTTGGTCGGGGTGCAGCAGCTTGGGGGTGAGGGATGGCAGGGTTTTACCTTTTCGCAATTTTCAGCAAGCCACATGCTGCCCAGCATCCCAGCACAAAGCCCTCGGTGCTGCCCAGGGGATGTCCATGGGCAAACCCTCCCTGCCTTGGACAAGGGCACCTAATGCCAGTGGCTGTGCTGGCATCTGGGGCGATTCCCCTGTGCCCCCTCTACCATCCTGCTTCTCAGCCAAGCTTCCCACTCCAGCGGGGCACACGGAGCGTGCTGGGAGGGCACCTCATCCCTCCACCTCCATCCCATGGAGAGGAGAAGGGGTTAATGCCAGGCAGCCGAGCCGCAGGTGGGCGCAAGAATGAAATTCCTTCTCGCTGTCCTGCGAAGTCTGGGCACAAATATTTGCCTGCATGTCCGGTGGGGAGGGGGGAGACCACCATCGCTTCTGGGAGTTTGCTAATCCCCATGCCAAACAAGGCCCACACATGCCCCACATGCCCCCCATCTTCCTCCTGCTGGGGTCACCCTGCCAAGCCTTTGAGGAGGGGACATTTGGGGTCAGGGGGACACCAGCACCTTTGGGTGCTCCTATAAGCAGGGAGCTCTGTGGGGTTGACCGGGCACTCAGAGCAGGTATCTTGTTCAGGAACACTGCCAGGATCTGTTTGGCGTGGCTGATGAGATTGTTTTGGGGTTTTCGTTCTGCTCCCCGAGCCCTGGCCACCACAGAAGGGTGAGAAGAAGGCGAGAGCCCCAGCCATCCCCACCATGTCAGCAATGCGCCCTCTGTAATAAATTCCATGTGTTCACAGACAGAAAATAGCCAACTTCCCCCACTCCATTGTCCCCAAATTGCATCTCCTTTCCATACCTACCACCCCCAAAACTCCCTCCATCCCCAGACACCCCTGGCCTTCATCTGGGATGGCCCAGCCCTGCAAGTCGCCTACCAGTTGTGCAAATATTGCCGGAATGGCTGTAATCCCTGTGTCCAACGTGAATTATGAGATATTTCCACCCATTACAACAGCCCCCCCGCCCCACCGCGTGTGTGTGAGGCCGGGGGGATTAGACACGGCGCAAGCCACGCTCGGTACAAAGCTTTGGGGAGGCTGAGGCTCTCTGCATCCAGCAACGGGGCGGGGCACTCGAGGGGGGCTCTTTTTGGAGAGAGGGGGTGCCCCACATGCCTTCCTGTCCTCAGGCTTAGGCCTGGAGGCAGTGCTGGGATGCCCAGGAGGCAGTGGGAGGCTGTGAGAAGGGGGGCCCATGGCATGCAGTTTCACCATGACCCCATCCCTGGGGAGCAGAGGCTCCTTCCTGTCGCCCTGAGCTGGGCTCGTGTTCAAAGCCACGAGCAGGCAGCAGCTAATGAGGGCAGACAATGGGAGCTGCTGAGGGCAGAGCAGGGTGAGGGCTTGCTGAGACACCCCCACGCCAGGCATGGCACAGCCCTGGCACCACGATCCTCTGGAATACTCCATGGGACCCTCACCACTGAGCAGGGCACACGCCCACCAAGCCCTGCAGAACTACAGGCTGTTCTGTAGGGCACCGTTGGGGCACCCCACCTGTACTTTGCTGGGACAGGAGACACCCCATGGAACCATCACCGCCCCACCGGCGAGAAGCCAGTGCCCGCCCTGGGAAGAGGTGGTGGAGGGGTGAAGGTGCCTGGCCTGGGGCTGCCCATGGCCAGCTGTCTCCATCGTGGTGCAGCTCCAGCTGCCCGCAGCCAGCAGCCCCGTTGGGGATGTGCCAGTGCCAGGCCCAGCTCTGGAGCCTCAGAGGTGCCTTTGTGCAGGGCATGTGCTGGGCTGGGAAGCAGCTGCTGGGCCGGGACCCTTTCCCAGCGCTGCCCTTGGCTGGCACCATCCCCTCTCCACGAGCAAAGGGACCCCCAAGGCTCTGTCAAGCCACCTCTGCCTGTTGATGAGGGCACCCCTTGGCATTTCCAGGGCAGCCCAGGCTGTGGGCAAGGGCAGCCCAGGCACAGCTGGAACATCCATTTCCTCCCTGCCCACGTGCCCCCACTGCAGCGGCCATGCCCCCCTCCCCGGGTGGGGATGCCCAGCACCTCCTGACCCGACAGGCCCCATGCCAGCATACCACCCTGCCCCCAGCCTGGCAGTGCCTGCAGCCCCTCTGTCCCTCACGCTGCCATGCCGTGCCTCGGATTCCCCCGTGCCGAGGGGCTGCAGCCAGGCGGGTTCCCCGTCTCTCTCTCCTTTCTCCGGGAAAGGGGAGGGAGCTTCCCTCATCTCTTCCCCGTGTCCCGCAGACGAGCCAGGAGACTGTGACGAGCTCTGGGTGCACAGAGCCAGCACCGGATTCCTGGCATCGGCGGGGGAGGGGGGGGGCACCGCCCCCCCCCCCCCCCGCCCCGCCGTGCCCAGAGCCGCTGCTGTGCCGCAGCGGGCACCGCGCAGCGACGCTGGCACAGCCACACAGACGCCAACCCTTCCCTGCCCTCCGCGTTGCTGGACCCCCAGCCAGCGAGGACATCGGGAGAGAGGAGAGGGGACAGGTCAGTGACACCGCTGGGGACCGCGGGAGGGCACAGGGCCAAGCGCTGCCATGTGCCAGGCATGGTCGCTGCTCCTTGCAAGCAGCAGTGTGTCAGGACAGCCTTGCCCGGGGGATGCCCGAGGTGCTGGCAGTGTCCCAGCCCCGGTGATGCCAGCGGGCTGTGCCGCTGGGGTAAGCCCAGCCACTCCTCGCTGCCGTCTGCAGCTCCTGCCACGGGCCAGGTCCTGGCAGGGCCGAGCCCCCCGTCCCACTGCCCTCCCCGGGAGAGGTGTCACACTGTGCCAGACCAGGACAGGGAATGGGACGGGGCAGCCACGGATGAGCTGGGGATGGGCGATCCATTCTAGCTCTGGGGCGCCGGGCGGTGGGCTGCAGCCCCCCCAGCTGCTCGCTGGGCTGCGGGGAGGCCCAGGAGGAGCTTTCTGGGGAGGCAGGGGCCTGTTGCGCTCCAGCTGTGCCGTGTTTCCCTAGCTACACCGCGCAGCTGGCCGGGTGTTTGCACCGCCCGGAGTTGATTTTGGCAGCCCCGCGCTTCCCCCTCCTCCCCTCCCCACCCGCCTTCCCCCTGCCGGGCGCCCGCCAGCCACGCACCCACCACCCTCAGCCTCTCCCTGCCACTCTTGGCGGGGGTGGCAGCAGGGACATGGGTGACACAAAGCGCCCCCACTCCTCATAGGCTCCCCCTCCCCTAAATTCATGCCTCAGTTTCCCCAGAGGGATGATGCTTTCCCCAAACTTTTCCATGGTGCCTACTCACTGCCACCCTCTGCCACCCTTACCAGCCCAGGTGTGGGTGAAGAATGGGGCTGGTGCTGGGTGCTGCTCTCACAGCATCCCCGCTCCAGATGCCCCTTCCCTCCCTGGACGAGGGAACCCAGGCTCCTATTCCCCTGCAGCCCTTGTCACTGGTGGGCAGGAGCCGCGGGTCCCATTCTGGAGCCTTGCTCTGCCCAGGGTGGGCAACAGCTGGAGAAATTTAGGAATGTGGAAGGCACAAACTGGAGGGGGTTGGCTGTGCCTTTGCAGAGAGCAGTGTGGATTGGGGAAGGGGGCTGGCTGTTTTGGGAGCCCATGCTCAGGGGTGCTGAGTGGATGGAGGAAGGGCTGGCTGCAGGGGAACAGTGGATGGAACAGGGAACAGCCTTGCAGTGTCCCGTGTCCTGGGGTGCCAAGGGGCCTGGGAGTGCACTGAGTGCATGGAGCAGTCCCCAGGATGTCTCATGCCTGAGGAGTGGGGGGCAATGAGCCCTGGAAGAGCTCATTACTGAAGGTGGGCTGTGTGGGTGTGGGGGCTCCAGGATGCTCTGTGCCCAGGAGATGCCCCATGCTGGGAAGATGGCACACATTGAGGAGACTGGCATTGAATGGGTGTGCCCTGCAAATGCCTTATTCCCGAGGGGGCTTGTCCGGATGAGGAGACTCCTGTGGGGCTCATACCCTTGACGAGGGGAATGTGAGTGGGGGCATACCTGGGATGCCCAGTGCTCAGGAACATCCCAGGCTCTGTGGAAGGGGTGTGGATGGTGGTGGTGGTGTCTCCACAGTGCCTTATATCCCAGCGGGTGCTGTGTGAACTGGGAGGGGATGTCCCCAGGATGCCCAGAACCTGAGGGTGCCCGATGCTCTGAGGGAGGGTTATATCATACAATCGTGTCACAGACTGGTCTGGGTTGCAAAGGACCGTAAACATCACCTAGTTCCAGCCTCCTCCCTCAGGATTCCCCATGCCCTGGGGCTGGCATGTGAGGGAGGATGCTCTGCACGCTGGGGAACCGCATGCCCGGGGAGAGGGGGACCAATGAATGGGAGGGGGGTCCCCAGGACATCCCGAGTGCGGGGTACCCCCTGCCCGGCGGGGCAGCGGCGTGTCCCGGGTGCCGCAGGACGGGACAGGACAGGACGGGACGTCCCGTGCCGGGCGGGGGCGGC
>NW_005054309.1:3672748-3681896 GCF_000277835.1 Geospiza fortis | reverse complement strand
GTGGGTGGTGGTGGGGTGTCCGCAGGCTGCGCCTTCGGAGGGCACTTCTATGCTCTGGAGGAGACGTGGCACCCGGACCTGGGGGAGCCCTTCGGGGTGATGCGCTGCGTTATCTGTCACTGCGAGCCGGTGAGTGCCCCCACACACCCCGTTCCCTGGGAGACCCCCAGGACCCCGGCTGGCTGGGGAGGGGGCTGGCAAGGAGGGAGTTCGACCCCTCTGTTCAATACACTCCTCTCATTCCCATGGAGGAGGGAAGCGGGATCCCTTCAGCCAGCCGGACACCTGGCTGTCCTCCCCCGCGGCAGGGGGGAGGAGAAGGGGGGTTTAAAGGATCAGGCTTCATTCTTCCTCCCCCTCCTCGGGGATGGCCTCCGGCCCCCTTCCTCCCTCCCTCCCTCCGAGCAGCTCCCCGAGGCCGAGGCCGGGGCTGGCGGGGCCGTGCACAGCTGCTCAGGAGGCTGGGGGCTGCGGGGAGGGGGCCCTGGTTTGGCTGCCGTACAGGCATCTGGGGACTCTGCAAGGTGTCCAGGCTCTAGATGGAAAAAGATGGGGGAAGCCATGCTGTGCTGGGAGGGCACGACTTGGTACACCTAGAAATGGCCTGGCACACCTTGGCACGGCTCTCCTGGAGTCCTGTTGGCCCCCCACAGCAGAGGAACCACCGGGGAAAGCTCGTGGGGAAAGTGAACTGCAAGAACATGAAGCAGGACTGCCCCGTGCCTGCCTGTCCCCGGGCCACGCTGCTGCCGGGACACTGCTGCCACACCTGCCCCAAAGGTGAGGAGAGTGGGTGCTTCTCTGCAGGGAGCAGCCTTCCCCACTGGCCTGGGAAAGGGGGCAATGCACACCCCCATGAAAAGGGCTGGTCAATTTGTTATGAAAGTCACCAGCGCCCATGATACCATGGGCAGGGGAAAGCCCTGATGGGAACAGCCTGAAAGGAGTGCAGGGGAAGCACGCAGGGCTAAATGCCCTGCCTGTCCATGTGCCTGTGCACAGCATGCCCCAGCCAAGAGCCCCACAGTGATTCACAGGGCACATCTTGGTCTATCTCAAGAGGGGCGATTTATTATTGTCCCCCACCCCAAGCTCTTGGGCACAAGCAGTCTGTTGTGATGGTCTCCTCCTGTGTCCACCCCATGCCAACCCTACCAGGCCCATCAGAGAAGAGCCCTGCACTCCGGTTTGACACCTTGGAGTACTTCCAGGAGAAGGAGGATGACCTGGACAAGCCCTACAATGACCGCTCCTACCTGAGCTCTGAGGGCCTGGCTCGCGATGATGCCCGCACAGGTGAGCCCCCCACCCAGACAGCAGCAGCGTGGGGTGCCCCCCACGCTCCCCCTCAGCAGCAGCATCTCCTCCCCAGAGTTTGTGGCCCTGCTGACGAGCGGCCCAGAGCCGTGGCACCCCACATCCAGCGCCGTGGCCAAGGCTCGCTTCACCCTGCTGCGCTCCTCCCTGCTCTTCTCCATCAGCTACGAGCGGTGAGTCCTGCCCCCGTCCCCTGCCCAGCCCGGCACAGCAGGCAGCTCTCTGGAAAAGGGGGAATGCAAAACGGAGTGCTTGTGCCTCAGTTTCCTTTCTGATATCCCCCCATGGTGCCACAGCCTTGCACGGACAGAGTGAGAGATTTGGAGAAGGGGGGGCAGCGTGCTGGGCTCCAGCCTAGGTCAGCAGCCAGAATTTCGGCACACCCACAGTGTCGGCCCAGCCTCACCCATTTGCCTCCAGATCTGGACTGGAAACAAACAGGAACAGTTCCAGGGCTCCCGTGGGTGCTGCTGGCAGAACTGCTGTGCCACCCTGCAGGCTCTGCCGGGGGCAGTGCCTTGGCCCTGCTGCCAGGGCTCCCCATGCCCTCCCCGGATGCCCGCCAGCAGCAGAGCCTCTCCTCTCCCTCCCTCCTTCCCGCTCCAGTTTCTTCTGCTCTTCCTCGCTTCCAGGCCCCTTTGCATAGTAAAGTGGTGACTAATTTCCAGCTCTGACAGGGGGAGCCAAGCGGAGCCTAAAATGCTCCCTTTTTACAGACTGAACAGTCAGCTCCCAGCGGGTCCTGCTGTGGTGCCTTTCCCGGCAGAGACCCTCATCCTGCTTTGTGCTGGTTAAACCCCGCTCCAGGATAGGGGAGCCCAGAGAATCCATGCCAAGCTGGCATTTGGCAGGACAGCAGTGTTGGGCTAGTCCTGGAATGGGCGGACAGAGCCTAGCACCGGGCACCCCAGGAGAACATCTTCCTTCTCCTGCCCTCCCCAAACCCCCGGTGACCCCCGTGTGCCCTCCCTGACACAGCCCTGTGCCCAATGCTGAGTGAGGGGAGGGGAAGGGCAGGTACGTGGCCCTTGCTCACCCCCGGGTGCTGGCAGGCTGGGGCGGCCGAGCCGGGTGCGTTTCAGTGACCCCGAGGGTAACGTGCTGTTTGAACACCCCGTGCAGAAGAGCGCTGCCCCCGAGGATGGCATGGTGAGAGGGGCTGGGAGGGCAGGGGGCACGGTGCCCCTTCCAACCCCTGCTGGGCATGTGGTGCCCCCCAGCCACCGCCCAGCCCTTCCATCCATCACCCACAGCTCTGTGGAATGTGGAGGACGGTGTCCAAAGCCAACGTCCAGCTGCTGCGGCGGGAGCAGCTCCGTGTGTCCCTCATCACCCGAGCACAGCCCTCCGGAGAGGTCCATGGGCACATCCTCAAGCACCGGGCACTCTTTGCAGGTGAGTCCAGCTCCTGCATGCACAACCCGTGATGCCACCAGAATGTCCCTCATGCCCCTGTCCCTGCACAGAGACATTCGGTGCCATCCTGACCTCGTCGAACCCCTTGCACTTGGGTGCTGGGGGCATGGCCATGCTGACACTGAGTGACACAGAGAACAACCTGCACTTCATCCTCATGGCCCGGGGACTGCTGGAGCCTGGAGCAAGAGGTGAGGGTGGGCAAGGAAGGGGAGGGGAGGGAGGCACTGTGCACAGGGGGCTGCATAGACCTGAAGGAGCTGCATGGCATTTCTGCAGCTCAGGATGCTTGGGTCAGCATCTGTGGGGTCAGGATGGGTGGCTGGGCTGGATGTGGAGCTCAGGGTGGGTATGGGGGCTGTTTGTGGGGTGGGGTGGAGGGTGAGGTGTGCATACAGTGTGTTGTGTGATTTGGGGTGCGCCTGGTGGAGAGGGGATGGTGTGCACCTATGCAGGGGGGCTGGGGTTGCTGCAGAGCATATGGGGTTGAGGGTCATTGTGCAAGAAGGATAGGTTTGCAATGTGGGTTTGCAAGGATTTAGGGCATGCTGGAGGAAATGATGAGGGCCCAGGCACACAGGGGCAGGCAACTGGCAAGAAAGTGCCAGGGATTTGGAGGTGGTAGGCACAGAGGTGTAGGTTTGAAGTGCTTGCAGACCCCTGGTCCAGTGGGTCCACTCCCCTCTGCCATGTCCAGAATCGCCGTGGGTCCCGCTGAAGGTCCGCATCATGCACCAGGGCCAGACACTACGTGAGGTCCACGCTAACATCACTGTGGAGGTAAAGCGTTTTCATCCCCCACAGGCCCTGGCAGCCACGGTGCCAGAGCACCAGGGCTGATCCATGGCACTCTACCCCACTGCCAGGACCCCGACTTTGCAGAGGTGCTGAGTGACCTGTCTGCCCAGGAGCTGCAGTGGCTGGTGCAGGGGCAGCTCCGCATCGTGGCTGAGACGGAGGGGCGGCACGCACGCCAGCTGGCTGGCACCATCGCCACCCGCCGCAGCTGTGACAGTGAGCACAGGGCAGGCACGCTGGGGGGCAGGGGGATTGCTGTGCTCATCCCCGTGCCAATCTCACCCACCCTTGTGCCTCTCTCCCCGGGCTGAAGCCATCCAGAGTGTGCTATGCGGAGCGGACGCTTTGCTGCCGACCAAGACCGGGGCTGTGGGCTCAGCCAAACTGGCACTGCACGAGAATGGCACCCTGGAGTACCAGGTGAGTGGTGGGCACCCATTTCCCTCTTGAGGATCCCAGGTGTATCTGCCACCCTGACACTGCCCTTTGGCACCCCACTCACAGGTGCAGGTGGTGGGCACTGCCAGCGAGGTGGTGGGCATCACACTGGAGACCAAACCCCGACGAAAAAGCAAGAGGAACATCCTGTTTGACATGACACCCAGCTACAAGGATGGGCTGGTGAGCACTGGCTGATGCTGGGAGGGATGGCGTGGGGACTTTGGGTGAGTCCCTGTCCCAACCTGCATGGTCTCCCACTGGTGGCAGGCCTGGGGTGCCTGGCAGAGCCCCAGCGCCCGCGATGCCCACATGCTTCTACAAAATGAGCTCTTCCTCAACGTGGCCACCAAAGACTGGGCAGAGGGTGAGCTGCGAGGCCAGATCATCTCCCTGCCCTACAGTGGACTGCTCGCCCGCTACACAGGTACCAGGGACACGTGGGGCGGTAATGGGGGCAGTGGGGCAGCCCTCCCACACACCACCACACCCTGCCACGGTCCCTGTCTGTGCACAGAGATGCCCGTGGCGCTGGCAGGGCAGCTGGTGTCCCCCCCGGTGCCCAGCGGCGCTGGGGGGCACGCCTGGCTCTCGCTGGATGAGCACTGCCACCTGCACTACGAGATCTCGGTGGCGGGGCTGGGACGGCCGAGCGACGGCACCGTCAGCGCCCACATCCAGGGGGTGGCTGAGCTGGGGGAGATGGGCACCCGCCCCCACCAGCACAAGCGCCTGCTCAAGGGCTTCTACAGCACTGAGGTGAGGTGGGCACCCGCTCAGGGCACCACACAGCAGGGGCTGGGCCGGACCTTATCCCCACCCTGGTGCCCCTCTCGCCACGACAGGCTCAGGGCGTGGTGAAGGACCTGGATGCCGACCTGCTGCAGCACCTGGCCCAGGGCACTGCTTTCTTGCAAGTCAGCACCAAAGCTCACCCCAATGGGGAGATGCGGGGACGGGTAGGTCCTCATTGGGGCCGGGCACCCTGCCCACCCCCACTGCTGCCTGTGGCAGGGTGGAAGGGCACAGGATCACTCTGTTACCAGGTCCTGATGTGTTTTGTGGTCGTGGGTGGTTCCTTCACCAGCCTGACCATGGAAGGCAGCCAGGCATCAGCATGGGAAGTGACCTCCTGCCCATTGCCCCTCCAGGTGCACATTCCCAACCAGTGCCATGCAGGAGGGACCCGCCTGGCGCCAGGAGAGTCCCTGGGGCAGGCTGAGCTCTCTGAGAGCACCAAGACCAGGGACCTGGAGCAGCTGAAGAAGGACCCCAACTCCTGCTTCTTTGAGGGTCAGCACCGGGCACATGGCACCCGCTGGGCACCTGACTATGACAAGAAGTGCTCTATCTGCAGCTGCCAGGTACAAGCTGGGGGTTGTGCTGAGGGAGCAGCACCCATCAGTAATGCCCCTCTCTAATGAGCCCCATCTCTGCTGTCCCCAGAAGCGCACAGTGATCTGCGACCCCATCTTGTGCCAGCCCCTCAACTGTACCCACCAGGTGCACCCCGAAGAGCTGTGCTGCCCCATCTGTGAAGGTACCTGGGGCATGGGCTGGGGGGCTCCTTGTGAAAACAAGGGGGGGCGTCCCTTTTGGAGACTTTGCCATGTGCAGCACTCCCTCATGGCCTTCCTCTTCCTTGTAGAGAAGAAGACAGAGCAGGAAGAGCTGAAGCTGGAGCGGGCACGGGACAGTAGCGAGGGTGAGTCCTTGTGAGCATGGGCTGAAGGGGCAGCTCTGCAGAGACTGAGTCACAAGGGCTGTGACTTCCTCTTCTTCCTCTTCCAGGCTGCTACTTCGATGGTGACAAGACATGGCGAGGCTCTGGCACTCGCTGGCACCCTGTCGTGCCCCCGTTTGGCCTCATCAAATGTGCCATTTGTACCTGCAAGGTGGGTGTGGGTTCCAGACTTGCCCCCCAGCCTGGTCTGGCACCTCTGGGGGCTCTCAGTTCCCAGGCACTGTAGTTGAGGCTCAGACCAGGGTGTGAGGAGCTGACTGCCCTGTGCCCTCCCTGCAGGGCACCACAGGTGAAGTGCACTGCGAGAAGGTGCAGTGCCCGCGGCTCACCTGTGCCAACCCCGTGCGCGCCAGCCCCTCTGACTGCTGCAAGCAGTGCCCAGGTACCTGCACCCCTCTCCTGCCCTCCATTCTCCCTGCATAGCTCCCGTGTGCCCCACTGGCAATGCCACAGGCAGGCATTGTCCCAGTGGCCTCTCGTGCAGCCCCAGAGAGGAGTGTCCCGGAGCTGGCTGACTCCATGCAGGCAGACGCGCCACGGGCGTGCCGCTTCGGGCGCCGCTGGTACCTCAACAACGAGAGCTGGCACCCGTCTGTGCCCCCCTTTGGGGAAATGAAGTGTATCCTGTGCTGGTGTGTGGTGAGTGTGCCAGCCTAGGGCAGCTCCAGGGAAAGGGAGGGCGCCACTGTGCCAGTCCCCGGGGCTTTGGGAATGGTGAGAGAGCAGCTCAGACACCCAGTGCACCCTGAGGAGCTGCTGTCCCCCCACCCTGGTGCTCAGCCCCTCTTTCTGCTCCCCAGTCAGGGGAGACGCACTGCCAGCGCCAGGAGTGCCCCCCATCCGCCTGCGCCAGCTCTGCCACGAGGGACAACCCCTGCTGTGCCAAGTGCCGCGGTGAGTGCAGTGCTCACACACAGGCACCACTGCCCAAACACTCTGTGGTACTCCCTGCACCTCCCAGTCTCCTTGGGGCTGAGCCAGGGCTGGCACAACCACCCCAGTGCCCTCCTGGCACCCCCTGTGCCCATCTCTCAGCCACACTTCCCCCCCCCAGCCCTTGATGCCCCCTCAGACACACGGGAGAAGGTCCAGGATGCCAAGGTGGAGTCACGGAGCCACTGAGCGGTGACTGCTGCCCAGAGCGGGGCAAGCACACGGCGACGTTGGGTGGCACTGGGGGTCCCACTGCTCACTGTCCCTGCCCGTGCAGGGTGGGGGGCACAGAGGAGCACAGTGGGGGTGAACTGGGCCTGGCCCCCAGCCTGGCCACCCCATCTCAGCACGACTGCAATGCCAGGACTGCCCTACCCTTGTGCAGTGGGCAGTGGCCAGGCTCGTGGAGGTTGGGGCACCCGCTGCCCTGGCACTCCAAGCGCCCCTGGCCAGCGGGCATCGTGCCCGTGTTGTACATAGTGTAAAGTCCTTGTGGCCCCTGTTTGCTGCACCCACCCTGTCTCGGCCGGGTTTCTCACATAATTTATGGTGCCAGTGGATGGAGGTCAAGATGTATTTATTAAAACCAGAGCTTTTGCCCACCTGGTTCCTGTCTCTTCCTAGCAGCAGCAGGCACAGGGCTGTGCCCTTGCATCCCATGGGGAACTTGCAGGCCTTGGCGTTGCTGGGGTTGGGGATGTATATTTGGGGATATGGGGTGTGAAAGCCAATGCCAGGATGAGGGCACACCTATGGGCTGTGGCACTGGAGAAGACCAGAGCAGTGTACAGTGCCCACAGCTGGAGCTACGATGCCAACCTCTGCCCACGGTGGAGGCTGCCAATGCAGTGCTTGGTGATGGTGCCTGCTAGCACAGGGACAGCAGGACTCTGTTCCTGCCACCTCCATGGTGGCAAAAAGAGCCCAGCCTGGGGACCCAATCCAGCTGCCACCCATGGAGGCCCTTGTCCTGCAGCACCCCTAACCAGCCACGTGCCCAGGGCTGGGCACAGACACCCATGGCTGCGCAGGGCAGACCCCTGTGTGTGCTCTGGGGCAGCACAACCCCAGTGACCCCAGCACAGCTGCACTGGGCTAAGGCCTCATGGTGCCCGTGGGAGATCCAGTGCTGCCACCTGCCCTTTGATCCCTAATGTGGAGGACTGAGGGATCTCTGGGGCCATTTGCCCTGTGCTGGTACACACTGGGATGACTGGGACAGTCAGAGCTATACTGGGCTATACTGGAACAGTGCCAGAGCTGTGGGGAAAGTAACACTGGGCTCCACTGGGATAGCAGCAAGGGATGGTGGCACAACCACCACACTGTAGTGGGACAGTGTCAGCCTATACAGGGGCTCCACCCACGGTGACACTGGGCTGGAGTAGTGGTAGAGCAATAGGAGGATGGCACTGGGGCACACTGAGCTGGGACAGAGCCCTGCACGCTAAGCTGGGTGTCCTGCCCTGCATGCAGCCACAGCCACGCAGGCACCTGTGCCAGCAGGCTGGCATCACCTGTGGTGGCCCTGCAGCATGCTGGTGGCCCACAGCCAGGCACACTGGTGGCACTGGGCAGAGATGTGTCCTGGCACAGGGCTTCCCCTCCGGATGAACATCCCTGCTGCCACGGGGCAGTGCCAGGAGCTGACGAGCAAGAGGGAGCTCCGTGCCTGGGGATACAATGAGCGGGCAACCCATTTTGTCACCTCCCTGCCTCAAACTGGTTCATGTCGGGCAATGAACCCTCCCAGACTGGCACAGGAGCTATCCCAGCCCCCAGCCCAGCCATTGTCACCCACCCTTGAGGGTGCCGACGTCAAACCAGAGGGTGGCACCTGGGCAGTGAGAACCAGCCCGCTCCCGATCCCGCAGCATCAGCCCAGCAGTGCCACAGCTCTGGCTTTCCCTGCCCCCTGTTCCTGCCACAAAAGTGCCATCCTGTGCCCTGGAGAGGAGGGTGAGCGTGGCCCTGCCAGCCGCCTTGGTGCCCTGTCCCTGAGCCCGTGGTGGCAGTGAGGCAGAGGTCCCGGCAGCCAGCCTGCCATGCCGGAGCACCTTCCCCAGGGATTGCTGCTGCCAAGGTCTACCCGTGTGTCTCTCTGGAGAGGACTGAGCCTCCACTGCCCAGCCAGTTCAGCAAGGAAGAGTGGAGCCCACCTCTCTCGCTGGGGGCTGGCAGTGCCGGGACGCTGAGCAGCATCACGGTAAGGATGAGCTCCCTGACAGCTTTGCGTGGTGAAGTCCCCACAGTGCCAAGGTGCCCTGCCCTCCTTGGGCACTGACAGCTGCCCCCGTGCCCTTCGTGACAAGACAGACCTCAGGCACTCTGCCCCCACCAATCTGTCCCCCAGCTGGGCTCGGCCATGAGCCTGGGGGTGACCGTCTGCAGGGCCCCAGCACGGCCAACCCACATCTGACCAGGGGGAACCACGGGGAAACAGCCCCAGCCCCACGGGTCCCTCGTACCTGTGGGAAAGGGCGCACGGTGTCCCGGGGGAAG
>NW_005054309.1:3669379-3672332 GCF_000277835.1 Geospiza fortis | reverse complement strand
GGCTCCCCCCCGCAGCCCCCCTCCGGCTGGAGTAGCCTAGCTGAGCCCCCACCCCCAGGGCAGGACTTCTGCACACGCCTCACCACCCCCTGGCACACCCCTCTTCCCTGGGAGGGGATGCCCACCCTGCGGGGCCCCGGAGGCGCCAGCCGGGCGCGCTTCGCTCCCCCGCACTGCCCGGCCCGGCCCTCTGCCCCCAAGATACGCTATCGCCCTGCCTGCAACCTTAGCCCCATGTTTACAGCTCCTCTGCCTCACAGGCCTCCCCACTGGCACCAGGGTGTCCCGTTGTCCTGGGGTGTCTTCCTTGCCCGCTGTTTTCCCAGCCACCGCACTGCCCACGGCCCTCAGACACCACGGGCAAAGGTTCTTTTCCCTGGCCCCAGCTTGGGACGGTGCCCAAGGCGGACGGTACTTTGCCCTGGCAAAGGCATTCGGACAGGCAGGGCCAGGAGCTGTGCGGGGAAGCAGGGACTGCGTGGCCACAGAGTTGTGCCCACGGCTGCCCAGGAGAGCCTGGGCCGGCTGCTGTGTGCAGGGCGGGCTCTGCTGAGCCTTACCCACCCAGCATGGGCGCACGGGGCAGCGTCAGGGCACTGCTGCTCTGTGTACCCTCAGCACTGCCTTTCCCAGCACCCAAACCCTTCCTCTGGCCGTGCCTCTCAGTGCTCACCCCAAGCTGCCCCTGTCAGGTGGCTGCAGGACAGCAGCCGGCCGTGGGAGCCCCGGCTGTGCCGTCATCTCCACGACCTTGCTGACCCCACGGTCCTTCCCGGCAGGGCTGAGTCAGGGAGCAGTCAGGGGCAGGAACAGGAGTGAGAGCTGGCAGTGCCTCTCCCTGCTGCCAGCTCCGGAGGGCCCCCTGGGCGCCCTGGTCACGGTGGGTGAGCAGAGAGGCCGTGCCAGCTGGGCACCGTGGGGCGGAGGAGCCTGGGGGCAGCGCAAGGGGAGAGGCACGCTGGGCTGGCATCAGGGCAGCTGTGCTCAGCACCGGCAGACTTTGCCCTCCTTTTCTTTGGGCAGGGTAGCACCCGTGCCCTGAGCGCTCTGTGTGCCCATCCCCGTGGCCTCTGGGCTCGGTGAGGCTCGTGGAAGGCGCCTGGGGCTCGCGGGTGAGGCTGGGTGTGGGCTCCTGTCCCATAGCCTCACACCTGCGTTTTGGGAGCTGCCTGGGCACGTGCTGGGCAGGAGGACTGCCCAGCCCTCCCCAGTGCATCTGAGGCACCACCAGCTCCTGCCAACATCTGCCAGGAAGATCAGGATCCAGCTGGAGCCTGGCATGGGCTGGTCTGAGCTGGACAGCCTGGAGATAGTTCTTGCTGCTTGTGCCCATAGCCAAGTCATCACAGCCAGGCTGCGGGATTGTGCCCAGCTATGTCCAAAGGCCTTTGTCCCTACCCCATGCCCTTTCCCTCCCCAGATTTCACCAGCCCTGGGATGCCATGGGTCTTGGGACCCCAGACCTAAAGGTCTCCCTGGAGTCCCCCTGCTCGACGGGTGTTCATGGGAAGCCCTGGCATGCCAGGGGTGCTGGGGTGCACATCAGTCCCAGCGTCCCCCACATGCCAGGCTGTTGTGGCAGGGAGCAACGGGCCCCGTGGGGGGATTAAGCTTGACAAACTGCCCTTGTTCATTGCAGAGCTGCTCAGGGCGATTAGAGCCCGACTAAGACGGGCAGCGTGACACACACCCCCCGGCCTCTGCCTGCCCGCTGCCAGCCCAGAGGACCCCCCAACCCCTTAGCTTTAAAAGCTCCCCTAGGGGGAATTCAGGGGAGAAGGATGACTGGCATTGGCCATGAGGAGGTGGGCACCACTGCCAGGCCAGCTCAGTGCTGTGGGACAGGCTGGCACGGGGACACGGCAGCACCAGATGCCAGTGCCCGCCCCAGGCGCAGCATCGCCCGGGCACAGCAGGCACCACGGGCTGGCAGAGCCAAGGGGCTGTGGCACAGCCAGTGCCTGCAGCGCAGCAGCTCAGGACCAGCACAGTGGCCATGGCCCGTGCCCGTGTCCCCGAGTGCCCCCCGGCAGCCCCCCCTGTGCCCGCTCCCTGCCCGCCCGGCACTGTGATTGTTCAGCTGCTTCACGGCAGAGGCCGGAGTCCCGGGGCTGTTTGTGTTTCAAAAGGCCTTTGTGGAAAAATAACCCAAGCGGAGGAGGAGGAGGAGGAGGAGGAAGCAGAGAGCCCACCACTGGCTTTCACAGCCATGCCAGGGCTGTGGGCACAGTAGCTTTGGCTGCTCAGCACTGGGCACCCATGGGGGTCCCATGTCCTGCCTGTGGGGCTGTGGCAGGGGGCAGAGGGGTGGCAGGGGATGGCACAGGGTGGCAGGTGGCAGCAGGGTGGCATGGCCCCTTTGCTTGCATCCCTGTTGTTACGAGTGGGGTGGGCTCCAAAGTGAGGCAGAGGGGGAGCAAATCCCTCCACCCTCAACCAGGCTGGCGCACTTGGGACTGGGCATCCCATGTGTGCCCCAGCACCTGAAAGGACGGTGTGGCGGCCCCTGGCTCTGCCCCAAGAGATATAGACACAGAGCTGGTTTGGGGGGCACTCAGCCTGGGGGTGCTTCCATCTTGGTTTGGGCTGGCCATGGGTCAGCAGTGGGGCCAGGCAGGCAAGTGCTTGGCAGGGTGACAGCACTCCTGGGGTGCCGGCCCATTTCATCTTCCAGAGCAAACAAGCTTTTTCCGAAGGGAGCCTTTGAATTCAAGACCCCATGCCGGGCTGGGGTCCTCCTCTGGCAGCCAGTGCTGGATTTGGCCCCTCAAGGTGGTCGTGCCTTTTGCCCCAGCTCTCTTCCACAGGGCAAGGAACTTCTGAGCCCATGCTGAGCAGGAGTTTGGGGGAAAATCCATGCCAGGACAGGGTCAGCAATGGAACTTAGTTCACCCTCCTCTCCCTGCCTACATCCCCACCCTCCCTCCCGCTGCTGGGAACAACCTGGGTATTA
>NW_005054309.1:3662856-3669147 GCF_000277835.1 Geospiza fortis | reverse complement strand
GGGTGGGCACGCCATCGGCATGGGGCTCACGTTGTCCCGACGTGGGAGCCTGGCAGGGCCCCCGCGGTCCTGAAGCCTCCCTTTGTGCCGGGCCAACCTCTGGCGCTTGGCATTCAGGTCGTGCGGGGGGAGTGAGGCGGAAACCAAGCAACCGAGTCCTTGGCAGTGCCCGCCAGCGCAGGACAAATGCCCCCGGCTCAGCGGGAAACACGGGCACAAAGAGCTCCTGGCCAGCGTGAGGGGCACTGCCAGGGCCACCCCCTGCCAGGGCCAGGCCACGTGCCACAGCCAGGCAGGACGCACCCCAGGAAAGGGGGGTGATCCCTGTGTGATCCCCCTCTTCACAGCCCAGGGACCGCCCTGGGCTTAATGTTGTGCTCCCTCTCTCCTGGAACTGGGGGTACATCCTGTCCCTCACTGTCCTCTTGCCTCCCTGCTGCCAGCTGAGACCAGCCAGCTCATGTCACCTATGACCTGCCAAGGCTGCATTCGGAGGGGCTATCCCAGCCTTGCTCTTAGCAATGTGGGAGTGTGGTGCCTGCAGAGCTCCAGCACAGCCCCAGTACCAGCCCTCAGAGAGTCTCCTGGCCAAGCTGGCCACGCTCCCATCGCCGGAGGCCCTTCCCCACCCTCCACCCCAGTGCAGTGCCTGGGGCACCTGGGCAGGGCCAGAGACTGGTACCGGCGTTTCAGCTGCCTGCTTGGGGCATGCAGGCAAAACAATCACCATTGATGCACACTCACCTTATCTGCCTGGCTCCTTCCCACGCCCTGGAGGGCAGTCGGGCACTCCCACAGGTGCCTCCACCCCTTTGCCTTGGGATGCAATGGCTGTTCCCTCACCTGGCAGGCCATGCCAGTATGCCCACTGCTGCCCTGACTCAGTTTCCCCACCTGGCTGCCGGGTTTGGGGTACCAGCTGCCCTGACACTGCTGTCTGTCCTTCTCCCCCAGATGTACGGGCGTTACACGCAGGACTTGGGCACCTTTGCCAAGGACGAGGCAGCCCGGCTGCGGCTGCAGGAGGGGGACACGCCCCAGCCCCGCCACCCCTCCGAGCTGCTGGAGTACACCCAGGGCCGCTGCGGCCCCTGCCGGGGTAAGGGTCACCGGGACACGGACACGGGTGGGCACAGCCCCACCCAGGGCAGCACAGCCGGGACACGGCTCCCACCCCACCGCGGTGGCGCGGGTAGAGTTTCTGTGGCTGTCATGGGACACCGGCGCCGAGGACAATGCCACCTGCCCGCCGGGCAGCAGCGACACAATGGCCCGAAATAGCCGGGCACGCTGCAGGGATGGGGGCCCCCAGCCCCTGTACCTGGGGCCGTGCCAGGGAGGCCGAGCTGCTGGGAGGTGCATGCCCAGTGTGTGGCTGTGCAGTCAGCTGGCTGTGACAGCTGGACACAGCAGTGCTCCTGCACCAAACGGTGCCAGCTGTGCTGGGTCAGTGCTGCTGGGTCAGTGCTGCTGCCAGCCTGCCTCTGCCACCTTGGCGTGCCCAGCCCTGGGGCGTCCAGCCTTGAACCCGCCCTTGTGTCCACAGTCTGCGCCTTGCAGTGCCAGCGGTTCCTCATCTCCAAGGTGGGTGAGGACTGGGTCTTCCTCATACTGCTGGGACTGGTCATGGCGCTGGTCAGCTGGGCCATGGATTTCGCCATCGCCACGTGCCTCCAAGGTAGGCGGGTGCCGCTGGGTTCCTGGGGCCATGGCAGGGAGTGGCCATGCCGTAGGGCCATGCCATGTGCCACAGGGCCATGCCGTATGCCCTGCCACCCACCCCCATGTGACTGGCTGTCCCCACAGCTCAGAAGTGGATGTACGGGGGCCTGGACACCAACGTGCTGCTGCAGTACATGGCCTGGGTCACCTACCCCACTGTGCTCATCACCTTCTCAGCTGGCTTCACGCAGATCCTTGCCCCCCAGGCTGTGGGTAGGGCATCAAGGGGCTGCCTGCACCCTAAACAGGGTGTCCACTCCCTGGGGCTGTGCCTGGGTGTCTTCCTGGAGGTCCTGGGAGTCTTTCTAGGGATATGGGCTGGTCTTCAGAGGGTCTCCTAGGGACTATGGTTTGGATGCCATCCTGAGCTATGGGGTTGGGGATCCTCTAAGGCCTGTGAGAGAGAGGTCTTCAGAGAGTCTCCTGTGAGTTAAGGGGTGGATTTCCTCCTGGGCTGCGAGGCTTGCAGGCTTGGGAGTCTTCCTAGGGCTAAGACCTGATCTTCAGATGGTCTCCTGAGGACTATGAAATTGGGGTCCCTGTGGGTCTATGGGTTGAGCTGTGTCTACATAACCATGGGGGTGTCCCTGCCAATTGTACTGTGGGAAGAGGAGTCTCTGGGACCTCCCTGTGGCAGTGGGGTGTGGCAAAGCATCAAGGGTTAGCCCCCAGAACCATGGGGCAGTGTCCCCCCTTCATGGCTATTGGTCAAGGCTGTCCCCACACCACCAGGCTCAGGGATCCCCGAGATGAAGACCATCCTGCGGGGCGTCGTGCTCAAGGAGTACCTCACCCTCAAGACCTTTGTGGCCAAGGTGATCGGACTGACGTGTGCCCTGGGCAGTGGCATGCCCCTGGGCAAGGAGGTGAGGGCAGTGCCAGGGCAGGGTGAGCAGGGGACAGGGAGTGAGGCTGTGGCCAATGTCCTCAGTCTCCCTTTGTCCTCTCAGGGTCCCTTTGTCCATATTGCCAGCATGTGTGCAGCCTTGCTCAGCCGCTTCCTCTCCCTCTTTGGGGGCTTCTACGAGGTGAGCAAGGCAGAGTGGTCCCAGAAGGATCAACATGTGCCCACCAGCAGGTTTGGCAGTGCCTAGAGTTGGGGGGCAGTGCCCACTCACTCCTGTCTCCCGCACAGAATGAGGCAAGAAACATTGAAATGCTGGCAGCTGCCTGTGCTGTCGGTGTTGGCTGCTGCTTCGCCGCCCCCATCGGAGGTAGGGTCACCCCGGACCGCCCCACAACCCCCACACCTCCCGCCCAGGCAGCAGGGTCCACCTGGAGAGGCAAGCAGGACCCCCGGGACAGCTGGCATGGGAGAGGGCAGTGCTGCTCAGCAGGGAGGAGGAAGGGAGGAGCGGGCAGCACCCTCCCAGATGTGTAACGTCTGCTCTTGTCCTCTCCCCTGCCGCCCCGCGCTCCAGGGAGCTCCCTGCTCCAGCCCCGCTGAGCCCTGCCCGTAGGTTGGTGACGTGTCTGACTCTTTCCTTGCCCTTTGCCTGCTGCCCTGTCTGTCTGTCTGTCTGTCCATCTGTGTGCACCCCTCTCCCTCCCAGTGCCACCCCTCGTGTCACTGCCCACATCCCTGTGCTGCCCTCTCGCTCGTGCTGTGCCCGCTGTGCTGTGCCCGCTGTGCTGTGCCCGCTGTGCCCAGCTGGGGCTGGCCTGTGCTTTGCCAGGGAAGCCCTTGAACCATCCCGTAGTGTGTCCGTGGGGCAGCCAGACCCCCGTGGGCTGTGCACGAGTGTGGACTCCGGGTGGGAAGCATGCCAGGCACCGGGGCCTGCCTGGGTTTCTCCACCCCCTTGTGCACTTCCCCCATGCCAGGCGTCCTCTTCAGCATCGAGGTCACCTCCACCTTCTTTGCCGTCCGCAACTACTGGCGCGGCTTCTTCGCTGCCACCTTCAGCGCCTTCATCTTCCGTGTCCTCGCTGTCTGGAACAAGGATGAAGGTACCTCAGGCAGGGTGAGGGCACAGGGGTCCCCTGCCCAGCCCTACTGAGCCCCACCATCCCCCAGAGACAATCACGGCACTGTTCAAAACCCGCTTCCGCCTCGACTTCCCCTTCGACCTGCAGGAGCTGCCTGCCTTTGCCGTCATCGGGTGAGTGTGGCCATCCCAGCACCCATCCCGTGGCCTGAGGCGCTGGTGGTGCTGGTGGTGGCAGCAGGACACCTCTTCCCTTGGCTCTGCCCAGGATCGCCAGCGGCTTCGGGGGCGCACTCTTCGTCTACCTCAACCGCAAGATCGTGCAGTTCATGCGCCGCCAGAAGGCCATCAACCGCTTCCTCATGAAGAAGTAGGTGCCCAGCAGTCCCCAGCAGCAGGGTGGTGGAGCTGGGGCTGCACTAAAGTCACCCCCTGCCCTGTGCCACCCTGCCAGGCGCCTGCTCTTCCCCGCCCTGGTGACGCTGATCATCTCCACGCTGACCTTCCCGCCTGGCTTTGGACAGTTCATGGCTGGCCAGGTACCCGCCGTGGGGTGGCACACCTGTCCCCACCCCAGGGCCACCACAAGCCCCAGCTGACCTCTGCCCATCACCAGCTCACCCAGAAGGACACCCTGGTGACACTCTTTGACAACCAGACGTGGGCCAAGCAGGGGATCAATGATGAGTTTGAATACTTGGGCATCCTGGAGGCCTGGCTCCATCCCCGCTCCAACGTCTTCGTCACACTTGTTGTCTTCATCCTTATGAAGGTGGGTGCCTGCTCCCCTGTCATCCCCAAGGTACAACCAGGAGGTTATGGAGAGGATTTTCTGGATGCCATCAGGGAGGTGCCAGATTGTTACCAGAAAGGTGGCACCAGCAGGCACTGGGTGGCTGCTCCAAAAGTCCACCAAGGTGTTTGCTGGGTGGTGCTGGCATGCCGTCAAAGAGATCTTGGCTGGGAGCCACCAACATGCCACCAGGGAGGTTCTGGCTGCTTGCTCCTAGGTGCCACCAGGGAGGTGCTGGCCAGATGCCACCAAGTGCCACCAGGGAGGAGCTGGCAGGGTGCCCCTGGGAGGTGGCCATGCCCGTTGCAGGGTGTGGTGTCCACGTGCTGCTCCACAGCACCCAGCTGAGGGTCACAGCAGGGGCAGGAGGCAGGGCTGGGTCAGTAAGGGCAACTAATGGGTGTCTGCTCCACAGTTCTGGATGTCAGCCTTGGCCACTACCATCCCAGTGCCCTGTGGAGCCTTCATGCCCGTCTTCGTCATTGGTGAGACCCTGCCCCCTGTGTGGGCACAGTGGGAGGAGGGAGCCACCTCTCAGCCCACACTGGGCACCTGTGGGTGCCTCCAGATGTCCCTTCCCTGGCAGCACCAGGCAGAGGAGAGGGTGTGAGGCTGGGCCGGGTACTGGGAGAGCCCTGAGCCTGTTCCCAGCCCCTCTCTGCCTGCAGGGGCAGCCTTTGGGCGCCTGGTGGGGGAGAGCATGGCAGCCTGGTTCCCTGATGGCATCCACACGGACAGCAACATCTACCGCATCGTGCCGGGGGGCTACGCCGTGGTGGGTAAGCTCTGAGCTGGAATGGGGACACCTTGGTGGGCATCATTTGGAGATGCTGCCGCACAGCTGAGGTGATGATCCCTGGAACTGGGAGTGATGCCACCACTGGGAATGTCCCCACATGGTTCCAAGGGCTCCCCATATGTGGTGGATGCCCTAGAAGGGGGAACCCAGGGTGGGGACCAAGCCTGGTGGGCAATACCTGACAGCCCTCCCCCATCTCCTGGCGGTGGCCACAGGAGCAGCTGCCCTGTCGGGTGCTGTCACCCACACGGTGTCCACGGCCGTCATCGTCTTCGAGCTGACGGGGCAGATCTCGCACATCCTGCCGGTCATGATCGCTGTCATCCTGGCCAATGCCGTCGCCCAGAGCCTCCAGCCCTCCCTCTACGACAGCATCATCCGTATCAAGAAGCTTCCCTATCTCCCTGAGCTGGGCTGGGGCCATCACGAGTGAGACTGTGTCCCCTGTCCCAACCCCAAACCCCTCACCGAGGCACAAGGGGAGGCGGTGGCATTGTTCTGAGGCCACTGTTCCTGTCCTGGGCAGGAAATACAACGTGCGGGTGGAGGACATCATGGTGCGGGACATCCGCTACGTCACCCTCAACTGCAAGTACCGGGACCTGCAGCAGGTCCTGCACAGCACCAAGATGAAGAACCTGCCACTGGTGGAGTCAGCTGGTGAGACACAGCCAGGGGCTCTGCCAGCATCACGGCAGCTGTGGAGCGTGCCACAGCTGGGTGGCAGAGGGAACATCAGGAGCCAGTGTGGTGCCTTGCTGTGTCTGCAGAGTCCATGATCCTGCTGGGCTCCATTGAGCGGGCGCAGGTGGGGGCCCTGCTCAGCGCCCAGCTCAGCCCCCAGCGCCGGCTGATGATGCTGCGGCAGAAGGTGCTGCCCGAGGACGGGCACCAGCTCTCCGATTCCAGCATCCGCTTCCAGGTGAGGGCTGCAGCCATCCTGGGGGATGCCTGGCCAAGGTGCCCCCCACCACCATCACCCTACCACCCCATCCCCCCACAGATCAGCACAGAGACCTCCTCGGGCACCCCTGCCCGCGCCGCACTCC
>NW_005054309.1:3657106-3662839 GCF_000277835.1 Geospiza fortis | reverse complement strand
CCGGTGTCCCCGCCACTGACACCCCCTCTCCTCCCGCAGCTGGCAGCACTGACCACACTGGCATCGCCCTCAAGAGCCTCTTCTGTGCCAACGCTGCCACAGAGCCCACTGAGGTGAGAGCCTGGCCCTCCCCAGTCCTTCACATCCCTGTGAATGGCCTTGCCTGGCCCTGCCCATCCCTTCCCATCCCTGAATGGCCTTGCCTGGCCCTCCCCAGCCCTTCCCATCCCTGAATGGCCTTGCCTGGCCCTCCCCAGTCCTTCCCATCCCTGAATGGCCTTGCCTGGCCCTGCCCAGCCCTGCCCATTCCTGTTCAACCCTGCCTGTCCCTTCCCATCCCTTTCCATCATTTTCTATCCCATCCCATCCCATCCCATCCCATCCCATCCCATCCCATCCCATCCCATCCCCTAACTGCTGTCTCTCCCACGGGCCAGGCCCAGGGCACAGCCTATCACAAGGCCAAACGCGTCCGCATTTCCATTGTGGTAAGCTGCAGCCCATCGCAGCCTGGGCACAGCTCCTCCCAGCCAATCAGAGCCTGGCAGGAGTTCTCTGAACCAATCAGGGGCCTGGCAAGATTCTGCTTGGCCAATCACGTTGGGCCAATGTCTGTGCAGTCAATCTTGGACAGTTACGATTCCATCCAACCAATCCTGGTGTGCATCCTCCCCATCCCAAACCTTCCCAGGAACCGGGATGTGGAGCCTTCCAGCCATCACACCCGCGGGATCCGCTCCACTTTGCTCAGCCAATCATGGCACACCTTGCATTCTCTCCACCAATCACTAGCTTGGCTTGTCCAACTGTGGCCAATCAGGGTGTGACCGATGTCCTGTCAACCAATCACGTTACCTGACCTGCTCACGTGCTGCCTGTACCCTGCCTGTACCCTCACCTGCCCTACCTGCATGTGCTGCCTCCATCCTCGGCGTTCCCCGCTGCTGCTCCCTGCCCGTACCCTGCCCACAGCAGCCTCAAGGCTGCTCCAACACACCTCTCTTGCAGGAGGAGATGATTCTGGGTGACAAGATGACCCCAACAGAGGTGAGGAGTTGGGCAGAGACAGGCAGGACTCTCCTGCTCTGAGGAATCCCCGATATACCAAAGGGGTGCCAGAGCATGAGGCGGGCGTGGGGAGGTAGGGGGTGGATAACACAGATTTCTCCATAAGACCAGGTGTAAGGAGGATGGGAGGTGTAAGGTGTAAGGAGGATGGGAGAGCCCTTGCTGGCGCTTGTAGGGAGGCCGTACCCCTTACCCTGCCCAATGGCACCTCCCCAGATCCTGGAGTGGGAAGAACAGCAGCTGGAGCAGCTGGTGGACTTCAGCAGCGCCAAGATTGACCCCGCACCCTTCCAGCTGGTGGAGCACACCTCGCTGCACAAGGTGCGTCCTCACCCCACCCCAGACCCCCACCCACAACCCCCAGACCCTCAACTCATCCCCCTCTTCCTGCAGACCCACACCATCTTCTCTCTGCTGGGCCTGGACCACGCATTCGTCACCAGCATTGGGCGGCTGGTGGGCATGGTGTCCCTCAAGGAGGTGAGCAGGGGACAGGGAGGCTAGAGGGGCACAGAGCAGCACCTGGAGCAGTTTGCCCATGGGTTTGGGGTCCCCGCAGCTGCGCAAGGCCATCGAGGGCTCCCTGACGGGCAAGGGGGTGAAGGTGCGCCCGCCGCTCGCCAGCTTCCGCGACAGCACCGCCAGCACCAGCGAGGCCGACACCACGGCCCTGCGCCAGCTCTGGGACCGCCACCAGCACCCCCCCCCGGGTCCCCAAGAAGCCACAAGGGCCCCCTCGCAGGTGCTGGGGTGTGCCCACCCTGAGCCCGCTGACGGCAGGCTCAGCGCAGCAGTGCGCACTCTCAATCCAGTGCCTCTGCTCCCTCCCTGGGCCGGGGACCAGCCAAATGCCCCCAGCCAGGCCCTGCTCCCCAGCGACCTGCCAGCTCTTGGGGCTTCCCACTTTGCTACCTCTGTACCCCCCCAGCCCCCGGTGCCCCCCAGAATGGCCACTGCCCTCACACCGTCCATGAGCACCACAATGTCCTTTCTCAGGGTGGCACGGGGCGGAGAGGGGCATCAGGTTGGGGTGTCCACGGGGACATGGGTGGGCATTGCTCCCCGTGCTCTGCCCCTCATGGCTGGGAACAGGGGGTCCTGCTGCCTCTCTGCCGTGCACCTCTCCCCATGTAAATACAGAGATTTTTATATTAATTTAATAAAAGGACTTTATAAACAGAGCTGAAGCACTGTGGGGCTGGAGGTGCAGAGGGCCACAGCCAGTGGGCACCGGCTGAGCCTCACCACGGTGCTGGAGTTGGCAGGCTCCGGGCAAGAAGGGTTTTGTCCCTGCTCACAGCACGGCCTCGCTGCGGTGCAGCCCCTGCGGGCGCTGCCCGGGGCCGGGGCTGGCGCGGCGCCGCACGGTGATGACCAGAGTGCCCGTCTCGGTGAGGGCACAGCTCACCGACAGCGGGTCCGTGTCCTCGGGCAGCTGGCACTTGTGGGTGAAGGTGTCACAGACGGTGCCATCCTCAGCCACCTGCGGGGAGGCGGCAGCGGTGCAGTGGAATGCAGTGTGGCACGGTGGGGTCCACAGCACATTCCCAGTTAACCCAGTGCTTCTGATGGGCAGTCCCAGTCACCCTGACTCTAACAGGGAGTTCAACAGGAAAGATCCCAGTGACTCCAGGGCAATTCCCAGTTACCCCATTGCCAGCAGGAAGCAGGCCTCTGCTGCCCAAGTCCGGGCTAGTGGGGCAAATTCCAGCTACTGCAGTGCCAGCAGGGACTGTTCTCACTTGCCACCTCCAGCAGAGAAGGCAATGGAGCAGGAGTTCCCAGTTGTCCCATTCTCAGTGAGGACAGTTCAGGACAGGTGCAGTAGAGCAGGAGTTGCCTGCTGTCCCCTCACCAGGCACAGCTCCCATTTACCCCAGTGCTACCAAGGGCTATTCCCAGTTACCACCCCATCCCCACCACCCACAGGAGGGGTGTCGTGGGACAGGACCCCCATTGTGCCATGGCCAGAGGGGATGCTGCCCCCTGGGGTGCCTCACCTTTTCTGCCTGGATGGTGACATGGCAGTTGGAGGTGGTCACCACAATGTCAGGGGGCTCAAACTGGCTGACGTCGGCCACCACTTGGTAGGTGTCACCCTGGGCACGCACCCAGGTGCCCAGGCTGCAGGGGTACATGGCACCTGGGGACTCTGTGGGCATTGGAGGGCTGCTGGGCATGGGGCCACAGTACCCAGGGGCTGGGCACTGGGGGGTGTGGGAGAGTGACACTGGGGGAGGGAGGGCTGGGGGTAGCAGGTGGCAGTGGGAGTTTGGGGATATTGAAGGTGCTGGGGAATTGCAGGGAGAACTGGGGGTCCCGGGGGTAAAGGGGTACTGGGGGCCTGGAGGGGTAGTGGGTGGTGTGGAGGCACCTGAGGGCACTGGACAACCTGAGGACAGCAGGGGAATGGCACAGGAGGGTGAAGACACTGGGAATGACTGCAAAGGTCTGGGGGGAGTGGGCTGGGGTGGAGAAGGACACTATAGCTACTGGGGATGTACAAGAAAGTGGGAACCTAGCAGGTGACATCAAAGGGTGTGGGGCACAGGGGAGCTGAGGACATGCCGTGATGTCTGGGTTGGGGAGGAAAAACTATGGGGGGTTCCGGGGACAAAAGGAGAATCAAAAGGGTCTGGAAAGGGGGAGGAGGCAGCACGGTGGTGCTGGGGACAGCAGAGACGCTGGGGTTACTGGGGACTTACAGGGGGAGCACAAATGCACCTGGGGAGTAAGAGCTGGAGGACAGACCAGACAGCCATGGGGCACCGGGGGGACAGTCAGGGTGTCCCTCTGAGCCCTCCCAGCCGGTGCTGGGGTGATTCCCACGCTGTCCCCAGGCACAGGTCAGCTGGATAACCCTTGGGGGGGACCATCCCCAAGGCAGCAGGGCTCCCCCAGGGTAGCAGGGCCGCTCCTCCATCCCCCACCCTCCACGCCCGGTACCTGGGTACCCAAACGCCTCCTGTCCCCGTGCCCCGAAGGCTCCATGCCGCCGGTCGCCCTCGAAGCGGGGCTCGCCGTGCCCCTGCCCGTAGGCGCTGAGGAGCTCGGCGCGGAACGCGGAGGCCGAGCTGAGCGATGCCATGGCGCCTGCTGCCCGCGCCCCCCGCGCCCTGCCCGGGGAGGGTCCGGCCAGCCGCCACCGCCAGATGCCCATAATTAGGCACCCTGTCCGTAGGAATGCGAGATAAGGGACGAGGCCTCCGTCACCCTGTGGGGCCGCCGAGGGGGCTGCATCCCTGCCACCGCTGCCTGCCACCCCGCGGCCCCCGGGGAGGAGGCGCCCCCACCTGCAAGAAGAGGCGCCCGCCCGGTGCAGCGCTCGCACAAGTGACTTTATTCAAGACCTGGCAAGATGGAGGAGGGGGTGCCACGGTGTGGCCCCCCCACGGATACTCCACAGGCACCCCCAGCCCCACGGGGAGCATCCACTGCCCCTGGGGGTGAGTGGTAGCTGATGGTGTTGGGCCTGCTGGCCCCTGCAGCCCCTCGGTGATGCAGGGCACGGGGACCAGCCCCACAGCGGGCACCCCATGGCAGGGAGGGAGAACAGGAGCTGTGCCTGGCAGGGGTTGGTGGGGTGCTGGGGGATGCAGGGCAGCAGAGGTGCAGCGGGTGCTGGGGGCATCCCGGGCTGTGGGCACAGGGAGCAGTGACCGGGCTGGGTGAGGAGCAGCATGCAGGGGGAGAGTGGCCCCACGAGAACACGTGCCATGCGGGAAGGGGCGCGCAAGCGTTGGCAAAAACTGGCATTCCTCCCCCAAACGACGTGCCTGGAACCCCTCACGTGGGCTTGGGGGGTCCTCGAGTGGGGGTGCCACCCCCAGCCAGGACAGGGGGGGCTGGTCGCCCTTCATGTAGGCACTTGGTTCCCTGCTAGGGGTGAGTGACTTGTCGACAGGGACATCAGCCCCACGTCCTACCCCCTCTCTCCACCCTGCGTTGCCTCACAGCAGACTTGGGGACGCCCGGCTGGGCTGACTCCTTGCTGCAGGGCTGGGATGGGACTGCTCTTCTGGTGGCCCAAAGCCCCCAGCCTGGGGGCCTGCACCCACCTGGCCCTGCAGTCTTCCCGTGTCAGCCCCACGCACTTACAAACGTATAGAAAGTCCCAGCACCGCAGCACATCCACAGCCCCCCAGCACCCCTGGCACCCCCACAGCACCCGTCCAGCAGCTCCATGCTCCAAGGCAGCAGTTCACAGTTTTAAACTCGGTCCAATAGAAGTTGGCCAGGGAGAGAGGAGAAAAGCCCTTCCCACAGCAAAACCCCACCACCACCCTGGCTTGGGGTGGTAGAGGCACCACAGGATGATTGGAGATTTTCAGCCATGCCATTGTGGGGGAGGGAACTGTGCCCAAAAGGGGAGCCCAGAGTGGTTTGGGGGAGAACATGCGAACAACCAGCCCCACTTATTTAGTCTTGTCAGTTTTTGGGGGCACATCTGGGCATCAGGGCAGAGGACAGACCCCCCCAAGCCCTTCCCTGCGCCCCTTCCCTGCTCTCATGCAGAAATCCAGGAGGGCAACGATGTGGCCAAGCAGGGCCGGGGCACAGTGGGGGCACACCGGCTGGGGGGGCTGCAGCAGCCCCCGGACCCCTCCTGCACCCGGATAGCGAGGGGGAGCAGCGGCAGGGCCCGTCCCTCACCCAGCGTGGGGT
>NW_005054309.1:3656636-3657082 GCF_000277835.1 Geospiza fortis | reverse complement strand
GAGACCTGGACCCCCACCAGGAGAGGCAGGGCACCCCAGGAGGCATCAGGGCTCCTCGGCCTCCTCCTCCTCCTCCAGCGATGCCACCCCGGAGGAGGCGACGTCAGAGATTTTCCGGCGGAGCGGGAAGTCCTTGCTCAGCACCACCTCGTCCTCCGTGGGCGAGAGACAGGCTTCGGCGTAGGACACGGAGTAGAGGGAGTCCTGGCACCGGAGCCGTGCCAGGCCCCGCAAGGCACTTTGGCTGGCTGGGGGCGGCAGCTTGGGCAGCCCCAGGTCCTCTCCCCCCAGGGAGCCCAGCAGTTTGGCAGTGAGTTCGGAGGGGGACACCATCTCCAGGCTGCAGAGGCTGGAGCACAGAGTCTCGGGGGAGAGGGTGTGCGAGGAGTCGCTCTCGGGCTCGCAGGAGCCGTGCCGCACACCCAGCCGGCACAGGTGGCCCTGCA
>NW_005054309.1:3653021-3656561 GCF_000277835.1 Geospiza fortis | reverse complement strand
GTATCGGTTCCAGGCCCCGCAAGTCACTTTGGCTGGCTGGGGGCGGCAGCTTGGGCAGCAGCAGGTCCTCTCCCCCCAGGGAGCCCAGCAGTTTGGCAGTGAGTTCGGAGGGGGACACCATCTCCAGGCTGCAGAGGCTGGAGCACAGAGTCTCGGGGGAGAGGGTGTGCGAGGAGTCGCTCTCGGGCTCGCAGGAGCCGTGCCGCACACCCAGCTGGCACAGGTGGCCCTGCAGCAGGTCTCGCAGCAGCGCGCTGGCGGGCATCGTGCCTGTCAGCTCTGTGGGAAAGCAGAGTGTCTGGGTCAGTCCACAGCTGAGGGCGCCAGGGATGGCAGCTGCCCCCTGCCCTGTGCACTGCAAGCTGGGAGAAGTCCCGCGCTTGCTTTGCCCACAAATTGTTGCATGCGTGGCACTGGTAACCATCAAAGGAAAAGCAAAATGCTCTCTGGCAGCACGGAGGTGTTGCATTTAAGGGCTTCCCCATCCCTGGCTCAGGCACTGTTTGCCAGGGTGCACGGCAGGGGCACTGCCCTGTATGGGAGTGACCAGGCTGGGGAATGTGCCAGGTAGTGGGCATTCCGTTCCTTTGTCCCTCAGTGGTGGGGCACCCACACCAGCAGTGGGACAACTCACCCACTCCCCACAGCACTTACCGGTGGGCTGGGAGCTCTCTGTGGAGGGCATGAAGTCCTCGTCGTAGGACTCGTCATTGGAGTCATCCCCATCCACTGAGGACCAGGCTCGCAGCTTGGCCTCAGCAATGGCAAACTGCTCCGCCACACCTGGCACGGGACAGGCACGGGTCAAACACACACAGGGAGGTGCTCCCAAAACCCCACTGCCCTGGCACCTCTATGCCCACAGTGCCATGGCATGGATGGATGGATGGATGGATGGATGGATGGATGGATGGAAGGGGGCAACCCACCCCACTACCCCTGCCCTGGGCCGCAGTGGGGAGCAGCCCACCGGCCGTGCCCACGGTTCCTACCGGCAGCGAACCGCGCCTCCTGCTCGCCCTCGCTCAGGTGGCAGTAGGAGCTGAAGGCGCTCTCCAGGGCAGAAGGTGACTCCACTGGCTTACACCAGCCCTTCCACTCGATGAGGTGGGCAACACGGCCCTGTGCCATAGCCGTTGGCTTTGTCACGTGCTCCTTCACCACCTGCGAGATGCCTATGGGATGTACCCTGACGTCAGCAATGTCCTGGGGCACCCCAAGTCCCCATCACAGAGCCCATAACGCCGGGACCCAGCACTGCCCACCTCCAGTCCATGGGACCTGGCACCCCCATGTCCTCCTCTTGAGTGCCACCAGTAATGCCCTGGTTCCCCCAAAACTCCAGACAGGTGATACCCAGGGCCCCCTCAAGGGGCCCAGACTCCTCAGCTCAGGAGAGCCCCCTTTCCCAGCTGAGCCCCCGGGTGAGCAGTTACCGTGCAGCGAGGAGCGGGCCAGGGCAGCAATCTCCTGGATGGTCAGCGCGCGCCGTGACTTGGGCAGCATCTCGACAGTGTCCTCAACATTGACCTGCCAGAGCGAGCAGCGTGTCACAGCCCTGGCACCATTTCCCTCCTGGGAGCCCCATGCTGCAGGAGAGGGCTTGGCCCTGCTTGGTGCCCAGCCCGGGGGGCCTGGGGTGTTTGTGCACACACACATTACAGGCATGTGTGTGTGTGCAGAGGGGTGGTCACAGCAGGGCACACTCCCACAATGTCAGTGCACGCTGGCACTGTGTACACACCTGCACATGCTCGCTCAGGTAACCACACGTGCCCACACACACTGGCAGCCACTCAAACACAAACTGACCACAAACACACATCTGCACACTCACACCTGAACTCCACTGTACACACACGTGCACCTGCACGCTTGTGTGCTCTCACACGTGTCTATGCCCTGTGCTGGATGGTGTCACACACACATCTGTGCCCGCCCCAGCTTGTGCACACACACGTGCATGTGCAAGACCACCGCAGCCCGGCTCCCCAGCACCCTCTCCCTGGCAGCACACACCGTGCCAGGACATCCTGTTGTATGTCCCCATTGCCATCCCAGCCATGCCAGGCCCTGAGCCCATGGCCACGGGGGAAGCGATGTGGGATTTGGAGGCGCGCAACAAATTGCATTGCCATGGCAACGAGGCACCGTGGACTGATTTCTCCCAGGATACAGCCCGGCTCATGGCTGACGTCAGAGCAGCCCCGAGCCACCGCGAGCTGGCAGGGCCATGGCCAGGACGGGTGCCCCACCGTGGGGCACGGGCACACGGCCACCTCAGCCGGGCACGGCTGGGCTCGGGGTACCTGGAGGAAGTCCTGGCTGTCGAAGGAGGCCTGGCGCACCAGCCGGGGCAGCGGGCGGGCAACGCTCAGGGGTGACAGTGCCTTCACCTCCTTCCACTCCACACACAGCGTTGTGTCCACGGCCACTGCAGGAAGAGCCGAGGCCAACCTCAGCACCTCCATTTCCCCAGCAGCCCTCTCAGGCCCCTACCCACTGACCCTGTGGTGGCAGCTTCTTGTCCAGTCTGAGACCAGACACAACTCGTTGCTGCAGTGCTGGTGACTCACACCCGGGCAACTCTTCCGCCTGTGTCAGCGGTAATGCTCGTCCCCAGCCTGGCACTGGGGACCAGGCACCTGTCCCAGCTTGGCAGCTGCTCTGGGAGGGGTGGGGGCAGCTGGACCAGGCTGGACTGGGCCAGGTGCTGGGTGTGTGAAGGGAGGCAGCACTGGGCCACACTTGCAGGGGGCTGCTGCTCCTCCACTATCTCCAAAATCCCCCTCTCCAATTCCCTGCTGGGTCAGGAGGGGAAGGAGCAAGAAGGGTCAGTAAAAATACCTGCACCCATCTTTTGCCACAACAGCTTGACCTCCCAGCACTGGCACCTCAAATGGATGGGTGCCTACACCCTCAGACACTGACTCCCAAGAACTGGGGGCTCCTGTCAATGCAGTTGCCATGAAAGGCCAGTCCCAAAGGGGCCAAGATAGGGTATCTCTCAAGAGCCTCATTTCCCCTGCACTAAGATGGGCCTGGCTGGCATAAACCAGCTGTGAAGTGGGATACAGGGGAGCTCAAAAGTGCTGCCTCCCACCCACATCTGAGGGTACACCCTGGCTTCCTTGGGAAATTGCAGAGAGGATCGCCCCCACTCCCAGCTGTGGGCAGGGGCACCCAGTGGTGACATCCTAGCAACAACACCCCCAGGGCCCCTCCAGCATGTCTGCAACGCTCTGAACGCTGTCCTAGCCCCCATGAACCCAGCCTCCAGAACTCCCTCTGATCACAGCCCCCATCCCTCCTGCAGCAGCACCCCCAGGACCTCTGCAGCACCCCCGCTGCACCCCACACACTGCAGCAAACCCCAGCCTCCAACACCCCCCTGAACAACCCTGTCTCTCTCATAGCCACCCCATAACCTCTCAGGACTCTACCAGCACCCCAGTGCCACATCCCTTTCCCAGTCCCCTTGCACCCCCACCCCAACCCTCAGCTCCCCCAGAGCTGCAGTCCAACCGCTCCAATCGGCCC
>NW_005054309.1:3641499-3652451 GCF_000277835.1 Geospiza fortis | reverse complement strand
CGGGCCGCGGAACCGGAGCCCCGAGCGGTACCGGAGCCCCGAGCGGTGCCTGCGCCGGGCCGGGAGCTGCACGTCCAGAGACGTCACTGCTGGGGGAGGAAGAGGAGGGAGAGGGGGAGGCGGGAAGAAGAGGAGGAGGAAAAGGAGGAGAATGTGCGGGAGGAAGGCTGAGAAAGAGAAGGCGGAGGGGGATAAGGGATGAGGGAGAGGGAGGAAGGGGAGAACGGGGGAGAGGGAGGCCGGGAGGAAGAGGAGGAAGGGGAGATGAGGAGAGAGGTGAAAGGGGGATGAAGGCAGCCGGGGAGGATGAAGGAAGAGGGGGGTTGAAGGAAGAGGAAGAGGGGGATGGAGGAAGAGGAGGGGGCTGAGGAGGAGGGGAAGAAGGCCGGCCACCGCGGAGAGCGCCGTGCCAGCACCGCGGACAGCGCCGCCCCTCCCGGCCCCGGCCCCCGTACACCCCCGGGGGACAAGGGCTAGGACCCTGCAGAAACAGGGCACCCCTCAGCCCGACCCGCCTGCCCCTACCCTGCCCCGAGGGCCTGGCGGAGCACACAGCCTCCCGCCCCCATGGAGCTGGGCGGGGGACAGGTGGGCGCAGCCTTTGGAGCATCGCGTCTGACAGCAACGGCCCCTGCAGGAGATCAGGCCAGCGCCGACGGCCAAGCTGATGGGTCAACCGTGTTCACTCTGAAACCTACTGATGGCAATTAGTGCTGTGGTACCTTGGCCCCGGCACAGGAGGGCACTGCTGCGGTGCCACCCTCTGTCCCTTGGCAAGCAGGTTGCCCAAACAGCTCCAAGGGCCTCCCTCCCTCCTTACTCACTCTCCCAGCCAGGGGGAGTTCCTGTCCAGTCCCCATCCCGAGGCCTTTCCCTGCCAAATGCTTCCCAGCACTAGTGATGCCAGGGCTGCAGCTCAGACAGATCAGCCTCTAATCTGGGGAACAGCCTCCGGTTAATTATTCTGTACCCTCTGGGCCATGGCCAGGGTGACTCAGCAAGAGGCAGCCCAAGGCAGCAAAGACCAGCCTCCAGTCCCAAGGGGGACCAGCCTCTGTCCCCAGCAGGGATACCCCACAGGGGAACACCAGCAGGGGCCAGTTGTGCCCCAGCTCCACTCCAACTGCAAGACAAGGCCAGGAGGGGCTGATAGAAAAATGCCCTCCCGCACTGGAGGGTGTAGGGGGCACTTACACCTCCCATCTCCTGCCCCAAGGAGCCCACACAGGTTCTGCCACTCATGCCTGTGGGAAAAGGGACATTTGGGGACATCGGGGCTCTGCTCCACAGGCAGGGTGCTGGCAGGGCTGTCTCTTCCACCTCCAGAGACACTGTGCCGGGCAGTGCCAGCAAGGGGAGTCCAGGGGGCCTGGCTCCAGGCACATCCAATCCCCTTGCCACCCTTCCAACCCTGGAGCAGGGGGTACCTACCTGCCTTGCAGCGACAAGGCTGGGCCTTGCCCATGTTCAAGGCTGGCACCCCCACACCAGCCCAGGCACAAGGGACATGGGGGTGAAAAGATGCCTTTAAATCTTCAATTAAATACTCCATAAAGAAAAAAAAAAAAGGCAAAAAAAAAAATTATTTACAAATTCACGTGACCAGTAATTGAATCCTTGTTTTAATAATTACACATGCGGCTCGTCACATCCGGCGCTCTATAAATACAGGGGACGCGGATGAGGGGGCCGCCCTGTTGCTTGCCCAATTGTGGCCTTAAACGTTTGGGAGGAGGATGGGAGCTTTTGGGGTCGTGGAGGGGACTCAGCCTGGCCCAGAGAGAAGGGGCCACCCCCCCTCCTCCCCGGCACCCTCCCCAGGTGTCAGAGTAGGAGCTGGGGGGGGAATGATTTATATTTAAAATTTAAAAACCATAGAGGGGAGGGGGTCCAGGCAGTGATGGAGGAATAGAGAGAGGACAGGGGAGGGGGAGAAATCACGCTCCTGTCCCCAAACCAAATTTAATAAGTTTATATATATATAATCTCTCTATATTTCATCAAGAAGCGGGAAGGAGAAAGAGGAGGAGGGAGAGGAGGGGAGAAATATGTCCCCATCCCATCCCCCCCTCTCCATGACATGAATCCAGGGGTGCTCTGCCCCACTCCCAGAGACCTGGTGTGCCTGCACTGGGAGGGGGGCGAGGAGGGTCCCCAAGGGGACCCATGGCAGCCACCGCCTCAGTCAGCATCTGTTTATTATCATCATGACAACCTCGTACAGGCCTTACAAACAGAACCAGGACAGAGGAAGAAGAGAGAGGAGAACTGAAAAAAAGAGAGGGGGGCTGCAAGGGGCACAGTAGGTCCCTCAGCCCTGGCATCAGCAAGTCCATGGGGGCCAGGGGTGGGAAGGGATGGAGTCACTCCCCAGGGTGCCCCGCTCTCTCTCCCCCCTTCCTCCTCCTCCTCCTCACAGCTGCTCAGTTGTTGTCCGACTCATCCTCAGCTTCCCGGAGCCAGGTGAAAAAGGCTGTCACCGATTTGAGAGCCACCCCTTTGCCCTGCTGCTCAGCCGGGTCCTTGCTGGACTCCCACTTGTAGAAAGCCTCCTCCTTGATGACGTCCTCATCGTAGAGGGCATCAAAGAACATCCGCAGCAGGTCTGGGGTGGGGGGACAAAGGGGAACCTCTGCTATTCTCCAGCCACCAGCCACCCTGCTAGGGTGGGGGACACACTTGCCACCCTCTCCTTGCCCCACCCGCACCCACAATACTCACTGGGAGGCTGGTCCAACTTCACCACCAAGGCTTGCAGGGCATAGAGTGCCTGGAGCTCCTTCTGCTCATCCCGCAGGTACTTCTGGAGCAGCTTGGCCTGGTTGCGGATGACCATGGCGTCCACGCGGTACGGGTTCTCAACTGCAGGGGACAGGGTGTGAGAGGGGCACTGCAGGCAGGGGCACCCCCCTGCTCCCACCTCACCCTGGTACTCACAGACAATGGCCAAGTGGCACACAGACGTCATCAGGGCCCTGATAAACGTGTTGGACGAGACCTGCTGCTCGCTCAGGTTGGCCTAGAGGGGGGAGGGTAAAGGACTGTGAGCTGGAGAGGGAGCAAAGAGGAAGCCTCCAGACACTCAGGCATTGCGTCCCCACCCTCACCTCAATCCAGTCATATATTCTTTGGTTGTTCGGGTTCTCCTTCAGCAGTTTGTCCATTTGCTTGCACAGCTCCTCTGAGGTCAGCTCCTTGCGGCTTGGCATGTCTGAGCTGTCCCCCATTGTGTACTCCAATTTCTGGGGAAGCAGGCAGAGAGAGCTGTTGAAGGCAGCACAGGGGAGTGCCACTCTCACACTGCCCAACGTCTGCCCACAGCCCACCTCTGTGCCTTGCTGACACCAAGCCCCCACCTGCTCTGTGACAAATTTGTTGACATCCTGGTCCTCAGGCAGGAATTCCTTCCAGCTCAGGCCCCCATCCCGCCACAGTTTTCCTGCGGTCTTCTGGCCCTGTGGGACAGACAGTTGGCATCAGCACAGCATGCCCTCCATCTCCAGGGAGGAAGATACTGTAGTTTAGCCATGCCAGCCCCATGACCCAGATACTGAGAGGGATGCCCCTCACCAACCTCTCTTGAGGCAGGGGGCTTCAATCCCCATCTGGCCCCCAAGCAGGATGCCAGTCCTTGAGACTGCAGCCAGCACCCACAAGCCTCATGCACTTACCATGCCCTTGCACAACAAGCCCAGCACCTCGACCAGCAGCGTGGTGGCCTTCCCAATGGGCACCAGGGGCTTTGTGATCTCCCTGTAGAGCACAAGAGACCTGGGTGAGCTACCTGCCCTCTGGAGGAATCCTGTGCCAGCCCTGCTGAGGAGCACAGCCCTCACCTGAACAGCTCCTCCATGGGGATGCCTTCCTCTTGCAGGATGGGTGTGATGAGCTCAGCCAGGTACAGCCAGATGTGTGGGATGTCAATCTCCATGTCCTCTGCGATCTCCAAGATCTTCCGCAGCCTGAAGAGCAGAGGGAGCTGTTGGGATCCAGCAGTCCCCATACCCTTGGCTAGGAGGGACTTCAGGATGTCTCAGTGTTGAGTCCTACTCAAGGCAGGGCCAAATTCAAAGCCAGGCTGCCCCAGCCCCTCACCCTTTGTAGTACTGCTCCTTGGAGAGCGTGCCTGCCTTCACCAGCTGGCAGAGCAGGGCTCCCATGTGCTCACGGGAGATGGTGCTCCTCTCCAGCGTGGACTCGATGCCATTTTGCACAAAGATGTAGAGTGAAGAGGGGCTGCCCAGCTCCTGCACACACTGCAGGGCCTCCTGCAGGGAAAAGGGGGGTCAGTACTGCCCTACAGCCAGCTCTGGCTCCCCCCTTCCTCATCCAGGCACCACCAGAACCCTGCCCAACAGTGCTACCATATAGGGAGGGGAGCATATGGCATGTCAGAGGAACATGGCCACCCCCTTCTCTCACCTTCATGTCATTGATGTGCAGGTATTCCTCTATGATCGCCTTGGATTTCTTCTCCAGTTCCTCTTCCGACAGCGCGGGCTTGGTGGATGTTGCAGGAGGTGTTGGCTCTTGTTTAACTGCAAGAGAAGAGCAAGGATCAGGCACCACCTGGGACAGGCAGAGCTGCAGGTGCAGCCAGACCCTGGGTATCACCCCATCCCAGCTCACCAGTCTCTCGGCTCCGGTCCCGTTCCTCCGTCATGCTTGCAGCCTTGCGCACGGCCTCGGGGCCGCCCTGCTTCTCCCGTTCTCGGCTCCTGTCCTCTGTCTCTTTGCTGAAGCTCCTCTTGGTGAGGGCAGACCTGTTCCTGTCTACTCTCTCCCCACGGTCAAGACGCTCTAGACGGTCGCTGCCCTTCTCCGAACGTGACTCCCGGTCCCCTCTGTCCCCAGCCTTCTCTGACCTGTCACGGCTGGAGCTGCTCCTGGGCGAGAGAAAGGTCATAGCGTGAAGAACCCATCACCACCCTCCCTGACCCCAGACTGTAGAGCTCTGTAAAGTAAGGCTGTGCCACTCCAATCCCCGCCTCTCTTTTAGCACTTGACCATTCTTTTTCTCTGTTTCTCCTCTGTTCCAACTCATACCCTTTTCCTTGTACTCTGCTCCTTGGCATGGCTGAGCACTGCCTGCCTTTGTCCGACCCACACCTTTCTTATGACGCAGACTGTGGCAAAGCCTCCCTTTGTTTTCCTCTTCTCCCAAACAAATCCAAACTCCAGTTCTCTTTGGGGATCTCACACTCCTGCCCATTAATGTCTATCCAAGGACCTCATGCCAGAACGAGCACCCAGGGATGGTCACCCAAGTGCTGAACAGTAGGGAGGACACCCAGGGTGAGGTCAACCCTCCTTGCCACAAGGATTCACCACTGACTCCGAGCTCTCTCAAGGCCCCATCTTGCCACAGGGGCTTTGATACTGTAACTTGCGTATACACTGATCAACTACAAGACTGAATCAGGGGCTCTCCCTCAACCCCACACACCCCTCCACCAAGGCAGGGCTGGCCCCTCACCTCTGCACCACACGGCGGGACTCTGGGCTCTCGGCAGGCATTGACTGCTGGAGCGCTGAGAAGCGGTTCAAGGTGCTCGTGGCTGGTCGCCCTGAATCAGATGCTGGGCGTGAAAAGAGGGAAGTCTCAGAGTTCGGCAACTCCCTGGCAGAGGAACTGCCAGGGGAAAGATCACCCCTCCCACTCTGTCCCACAGCACCCAGCCAGTCCCACACTGCCTACCTGAATCTGCAGGCTTCGCGCCAGACCCTCCGCTGCTGCCTTTGCCCCAGCTCAGCCGCCCACCTGGTGCAAAGAGCTGGTTATTGGAGTCAATGGATCCAGGCTGCAGGTGGAGAGAGAGAGACAGTCAGGCCTGATCCCCCAGCAAGGCATGACCCAGGCCAGGCCAGCTCAGCTGTCCCACCGCACGCCCAGCCTCACCTTGGTGATCTTTGTTAACCGGCTGGTGTCAATGGGCCGGTTGCCCTTGCTGATGGGCACCGTGTTCCAGCCATCATCTGCAACCAGGCTACTGCGTCCTGAGCACAAGAGGGACAGTCATATTGTGCAGACCAGCCTTGAGCAGAGTCCAGCAGGAGCAACCCACTCCTAGCAAACTCATGTGTCCCCAAGCCCAGACACTCACCACCAGAGGATGGCCCAGGGGGTCCTCTCCTCTTGTCCTTTGACATGAGCTGCTGCACTTTGATGTGTTCTCGATGCTCCTCCATCTCTGCTTCCTTGTGGATCTGATCGATGGTTTTGGGGCCCTGGTCTCCCCGCCGCGGCACCCAACTATTCTGCAGAGGGCAGGGAAGGAGGGAAGAGGGAATTGAAATGGCTGAAAGATGGAGGGAAAGGGATTCCCCCTTCCCAGCCACCCCACTCTCAAAGTCTCAGGTTGGTCTCCGGCCTGGGCCATCACCACTCTCCATGTGTTGTGGCAGCTTTTGGCACAAAAAGGCTCAGGTTCCAGAGCCCCCCTGCATTAAACAGCCGCCAATTACTGTGTGCCCACTACCACTACCATGATAACCAAGAGCAGGGGCTAGCATGGTGTCTCTGGGGCTGGCCACAGCTCACATACCCACCTCTCTCCTAGAGCGGACACATGGATTGCTGGCACTCAGAGGACATAGGCCAGCAGCTCCAAGGGACCAAGGAGCAGATGGAGAACAGTCCCCAGGAAACTGCATTCCATCAATCTTACCCGCCTTAGGTCAATCACATCCTGCAGCATGAAACGGATTCGGGATGACGTCTTTTTCTCTTTGATGATCTTCTCCATCTGATTGAAGTACTGGTCCATCCTGGGCTATAGAGGGACAGAGCCATGGTCACATCTCTCCTAAAGGCAAGGGAAGAGCAAGCAAGGTAGGGCAGGGCAAGGAGTACCTTGGCTTTCTCGAAGTCCAAGTCCTTGCCAATAGTCGTAAGCAGGCGGCAAAGGCACTCAAGAGACTCTTCATCATGGTTTTTGAGCAGCTTCACCACACAGTCATGCATAATGGCCTCCGTCAACATCTTCAGTTTGAAGAGCTCTCCAATGAACTTGATGTTGCCAAGGGATCGTCGTCGGGCCTTGTCCCGCGCCTCCTCCAGCTCATCCTTCATACGCGCCTTCTCCTCAGGCTGCACGGAAAGCACAGCAGGCCAGTTCAGGGTCCAGAGCCAAGCCAAGGACACCCACGCCAGCCCCCAGAGTACACTCCCACCACAACTCACAGCACTGGCATCATCCATCTCCTTCTGCCGCTTCTCAAAGATCTCATCATCATCTTTGTCCTTCTCAAACTCCTTCTGGCAGCGGTTGAGCAGCAGCTTGCGGAAGTTCACAGTCACTGTGGGCTTGTCTGTTGTGGGCACTTTAAGCTGCAGGACAGGTACAACCCAGAGAAAGAGCATGAGTTGTGTCTCCCCCAAAAGCTGGGCAAATAAGGTGGCTTAAATCAAATCAGGGAAAAGCCACCCTACAACACTGTGATGCCCCGCTGAGACTCTGAACACGGTCCTCCATCCACACACCCCAGTTTCCCCACTCCACATGGAAGGACCTGCACACTACGAAGCTCAGCTGAGATGGCCAAAAAAACCCTGCTCAACAGGGGATCACCCAGCTTCTGCTTACCCCCATAAGGCAACGGCACATGTTAGCATAGGCAACAGAGAAGTTTGGCTCCGAGATGGCCTTCTCGAAGACGAGGTCAATGACACCCTTGAGCCGCTCCTCCGTGTCGATGGACAACTCCATCACCTGCTTCATCAGTTGCTGGAACATCTGGGGTGTCAGCTTGTTGAGGATGCTGCGGACACGGCGGAGCAGTTCCTGCAAGGGCAACAGGGTCAGCAAGAGCTGGGCACCTTTCCCCCAGGCCCTCTGACTGCCTGCCCACCCCAGCTCCCACCTGTGTCTTGATATTCTCAGGATCCTCCTCCTCGGAAGCACGTTTGCTGCTGGGTTTCCAGGCCTTCTCAGCCTTGTTCAGCTTGACATCCTCATTGAGGGACACAGTAGCAATGATTTTGCGGGGCTCCTTCCTCTGACTCGGCTGGGAGCGGCGGGGACCCAACCCTGAGGGCTGACACATGGAAAAAAAACTCAGCTCTCTGCTCTAACACCACATGAGCTGGTTCCCAGAAGTCTCCAGTCCACCTACTCAGATCCTCAACTCCATCATGGACATCAGTGGCCCAGACACAGCGGCTCAAAAGCTTGATCATCACAGAGAGGCAGAGCAGGATGGCAGGAATGAAGTGAGGAGATACTCACCAGGCCCCGGTTGCCCATGACAGGCCTGCCAAGGTTGGCGAAGGAGGGGGTAAAGTCAGGGCTGCAGTTCATGCTATTGATGCGGATGGGGTCGATTGGCCGCAGCGGGGTCTTGTTGGCCTGCGAAGGTACACACGGCTGAGGATGCCCGGGGGCAGAGGAGCGGGACGGATCCATCCCCCAGCCTCAGCGCCGGGACAAGGAACTGGAAAAAAGGCCCCAGAGGAGCCCCCACACCCACCAAACCCAGGCTCAAGGGTCACTGCAGATGCAGCAACAGGACCCTGAGCACAAAAGTAAGTCCCTGTCCCACCTTCCCAAGGCACAAAGAGGAGCCAGATCCCCACCTAACCACCACCCACAATTCCCCAATTTCCAGGGCCGCACCGACCTTGTCCAGCACCACATCTGTGATCTGGGGCAGCCCCTCAGGTTTCTGCATGCTGGCAAAGATGAACTGGAAGCCCAGCAGGAACTCCCGGTCATATCGCTTCTTCTCCTCAGGATTCAATGGCTTCCATTGCTCTGCAGTGGGGGCCAAGAGGGACACTCTGATGTGGCCTGTCCCATATTCTCCACCCTGAGCTATGGTGGGTCTGTGTCCACACAGGGACAAGCAAGATGAGATATAGATAACTGCAAAACTGCCCCAGGCTGGTACACCATGAGCATAACCATGCATGCTTAGAAAGCCTGACTCCACCAGGTCCCTTCCTCCTGCCAAGACCCTTGTGCTGGGAACTCTGCTCCCCATCCCATGCCAAGCTTGGGGCAAAGATAGGAGGAGAATGTAAAATTTAGGTCACAGGGACCATGCTACCCACACCTTCCGCACTGCTGGGTCCAGAGGTGGTGGTTGCCTGCGGAGGACTGTGCCCAGGCATAGCTCACCTTCCTTGTAGCCATACTTCTGGCCAGCAGCCTTGCCCTTCTCCGGGGCCAACTTGTCTTCCTTCTCCTCCCACGTCTCTTCCAACTCCTCCTGTGGACGGGCAGGAGCCACATCCTCCGCTTCACTGGCAGGGGCAGACACGGGGGGCTTGTTCTCTGCCTCTGAGGCACTATCACCAGTCTGAGACTGCAGCAGAGGGGACAGGGACAGCAGTCACCCACACAAGCCTGTTCCTGTCCCCTTCACCCCACTCCTCAGTGTCCACCCCACCTCAGATCCTCATTACCATCACAGAGCATCAGTGGCCCAGACACGATGGCACAAAGCAGAGTTCATCACAGGAGGAGATGGGACACCGGGTGATCCCCAGACACCCCAGGACACTCACCTCTTTAAAGGCATCCAGCAAATCACCTACTGCCTCCTTCTTGTTCAGCTCCTTCATCCTTCGTTTCTTCTTTGGCACCGACATGGCGACTGGGAGGAGAGGCAGGAAGGTGAAAGACAGGAACCCTCCCAGTCCCCAGCACTAGCTATGCGGTCACCAGCAAGGCCCCAGTAACAGCAGGTGAGCTTCAAGATGCAGCCACAGGGATGTGGTCCTGCCACCCCATAACAGCCCCCATCCCCAAACACACCCGGATTTACCATGTGCCTCATCAAAGCCTCCCATCCACACCACTGCCCTAGTGTGTGCTCCCCATCCTGCCAGAGGATCCCTGCAGACACTGCTCTACAGGCAGCTCTTACAGGGACACTCCCATATAAATCTCTGCTCTCATACACACTCCCTCCCTGGCACCCCTAAACACCAGCCCATACATGTGCTCCCCAGAAATTTATCTGCCCTGAGGTTGCCCTCCTAGAGCACCCATGTATCCCTGCCCAAGGCACTCCACAAAACACATCCTGTGAACCCATCTTCCCCATCATCCTATGTAACCCCAACACTCCTGTGCAAAATGCTTAAAGAAAAAAAGAGAAACCCTAACGTGTCCCCAGGGAACCCCACTTTCCTCAATCACCCCTGTGTACTTGCATACCCCTACACAGCATGCCCTACATTTTCCCTGCCAATCCGCCACCTCCCAGCGTCCTCAACAACTGGGGACAATCCTCAGATACAACCCTGATACATCACCCTACACCCTGCGTAAAACATCATATAAAACACACTTCCATTCCCTGTGACATCCCCCACACACAGCCCTCTATACCCACCCCATACATCACCACATAGATGTACTCCCCAGACATCTCCCTGATCCCACCATCCACAGACACCTTGTCCCCCTCAGCATCCCATACCTACACATCCTGTACCCCTAACCACATCTCCTGCTCCAACACCCTCCCTGTACCTCATGCCATGCGATGCCCCCCACCACCCAACACCCACCCTGGGGCACCCTGCAGCCCAGCATTCCCAACCTTGTGCGGTCGCCTCCGAGATCTGCGAAGGGGCAGGGGCTGGGCTCAAGCTTCGCTCCTGGGTCTCACCAGGGCCTTCGCTCTCTTCCTCCTCCTCCTCTGCAGGTGGGGAGGCAGGGGTGCCAGGCTGGGCTGGCTCCTCAGGCTCTGAGATGGGACTGACATCTGACTCGGGCTGCTCCTCACTCGGCTCCGCTTTGCTGGTGCCCTCCACACCATTGGGTAGGGGCAGCTCTTCAGGCTGGGCAACGGGGGAGTCCAGGGTGGGCACAGGCACCGGCTCAGAGACCGGCACTGGCTGGCACACGGGCGCCTCAGGGACCGCCTCAGGCGTCTCCTCCAAAACCCCATTGGCCTCAGCAGTGGGCTCGGGGCAGGGCTCTTCCCGGGGTGGTGGGGGG
>NW_005054309.1:3636916-3641429 GCF_000277835.1 Geospiza fortis | reverse complement strand
AGGGGGCACAGGCTCCTGCAGGGTGGGCTCCAGGAGGGAAATAGCAACCACCTCCTCCTCTTCCTCCTCCTCCTCCTCCGCAGCCACCGTGTCCATGTTGGGCGCGGGCACAAGGGGCAGCTCCACAGCCCCTGGCACTGTAGTGATGGCGCTTAACGTCTTTTGCGGGTCAGGTGGCGCCTCGCCCTGCTCCGCTTTCATGTCCGTGTCCACAGGAGGCTCCATTGGCACCAGCGTCACGGGCGAGAGCACCACGGGCTCCACCTCGGGGATCAGGGGAGGGGGAGGAGACGGGGATGCCGACTTGCTGGGCTCCAGGGAGACGGGCTTGCTCACCACCAGCGCAGGCTTCGGGCGGTCATCTGCAAGGTGGATGGCATTAATGGATGACTCTGATTCTGTCCTCATCCCATATTCCTCCCCAGATTCCTCTATCTTCAGGAGACATAGGAACAGATGTGTCAAGCCACATCACAAATGGGGGATGGAGACAACAGGGGTCCTCCAGTGCTCAGAGAACAGCTGAGATGAGTATACAGCCCCTGTAAACTCTCCTGCATCCAAGAAGGGGACACAGGTCCCCAGGTATGCAGGGATGGCCTCTGACCCCACAAGAGTCCAGAGAACCAAGGAACAGTGGGGCTGGCATTTCAGATCCTGCAGTGCTAACATAGGGAACCTTGCTGCAGCCATGCCAGCTGGCACAGCCAGCCCTGGCACGGGCACTTACCGGGCCGGACAATAACTGCTACATGGGGGGTCTCTCCATTGGCCTGGGGCTCCAAACCGCTTCCAGCCTGAGGGGGCAAAGAGGGAGTTGAACAGGGCCATGTGCACTTCCCTCTGCTGCAGCTGTGAAGTCAGAGGGTCCACTTACCTGTGGAGGAGTGGGGGTGGATGAGGTCCTTGCTCCAGACATAATTTCTTCTGTAATGTCTTTGCCACCTTGGTTGGGGTCTCGTATTCGGATCTGTCCAAGAATCAGAGCAGAGTGGGGAAACTTGGCAGAGTGCAGGACACAACACACAGGCCACCCCCTTTCCATGAGCCCAACACCCCACAGGACACCTTTCCCCAAAGGGAAAAGGAAGGTTCATTCACTGCAGTGCCTGTCCTGGCCACGCAGTTTGGGGAACAGTGGGTGCCACATCCCCTCACCAGAGGGCACAGCGTCCCACAGACACTGGCCTGGTTCCAGTGCCTTGCAAGTCATTGCAACAGGCAGCTGGAGCCAGCAGGTCCCCAGGCCAGTGCCCATCTCCAGAAGTGAGGGGACCACAATACATCACTGTGCAGGCGCAGGGGCTGCAAGAACCCCCCCTCATTTTGGGGACAATACAGAGGACTAGCCTCAGCACACAGAAACCACAGCGAGCTCTGTGTCACCCCAGGCACACCCTATATGCTCACAGCCTCACGTGCCCCATGTCTGCAGCACAAGCTATAGGGCACTCTGCTGCGGGGTGACTGGAGGGGTACACGTGGGTCTGGCTGGGACTACAGCAGCCAGGAATCTTGTTCTCTCTACCTTCTGAACACGACCTGCTCCCAGAACACCAAGTGCAGATCTCAACCCAACTCTGATGAGAAAATGCCAGCATCCCACCTCCCAGTGGCAACCCCTGCCTCCCAGCACACAGGGCCACGCCGGCAGCCACCCGGCTCCCCGCTATAAATAGGCCCCATGCGAGGCCTCTGAGCACCGGCATCTCCGGGAGCAGACAGCAGTTGGCAGCCGCGGCACCCCCGCCCTCCCGGGAGCTGTGACTCAGCACAACGCTGCCCGCCGGGACGACCAAGGTCGCCAGCACCCACCGTGCACCCCAGTTCCCCTGCTAAGCCCTCCAGCCTATGGGGACACAGCCCTGTGCCAACCCTTTTCCCTGGCATGCTGCACCACATCCCATCCCACACACCACCAGCGCCTGGGGCTGACACCATCCCCCTCCTGCACACGAGCACACCCTCTCGCACATGAGCACCCCCATCCATGCCTGGAGGCAGATGGCTCCTTACCGTCTTGCGCTCTCGTTTTGGGGGGATCGGTGGCTGCTGGCTCACAATGACCTGGGCAGTGGGGACCCCCGCTGAGAACTGCTGCACCCCCTGCGCCGGGTAATATGCACCCGCTGAAGGAGAGGAGAGAGTGTCAGAGCAGCCAAGCCAGATCCTCCAAGCCTGTCCTGAAGACTCCCTGATCTCCCAAACACAGGGGTCTGTCAGGAGCCCGGAGAGCCCTCGCTGCTCTGCTGCGAACCCCCATCGCATCCGGCCTGGATTGTCCCAACCCGCCTGACAGGCCTGACCGAATTCCTTCCCTGTGAAGCAGAGAGCGTCCCCGCGCCACCCCCACGCCCAGCCAGGCCCCACAGGCATCCACCGTGCCCACCAGCTCCACGCCAGAGAGCCCTGCCTGGACACTCGGCCATGTCAGGTACAGGCGTCCTGGCTCTGCTGGCGGCCGCCTTCCTGCCTGCGCCCTTATCTCCCCAGGAGCAGCACCAGCCCGAGGGCGGCACCAGGCAGCCTCCATTCACACCCAGGCTGAGGGGCTCAGGCTCCCCAAGCAGCCCGAGTCCCTGGAGAGCCCAGCCCAGAGGAAGGAGCTGTGCTGAGGGACAGAGGTAGAGCTGGACCCCATCCAGGGCTGGCACAGCCCTCAAAAGGTGCTCCACTCCTCCCAGGGCATCCGTGAGCATCACCCCGGAGCAGTGCCACAGGGATATGGGTGTGCTGCGACAGGCACAACTGGGTTCTGGCCCCCTCTGGCTCCAGTACCTTCCCTGCTGCACTGACCCTGAAAGTCAACCAAGGTGCTCTGGTGGCTGCCTCATCTCTGAGTCAGGGACCCTCCCTTTGCTCTGGGGACTCACAGGGACGCCGAATGGGCCTCACACGTCGGGATGGGCTGGGCGTGGGGGAAAGGAAGGAGACCCTGAGCTGCCTAGCCCTGAGGACCAGACAGGAGACCCAGTTTGATTCATTTGTCAAGGGTCACACCATGTCCAGTCACCCTACCAGTCCTGTGGGCAAGAGGCAAGTGCTGCCAGCTTCCCCAGGAAGAGCCGCAGCAGCCCCAAAGCAGAGGCTGGGGGTACACCCATCTTGGAACCTCAAAGAGATACCCAGAGCATGTCCCAGGGCTGTGCTCAGTGCATGAAGGCACAGCAGTGTCCTGGCCCAAGCACAGGAGACAGCCACAGCCAGGGGCCACCTCCCTCCTCTGAGGGGCTGGCTGGGCCCTGAGACAAGAGGGAGGGAGGCCGGGCACGTACCTGGCTCAGGAGAAGCCCATCTCTGCCCCGGTTATGCTTTGCTGCTGTGCCGGGGCCAGGCCGGAGGCCTCGGCTCACATTTCTGTGTCTGCTGGGCCTCCTGGGGCCAACCAAGCCTAAATATAGTCACAGCCCGGGTGGCCACATGCAGCAGGGGGAAGGAGGAGGGGCTGCTCACATCGCACTCCCCCAAGCACCAGGAGGGGGCAGGCACGGAGCACCCCGGCTCAGCTCCTGGGGAGCAGGAGCTGAGGGGGGTCAGCAAGCACTGAACTGCTCACCACCTTGACAGCAAGTGAGGGGGAGCAGGGGATAAAGTCTGCCCCAGCCCTCCGCCAGAAGAGTTAAATATTAAACAGCCGCAATTTGGAAAAGGACAGGGGTGAGTGGACTGGTACATGATGTGCTGCAGGGCAACAAGCAACTGTCCCCCAAAACAGCAATGGGGGTCACAGAGTCAGCCCCAGTCAGCTGTGTTCAGCTCAGCGGGACACACAGAGGCCAGGGGAGTAAAAAAACAGGGAAGTGCCGGGACTGAAAGAGCACTGGGGAGCAGAGCAACCCCGCTGTCTGTACCGTAAGTCCCGAACTCTGTGGGGCTGGCTCCAGGGTAAAAACTAGGGGCGCCAGGCTGGACTGGGTACTGTTGGGTCGGGACAACGTACGTGGAGCGACCCTGCAAGAGGAAAGAAAAGAAGTCAGTTATGTCCCCTGCAGAGCACAGACATACCCCCAAAACACTGATGTAACCCCAAACCTGACTGTGAACTAGTTGTACACCAGGGCAGTGAGCTGGACACAGGCAGAGTAGACACCAGGGGCCTCAGAGAACTGTTGGGGAGGGGACCAGTACTGCCTGCTGCCTCTCTACAGAGCCAGCAGCTCCCTGCTCAAGCCAGTGGGTGCTCAGAGTCACAGGACCCCTTCCACCCCACCAAAACAGACCTGGGCTCCAAGTCCAGGCAACACCTCCCGCCGGTGCCCATCCCAACCTCCTCCCACAGAGCCCAAAGCATTGCCCTCACCTGTCCAGGAATGTAATAGGCTCCTTGGGAAGGTGTGTAGGATATCTGGGACGGTATCATCATCACCTGGGAAGCAGCTGGATACACATGGGCAGGAGGGCCGGGCCGAGCCGTTGTGTTACTCTGCACGCGGGACGCACTGGCAGGAGGCTGTGCCCTATTCTGGTAGAAATGCTTGGGGAGAGACGGGGCACAGCGTCAGCAGGAGCGCCA
>NW_005054309.1:3633782-3636704 GCF_000277835.1 Geospiza fortis | reverse complement strand
GTAGTCCCGCCATGCCGGAGCCGGACAACATGTGGAGCTCCGTACTCCCACCCCGGCCAATGCCGCTCATCCCGACCCAGCTTGTCTGCCGGGCAAAAGCATTCCCGGGAGCAGCAGCTCCAGCCCAGCGACGAGCGGGCAGGGAAGGGTCCGCGCACGCACCCCCGGGGCAAGGAGAAAGCGTTACCTGAAGAGACCTGAATCCTCCCTGTTAGCAAGCGCACGCATACAGAGGGAAAGGGGGAAAAGAGAGAGACAGGAGTTACTGGCACTGGGACAGGGATAGCAGAGGAACGGACAAGAAGTCAGGGAGCCCTTTGCTCTGTGCCCACATCCCAAATATACTGAGATCCCCAAATATACTGAGGTCCCCTGTAGGGACCTTCCAAGGGGCAGGGATGGGTCTGACGAGCTCCCAAACAGCAGAGCCAAGGATATCACCACATCTGTCCCAAACAGCTCCTCCACACAAGAGGGCTGATGGAACCCAGGGCCTTGCACGCCACTGCAGGGCCTTGGGAGACCAAGCAAAGCAGGGAAGAAGAGGAGGAAAGGCACAGGCAGAAGCAACGGCAACGGCCTGGGCTGGAGTTAGCACAGGCACAGCCACATGCTGCAGGCTTCATGCAAGGAGGGAATTGGAGAGACACTGCAGAGAAACCTACCCAAAGTCGAGCAGGCATCCCGCACTTTACCCAGAGTCCAGCGTCCCCACATGCTCCCCAGCCCCTTCATGCCCAAGGTGGGTGTTTCTGTGCAGTGTCGGGGAAGGGTGTTCAGCATGCAGGGCAGGGGAAGCGGGTTAGTACCTGCTGGTGAATAGCCCGAGGCCCTGCTGGAAACTGAGAGAGGAGGAAAGGGAGGTTTGGGGCAGGGGAGGAAGGAGAGAAGAGCAGTCACTCTGTGGGCATCCTCATTGGAGGCGCCTGCCCTCCCACCCCAGGGCCAGGAGGTCCTCAGGTGGCAGTCGTGGTGGAGATCATGGGCTCATTCCCCCTTCACAGGCACACACCAGGCCCGAGGGGCACCACATTGCTCCTAACACCCCTGGGTTCCGTGGTGTGGGCTACTCGGCCAGGAAGCAGAAAGCTGCTGGATACCCCTCACCACCCTCTGCAGCTCTGGACAAAATCCTTACCTGGCGCGGCTGAGAAGGCGTATTCATTTGTGAGGTCGGTGCCGGGTTAAAAACCACAGGTGCCGTCTGACCAGGTGGGAACGTCGGCTGGAAGAAGGCAGGGAGGGGAAGGGATGGCACCACTGCCCTTGGCACCAACTGGGGAGGCAAAGCTGGGTCCCCCAGCCCTGCAGGGGACAGTTACCTGCGGCAGTCCAGGAGAAGGGGCAGGGTGCGGGGCAGTCGGGGCTCCTCCTGTGGGCTGTGGAGCTTTGTTCATTTCATGGGGTTGTGCATAAGGATCCCCTCGCTATCTGCAGAAACAGGGACAGTGGGCATAAGCTGGAGATGGCAACACCCCAGGCATCTGTCCCCTGTCCACGTCAGCCCTAAAGTCTGCAAATCCCTAGCCCCACAGCCTACCATTGTAAAGCCAGGCATCAGCCATGCCCCACAGACAGCATCCCATCAAGGCACAGACCCCCAGCCACCTCCTCCTGCCCCATTGGGCCATGGGGAAGATGGGGTAGGTACTGCCAAGTCACCCAGCCTGGGCAGGTCCTCACACCCTTCAGAGCAGGCCCCTCATCATGTCACAAACCCAGCCATGCCCACCAGGAGGACTGACCCACCCAAGGTGACCCTACACAAAACTGGGCACCAGCACCCATGATCTGCCACCAGCACCTAGGCCACCACTAACTCCGGGGGGCTGGGTGGGCCGGCGGCACCCCGGCGTCAGCCGTGCCCAGCTCCACCCCGGCTGACCTACTAAGCGCTTCCCCCGGCCGGCCAAACCTGTTCCTGCCGGTGGCGCCGGGTCCCCAGCGTACACCACAAACGCCTACCAGGGAAGGCAGGGAGCAGCTCCCTCGTCCCCCCACGCCACCGACACTCCTGCCCACTGCCCTGCCCAGCGGAGTCTGCAGCCCCCCACCGTCACCAGCACCCAGGGAACCCGGACACCCTCCTGGCTGTCCCAGGAAGGACTTGGCAGCCAGTGCCACTCTCCCCGCCCCAGTGCAAAGGCCGCCGGGGCAGGAAGGAGAGGCAGTACCCCGCATACTGCCGGGGGTCCCCTGCACCCCACGGCACCCAACGAGCCTGCTGCCGGCCAGACACCCAAGGGAGCAGCCCTGGTGCCTCCTGTAATCTGACTCCTGGACGCGTCAGCACTGCCGGCCCCCAGCCCCGCTGCGGGCTCTGCCAGACACATCCCACCAACACTGGGAAATGGAGCACCCCAATCCCCCCAGGGCTGCGCCTTGGTACGGGGGTGCCACCCCATCCCAGGGGTCCCCCGAGCCACCACCCCAGTGGAGATGGGCCCTGCCAGGGTTTCAGGAGGTGGCAGGGGCTGGGCTGCACCCCACAGTGCTCCCCACGGGCCCCTTCTCACCGGGGACCCAGGCACCCGGCACGGACAGCCCGTAGCTGAGCCAGCTTAGCTAGGCCTTGAGAACAATCATCCCTAAACAGAGGGGGAGGATTGTCTCACAGGGGACAGGGACACCCAGGGACAGCCAGACCTGGTCTTCTCCGCCAGACACAACTGGGAGCGAGCAGGATACTCACCCCCCCGCGGGAAAAACCTGGGCCGGCTGAGCGGGCCTGCAGAGACCGTTCATCCGACTGACTGGGAGAGAGGAGGGAGGGGGAGAGAGAGAAAGAGAGAGAGAGATCAGGCCGGGCCCCGCGGGGGGAGCCCGGCCTGGCCCCGGCTTCGCACAGGCCCGGGTAGCCCAGCAGGGCCGGGGAATGCGGGTTCCGTCCCGGGGGGACAACGGGGCCCCGCGCGGCTGTTT
>NW_005054309.1:3624724-3632420 GCF_000277835.1 Geospiza fortis | reverse complement strand
GCCCCCCCGTGCCCCGGCACCTTCCTGGGACATGCATCCACCCAGGGTCTGCTCTGACGTGAGCACCCTGGGTGGATGCATGTCCACCCATCCGGCACCCACCCCTCTCCCGGCCAGGAGCTGCACCTGCCGAGAGCCCACCCAGCACCTCACACCCACAGGGGCCATGGTCCCCACCCTGCACCCCGCAGGATGCAGCACCTTATCCCGACCCTGCATCCACCCCACTCCCACCCAGACACAGCCTCCCATGTTCACCCAGCTGGAGCACAGCAGGATCCAGACACCGTCAGTTTTGGAAACAGGGCAGGGCTTTCCTCTTCGCTAAAAATACTTCCCATGTGGCTTCTGTCCCACCTTCCTGACTGCTTTGAACCCAATGTCAGCTCCGGAGCAGCACCAAATGATGGCAGAGCTCAGCAGATCTGGCAGGGTAGTTGAAAGTTGGGAGTTGCCAGTCAAGACGCCCCAGCAGGAGGGCAGTCCCAGGCAGGGACAGGCCATGCTGGGCTAAAGGGGAGTTGCACACTCTGAGCACATGTGGCTGTGCCAGGCACACACACCGGGCACAGCTGGATGCTGAAGCCACAGAGCACCCATGGCACCCCACAACTCTGTGTTCATGCCCTGCATGTTGGGATCTGCACTGTGCACAGCCTCCATGGGCCACAGGCACACCCAAAAGGATGAGAGCCCAGGCCACACTCCCAGCACAAGAAGAGGGCAGCACTAGTCTCCACATAGTTTATTTCCTTGACTTGCAGTAACAAAAACAAACTAGGGTTTTTCCCTCCCCTCCCAAACCGTCTACCCGCCCCCCAGCTTCCCCTTGGCTCAAACATCGTAGTTGGGGTTCTTGCGTAGGATAACAAATCCCTCCAGGATGGGCGTCACAGGCACGTGCTCCTCTGTGGCCAGCTCTGCCCGCTCTCCATGTGCCAGCAGCACTGGGGTTGTGTGAGTCTGGAAGCCAGTGATGGTTTTGGGCTTGCCTGCCTGGCCCACCACATCCACAGCCTAAGAGAGAAGAGTGACATCAATGCCAGGGACACAGAGGGACATCAGCACAGCCCCCCCCCTGCCCTGGTTGCCCCTTACCTGTCCTACCCGAACCGACACAGGCAGAGGCCGCAGCTCCTCATCAAAGGTGACCAGCATGCGGGGCTGCATGGCAGCAACAAGGCCATAGAGAATGTAGTGGGATTTGCCCAGGATAACTGGAGGGAAGACAGAAGTAAAGGGGCTGAGCAATGCCCATGCTGCAGGGCAGAGAGAACTGGGGGGACAGAGCCAGTAGCACTCACTGTTGCGCACATCCAGGAAGGACACGAGGACGGTCAGCAGCCCAGCCACAGCCACCTGGCTCATGAGCTGGCGATCACTGTGGTATGGGCATAGGGTAAGTGTCCCCTTGCCCAGATGAGTCAGGCCCTGGTGTGGCAGAGAAAGTACATAAAAGAGCGATGGAGTAACCTGGGACTCCCAGCTCTGCCCTCAGGAGGGTGACACCCCCAGGACACCACTCTCGTCCCACACCCAGGGCAGGGACCCCACACTTCCCCTTCCACACACAAGCAGTGAGCACAGTATCATCACCTGGGCCAACCGCACCATGAAGAGGTTGTTGGGGTCTTTGGCGTGGTACTGGGCCAGCTGCCGCAGCATTGCTGCCAGCCGGGCATTGTTGGTACCTGGGGACAAGGAGGCGCAGGCAGAGTAGTGTACAAGGCACGGGTCTCCCACCTTTCCCCCCAGACAAACCCCAAACCAGGCCGTCCCCAGGCTTACCACTGCCCACCATGCCCATGGCAAAGATGGAGTTGTAGGAGACCTCGGGGTCAGCATCGTGGGAGAACTTGCTGAGGGTATCGAGGATGTTGAGCCGGGGATTGGAGACTGAGATAAGAGCCAGGGCCAGGGGCACGGCCCGGCGGAGGGTGGGCTCCCCGTACCGCAGCTGCGGAGAGGGGAGGGGGGTGTTAGATCAGATCACTCAGCACAGCAAGGTCTACTGAGATGTGAGGCAACACCCAGTTTCTACTCCGAGGTCCCTTCCCGGCTCTGTGCTGTCCCCCTGGCGTCACTCACCAGGTGGCCAAAGGTGCGCAGGCCCATCTCCGCACCGATCTCCTCGCCCATGGCAATGAGCGCGATCCCCAGCACCGCCACGCCCTGCAGGGGGGACACAGGCCCTGAGTGCCAGGCAGGGAGCACCCAGCCCAACACCCAAGCTCTTAAGCCTCTGTGCCCACCCGAGGCCTAGGGGGAAGGGCCTTAGGAACCCTTTCAAAGCCAGTTCCTGCTCCAGGAACACAGACCCCAGCCCACATTTCTGCACCTGGTGAGCACCCATGTCAGCTGAGCTCTCTTTCTTCTCCTTCTCTTTCTTGTCCTTTTTGTCCTTGTCCTCCTCTTTCTCCTTGGAGTCAAAATGCTCACTGCAGATGTGCAGGAGCTGTTGCACCTTCAAGACATTCCCTGAGCCTGGGCAGAAAGTGGAGGGCCAGGATCAGCAGGCAGAGGACCCTGCACCTGCTCCTGCCTCCCCCCACCTTGACCAGCCCAACTCACCCGCATAAGCACAGATATCCACCAGCGTGTTGGCAAAGCTGCGGAATGGCTCTGACACCACCTCCAGCGCTGCCAAGATGGCCTCAATTGCCTCTCCCTTCCCTGTCAAGGAAAGCATAGTGGTTAAAGGACAGCATGGAGGGATGCTCCCACCCCATGATCCACTGGCACTGCCCAGCCTTACCCAAGTGGTTCAAGCCCAGGCCAAGTGGCAGCCACCGGGCGTAGGTGTCCTTCAGTTCTGTCTCTGATTTTTCCATTATGGTCTGGAGGATAGTTGAGGTGACATCCCCATTGCAGGAGCCCACTGATATCATCCCACAGGCCAGGGCAGTCACACCAGCCACCTAGTGATTAGGGGAAGGAGCCATGTCATATGCAGGGACAGCTCAGAGTAAGCTGGCCTATAACACTAGGTACCCTTGGTCTCCACTTCCTATGAAAATCTGGGCTACTGCGAGACCTGATGGTTTCCTACCCTCCTAAATCTGCTGCAATGCCATTGTGGCAGCAGCTCAGATAAGGAAAATAGGGTCATGCTCTTCTGGCACAGCACAGTGCTGAGCAAGGACATGTGGCCTTGCTCTTGGAGCTCAAGCTGGCTGCAGTCAGCACCTGTACTCCCAGGAGCTCTGGGCCGCTGCATGGGGAAGCAGGAATCACAGGCAGACCCTGCCTTATGTCCTACCTCCATGCTGGACTTGGAGTCTCCCATCACAGGCAGCAGCAAAGTCAGGACATCCTCGCGGTTGGAGCCTGCATAAGCCAGTCCCAGCCTGCAGAGAGTCCAGAGGGGTGTGAGGGAGGAGCTGCACCACCCTGTGCAGCACGGGGAGGCTGGGGCAAGGCTCTTACCCAAAAATGGCTCCAATCCTCATGGTGTTGCTGTTGTGGAGGACATAGTCAGACAGGAGGGCCAGGGCAGGGTCACACTCATTTTTCACCCCTGAGTTGACGATGCCACAGGCCAGGAGGGCTCCAGACTGCAAGGCAGAAGCCCCATCACACACTAGCCACCAACACACAAAGCTCCCTGCCAGCCAGTGACTGATGTCACCTCATACATCACACCCCCCCGCAGGATGGGCAAGTTGGTATAAAGTGAGCAACGCCGCTCTGGATCAAGCTGAGAAATCCAAAGCTCATAGCTCTGTGACAAGGGGAGCCCCCAGAGTGCTTCAGTCAGTCCCCAAGAGACCAGCACCTCACTGTGAGCTGCTCAAAAGCCTGGGATACAGGGCATCCAACTCTTCTCTGTGCAGGAGCTGAGCTGCACAGGGGACCAAAGCAAGGACCATTCCCCAGCCAGCTGCACACTCAGCTCACAGCAGGACTGCCCCACGCAGACACAGAGCCAGGATCTGTCACTGACCTTGATGTAATCCTCTGAGGAGTACAGGTACTTGTCGATTTGTGTGAGCCCCCCATCCACATCCCACAGCAGGATTGTGCCCAGTGAGGCTGCAGCACTCAGCATCCCTGTGGTTGCAGGGAAGAAAGGCCCTCATCAGGCCTGAACTATGTGCCCTGTCTTGTGGTAGCCAGGGACATAGGCCAGCTCAGACACCTTTACCCCAAAAGGGACAGAGTGGTAACCCCAAAGCCTAGAGGCACCTCCAGCCCTGCCCAGCCAGCTAACTCACCATGGTCCTTGTTCTTGTACAACCATTTATTGCCATCATCTGTCAGCAGCTTGTCCTGTCCAAAGGCAGCATTCACAAAGCCGTTCACAAAGGACGAGGCCAAATTCATCCGGGCTGAGTCCACTTGGGAACCACTTCCCCCAAACCCTGTGGAACAATGACAGGCTGAGGAAAGCAGCAACAGAAGCCCTGCCAGCCCTCAACATGCAGCCATCCCACACCATAGGGGAACAAGGACCTGTCCCATCACAAGCAGGAAGGAGAAGCCCAAATCCACAGGCCAGAGACCATGGGCAGGCCATCTGCCCACCTCAGATACACATCTGACCACATAGGCTCAGAGGTGCTTGGCAGCCTCAAGAACTCCACACAGACAGGGATGATAAAAGCCACAACACAAGCCCTTACGGTTATTCTCCAGGTGGGTTTTGTAAATATCATCTGGCACTTTAGGCTCCATGATGTCCAGCTGCAAAGACAAGGGAGAAGGAGGTTACCACCCAGCCAGCACATCCTACAATGGCAACCTCTCCAGGAGGTGTCTGGCCCAGATCATAGGGATGATGGATTTCTTCTCCAATCTTGCTACAGAGCCTGGCAGCCAGGGCAGCCACAGCTGGAGGTAGCCCAGGGTGCTTTTCCCAGCTGGGACACTCACCTCTCTGGCTAAGGCCAGGAAATTGCTGTTGAGCTGGACATTGGACATGATCTCTGTTAAGTCCTCGTACTCCTCCACATCCTCGTTCAGCTCCAGGAAGACCCCATGGCGGCCCAGCATAAAGGCCATCTGCTTCTGGACAACTCTGTGCAGAGGGGAGGGGTTTCCTGAGTGCCCAGAACCCAGCAAGCCCCAGCACAAACACAGGTTCACCAAGCAGTGAGCCAACCTACCCTGCCCAAGGCATACAGACGTAAGCCACTCCTGCACATTCTCATTTCAGGGACAAGAGTCTCAATCCAAACCCCCAGACACCTCTGACAGTGACAGATCCAACCTATCTCTGCCCAGATGGGGCGCCTTGCCCCACCAGGATGAGCAAAGGCTGCAGAGGGCAGGGAACATCTCTGCTTACACATCTTTGCAGGAAGTGAAGATGTCCTCCACCAGCTCCACGTCATTGAGCATCAGAGCCAGGCGCAGGGCTTCGGGGTAGCGATTGAATTTGCGGAAGATGCCCAGGGCACAGCGCAAGAGAGCCGAGTTCTCGGGCTCCGGGACGTAGCTCACACAGCTTTGAGGAGGAGACAGACACAAGGGTGACAACCAGATCAGGCAACCTTGGCCCCACAGGGATCAGGCCCCACCCAGCACCTCAGCCTGCCAAGCCTCCTCACCTGGTCAGATAGAGGCACACTTTGGAGTAGGCATTGTCATCGATGTACTTCTCCAGCATGTCCATCTGCTCTATCTCCATGAGCAGGTCACAGGCCTCGTGCTCCGCATTGTGGGCCATGTTGTAGGGGACGATCTCCTTGACCAGGGTAAGGAGTGTGTCCCTCTGAGCCTTGTCAGCTTCATCAATTTCCTGCCACTCCTTGGCCACCTCTCCTGCCAAGTGCCTGCAGGAACAAAGGGACATCACCACTACAAAAACCAGCTTCACTGAGCCATGAGAATAGGGAGTAGCTGCTCCCAGTTAGCCAGGGCTCTGTAGTGTTTATGGAGGCTCTGCATTCTGCAGACCTTATGGGGGACAAGGCCAGAGGAGAAACAGGATTAAGACCAGAGATTTCAGAGGCCATGGCAGCAAGACCTCTGCAGCTAGAAAACCATCGTGAATAGAGCATGAAGTGACACTTGTGCAGGTGTGATAGCAGCAGCTGAACACATGACCAGCTAGTCAAGACACATCCCAGCCAGGCCAGAGCTAAAGCACTCCAGCAAATTCCCCTGAGCCCTTATCCTTCCCCTCTGGTTCCCCTCAGGCTTACCTGACGTATTCATGCCCCCAAGATGCCAGCTCCTCTTGGGAGCCCACCAGCCGGTACTTGAGACACTCACGCTCCCCACTCATGGTCATGGCCAGGACAGAAATGATGTCTGCTGCAAAGCGCTGCAGAAAGAGTGCAGAGCTCCAGACACAGGCCAGGCACAGGGAACCAGGGGCAGCCAGGGACACAACACCCTCCCTGCACCTGCAAACCACCAGAGGTGGCAAAGGTACCATCCTAACAAGTTATAATCCTCTGGAGCAAGTCACAGAGAGTGCTGTAAGATCCCAGGGTCCAGAGGACTCTGCGACTGCCTGCCCCAGCAGTGTCCCCTCAGTCACATGGGATGGTGGGGCCAAGAGTTTCTACCTTGTTCTCTCCTGGAGCCATGTTCTCATAGATCTCCTTCAGCTTGCCATAATGGGGCCGTAGGAACTTCAGGGGTTTGGGAACGGAGGCCCCCGCCGCTCCTCCAGGGCTGGGCGGTAAAGTGACGTGTCCTTCTCCTGCAGAGGGAAGCTGCCTGTCAGGGGCTGGTTCCTGAGCCACCACCTCGCCAGCCCTCCCCAAACACAGCCCTGGCTCTTAGCAGAACAGCCCCCCACCCTGGGCTGCCTCTTCAGCCCAAGAGCTGGAGAAGGAGGGCACAGCAGGGTAGAAAGCTTCTCTCACATCAGGGACACAGAGGTCCCTTGGGCACAGGTCAGACAGGCAACAAGGCTGGGGGACAGATCACAGCAGACAAGCAGGGGCCCACCCCACTCAAGGTAAAATCCCCCCATCTCCACTGCACAAGGAACAGCCATAAGCAAGAGACAGACAGAGTCAAATCCTGGCCAGGATTCCTTGCTGAGGGACACAGCACAAACTCACCCCCAGGCGCTCCACCAGCATCTCCAGCTCATCCTGCAGCTGCTTGTCCTCCTCAGACTGCCAAAATGCACAGGGAAAAGCAGAGTTAAGGGTGCAGAGCACAGGAAGTCCCAGTGTGATAGAGGCAGGGATGTCACCCCAAGCCGCAGGGGTACCCGGACAAAGTGATGCACTCATTGCTCAGGGCACCACCCTGCCCCAGTGCTGCCAGGGTGGAGCAGTGCTCACGTTACTGGGGATACCCTCCCAAAGAAACCTCCCATTCCTGGGCTGTGAGATGCATCTCCCCCATTACTCTGTGCTGTATGAAAACAACCCCACGGAGAGGGGCACGTCAGGCCACAGCCCAGCGGGGGCACTCCACCGACAGCAGCCCCTTCACCCACAGACTGTGTCCCCCAGCCCACGGGGACCGCCAGAGCCAAGGTCACCCCCGCGCTGAGCAAAGTGGGGATCCCTCCACAGTGCCCAGTGTCACACACACACAGCCTGGTTACACCACGGCTTCCCTCACCAACGCTCCTCTGAGACCCCCGAGCCCCCCGCCCAGAAATGGGAGCCCTCAATGGCGTCACGCGGGCACCCCACGACGTGCCGGGGCCCCGCCGGAGGGAACCCCTCGCTGCCGTCACATGCCCGCGCTGGAGGGAGTCCCCGGAGGGATGCTGGCCGCCGCC
>NW_005054309.1:3623239-3624288 GCF_000277835.1 Geospiza fortis | reverse complement strand
ACACCGGCACTGAAACCAGTACCGGCACCAGTACCGGTACCGACACCAGTACCGGTACCGACACTGACACCGGCACTGAAACCAGTACCGGCACCAGTACCGGTACCGACACTGACACCGGTACCGACACTGACACTGACACTGAAACCAGTACCGGCACCACTACCGGTACCGACACTGACACTGACACTGACACTGAGACCGGTACCGACACTGGCACCGACACTGAAACCGGTACCGACACTGAAACCGGTACCAGCACCGACAATGAGACCGGCACTGACACTGAAACTAGTACCGATATTGACAATGACACCGGCACCGATACTGACACGGACACTGACACGGGCATCGTCACTGACGCCAGCACCGGCACTGGTACTAGCATTGGCCCTGACACCGGTACCGACACTGACACACCGGTATTGACACCGACACTGGCACCAACAGTGGCACCGGCACTGACGCTGGCATTGGCAGCGGCACTGGCAGCTGCAGACCCGGGGCTCCGCCACCCTGGCACGGGCAACGCTGCCACCCGAGCTGGGCGAGTGAAGTAGCATTGCTGGCAGGCTTGCGGTGACCTCACATGTCACAGACACCCGTGGGCAGCCTGGTGGCCCAGCCCCTGTGCTCACGCACACGCTCCGTGCTGTGTCCCCGGCTCCGCAGCTGGGGCAGGTGGCGCTGCCTTCACCCTGTCCCCCGGCACCCCGGGGAGCGCTTCCACCCCCGGAACAGCGGCGCCCCGGGCACCGAGCGGGTGATCTGCGGGGACGCCCTGTCCCGGACAGGCGGTCACACAGCGCTGGGAGCTATCGAGGCAGGATGTGAAGTTGTGCACAGCCCCGGCCTTCTCCTTCTCCTTGCTCACTGCCAAGGCGCTGAGCACGGCTGTGCGCCCCTGGTGCGTGTGCTGTGGCACGGGCCTAAGGGTGACGTCGGGGTGCCGTCCTTTGGGTACCGGGGACGGGGTGTCGGTGTGCGTGTGTGCATCCATCCAGCTGTGCGGGTGCTGCGCGGGGGTGTGCCGCGTGCCGGAGCACGGC
>NW_005054309.1:3616067-3622309 GCF_000277835.1 Geospiza fortis | reverse complement strand
GTCCCCCATGGTGGAGGAAGAAGGACCCTCTCCAAATCTCTGCCTGGGGCTGGGCAGAGGGAACTGGGGTGGTTCAGGCATGGCCCCACAAACCCCACTCCACTGAGTACGGTAATGCTGCTCATAGGGGAGCCCCAAGACAGCACCTCTGGAGGGGGCAGGGGGCCCTCTCCCCATGGGTCTCAGCCCTACAGAGGGGCTAGGAGGAGCCCCAGAAGGCGACTCCTGCCTTGAGGATGCCACAGAAGATGCTGGAGAGGGGGTGCTGGCTATTGCCCAGGATGAGGACCACCCAGGAGCGGAAAGGAGCACTTTGAGGAGAGCTGGGGTGGTGGGGGGGCCAGGCTGGCCAAGCTCCTACAGGATGCTGAGCAATCCTTCCTAATGCCAGCACCTTCCAGGAGCCTGACCCAGTGGGGGGCTCCTGCCATCTCCTGCCTATCCCACCTTCCTGCTGCTGCCCTTGGCGATGCCCCCCCCCCATCCCAGCAGTGTGGCAGTGGGCAGAGCTGGGCATGAGGCACACTCCTTGCTTTCCCCCCTGCCCATCATCCATCCCACCCCAGCTCCTTCCTGGCCCATGACAGCAGCCCTGCAGGCTGGGCATTCACTTTAGTCTGCAGCACAGTCTGGACAGTGAGCTGCAACCCACCCAGGCGTTAGCTCTGAAGCCTGAGGATAGCTCACAACCAGCGGCATTGCTGATTCCCTTCCACCAAAACCTCCAGCATTTTCTTCTAGCTTATCCCCCCCTCCAATGCTGCTGGCTCAACTCCACCACCTCCCTCTTGGCTGAGTCCTCAGCAGCCCTCACGGCTGGATCTGTGCAAGCTGCCTGCCAAGGCCAGGAATAAGGGGGACCCTGTCCTGCTGGCTGGTACACACTGCAGTGCCCCTTCTCCCCTTGCACACTCTGTCCTGCATCTTGGTCCCCCTGGAGCTATGATGGGGCTGGAAGCACTTCCAGATGTTTCAGACTGGTGCACATCTGCATGGAAAGTTCCAGTCAGGGGAGGAGGGGTGAGACAGCAGCACTAGGAAACCGTTGCTTGGTGACGGGGACCATGTCTCCGTGGCGATGTGTCACCTGTCAGCAGGGTGATGCCATGGCTATGCAGAGGGATGCTCCGGTGACGGCCCCCAAGTCCTTCATTAGCAGCTCTCCCCGTGCCCTCCAGGGGCACACAGGGATGGGGACAACCTCTGGGGGAGGCCCAGGCACACCGAGGGGGGTCAGGAGCTGCCTCAGCCTGGCTGTGTACTCACTGAGCAGGCACTCGGCCCTGCTATAAGAGCCAGAGGGTGTAGCAGGGAGGGGAGCAGCTACCCCCACGCCCCTGCCCCAGCCCGCTCCCTCCCTCAGCAGATGCCCAACTACAAGCGTGCCACGCTGCAGGACGAGGAGGGGCCGGAGCCAGCGGGGGATGGCAGCACCTCTCCCGACAGCGTGGAGGTGAGGTCTGCCCCGGCTCCTCCATCCTTCCCCTCTCCAGCCCCCGTCCTCACCCTCTGGGGCCTGCCTGCAACCAAGTGGGCAGTGGGAGCAGGGTTGGGAGCCAAGCCAGACATGGCTGTCCCCAGGGATGTGCTGGGAGTCAGCCAAAATGCGGCACAGAGCGCGCCTGGACGATCGTCCTTCCTTGTGGCTTGGGAGGGCTGCCAGCACCCACCACGGGCTCGCCAGGGCCGGTGGGCAGGGATGCCCTGGTGCCCCCGTCCTCATGCAGCCACGCCAGGCACTGGGGAGTGGGGGGAGGCAAGGGGGGGCAGTGATGCTCGGCCCCCCACGGTGCGATGGCAGGTCCTGCTCCTCCTGCCCAGGTGGGGTTCCGGAAGGGGCCGGGGACGCTGCTGAGCCGCCTGGCCTCCCGCAGCCAGCTGGAGCTGGTGCTCTGCGCCGTCGCCGTCTCCCTGGCCCTGCTGCTCAGCGTCGCCGTCGTCACTCTGGCCATTCAGTACCGCAGAGGTAGGGAGACTTGGCAGCAGTGTCCCCACACCCGGGAGGATGAGGAGTGATGGGTCAGCCCAGAGTTAGCACCTACCTGCTCCAGGTGCTCTGCCCATCCTGGGGTACAGACAGGGCTTGGCCCCGCTCCGTGCCTCGGTTTCCCCCAGTACGCTCGCCCAGCCCCAGGCATGCCTTCCCTGCCAGATCCCTCTCACAGCACGTGCCTGACGGATGCCTGTGTCCGGGTGGCCAGCAAGATCTTGGAGGCCCTGGATACAGAGACGGACCCGTGCCAGGACTTCTACCAGTACTCGTGCGGGGGCTGGATTAAGAGGAACCCGCTGCCCAACGGGCGCTCCAAGTGGAGCACCTTCAACAGCATCTGGGACCAGAACCAGGCCATCATGAAGCATCTCCTAGGTGGGCACCAAGGGGTCGCAGACACTGAGGGGGTGACCCCTGTGTCACTGGGGCTGACCCACAGCCTCCCGCAGAAAATGCCACCTTCAACTCCAGCAGCGAGGCAGAGCGGAAGACACAGCGGTACTACCTGTCCTGCCTCAAGGAGCAGAGGATAGAGGAGCTGGGCTCCCAGCCCCTTATGGAGCTCATCGACAAGGTGGGCACACACCCACACGTGAGCTGAGCTGCCAGGGCTCGGCCCACCACACCTCCTGCTTGGCTCTTCACGTAACTGGGGAGGGAGTAACCTTTGGGATGCACTCCATCCCTCCCTGAGGTACCAGCTCTGTCTGCTGGCAGATTGGGGGATGGAACATCACTGGCTCCTGGAACCAAACCAGCTTCATGGAGGTACTCAAGAGTGTGTCAGGCACATACCGGGCAACCCCCTTCTTCACAGTGTATGTGGGTGCAGACTCCAAGAGCTCCAACAGCAACATCATCCAGGTTGGCACCTTGGCCCCAGGGGTGGCAGACACCGGGGCACACCAGAATGTCTATGCTGCCTCTGTCTCCCCACAGGTGGACCAGTCGGGGCTCTTCCTCCCGTCCCGGGATTACTATCTGAACAAGACTGCCAATGAGAGGGTGAGGCTGGCTGCTGGGCATGCTGCCAACTGCAATCAGGGGAAATCCATGGCACTGGGGTGCGAGCAGCACTGGGACACACCTGGCATCTCCATCCTGCCTGTTGGGTGCCCACCCCAGGGAGGTGGGATGAACTGTGCTTGGCACTGAGGCAGGGCTTGGGGTTCCACAGGTTCTGGCAGCGTACCTGGACTACATGGTGGAGCTGGGCACGCTGCTGGGGGGCACCCCAGAGCCCACCCGCCTGCAGATGCAGCAGGTGCTGGACTTTGAAACCCAGCTGGCCAACATCACCGTGCCCCAGGCTGAGCGGCGGGATGATGAGAAGATCTACCACAAGATGAGCATCGCCGAGCTGCAGGTGGGCATGGCCCCAAGCAGCCTGGGGACACCCTTCTGAGACATACAGGGACTTGTCCAGAGGGCACCAAGGGGTTTGTGCCCATTGCTGTCCTTACTCTGGGACACCCTGGGCAGCCCCATCTGTGGTGGGACATGCACTGGGTGTTGAAGAGCAGTGCCCATCCCCGCAGTTGTTACCATTTGGGGGAAGCTGCCACCTCATATTGTGGGGTCCGGGGTCCCCTCCCTGTCCTGCAGCATTAAAAGCATTAAGGGTGCAGAGAAGGATCTGGAGTGGTGAGGGACTTTGGGTCCTTCCCAGAAAACACAGTTCCTGCCCCAGGAACTGAGCATGCTGAGCAGGACGCAGCATAGCCATGCCAAGCCCCTGGTGCCACATTCCTGTGTCCCCTCCAGGTGCTGGCCCCTGCCATTGACTGGCTGGATTACCTTTCCTATGCCCTGGCCCCACTGGAGCTGACAGACACGGAGCCTGTGGTGGTGTACGGGGACACCTACCTTCAGCAGGTCTCTGAGCTCATCAATGACACTGACAGGAGGTGAGACTCCTCCATATCCCTGGCTGCGGCCCCCACGGCAGGGACACATTTTGGGCTCATCAGTGTCTTGAAGTCATAGACCATGGTGAGCTGCAGCATCTTCTCTGCCCCTGCAGCATCCTGAACAACTACCTGATCTGGAACCTGGTGCAGAAGACAGCCTCCAGCCTGGACCAGCGCTTCGAGACAGCCCAGGAGAGGCTGCTGGAGACACTCTATGGCACCAGGAAGGTAACGGAGGGCCCTGGGATCAGACCTCTCCACACTCAGCCTGGAAGCAGCCAGGACCTCCTCTGTCCTTCAGATGCCCTTGGCATGCTAAGACCTGGATGCTTCAGTGGGAGCCCAGGGATTATCTTTTGGGATGGGGGCATTGCTGCTGCCTATCTCCCCTCTGATGAGGCAGAGCCAGGCTGGGTGAACGCAGGGGAGCAGGGGAGTGAGCTGAGGGTTTCACTGACCCTCATCTCACTCCCACAGTCCTGCACACCCCGCTGGCAAACCTGCATCTCCAACACGGATGACACACTGGGCTTTGCACTGGGCTCCCTCTTCGTCAAAGCCACCTTTGACCGGGACAGCAAGGCCATCGTGAGAATACTTCTGTCCCCATCCCCTCCCTCCCCATCACCATCTGTGGGAATCCCAATTCTGCCCAAGCCCCAGGGCTGGAAGGCAGGGAGCTGGAAAACGGGACCCCTAGCCCTGGGGAGGTTGTACCCTGCCCACCCTGTCCCCACCGAGGCATTGTGGGGGGTAGGGGGCCCTCATTGCCTCCCCTCCCCAGGCTGAGGAGATGATCAGCGAGATCCGTGCAGCCTTCGAGGTATCCCTGGACCAGCTGGACTGGATGGATGAGAAGACCAGGCAGGCTGCAAAGGAGAAGGTGACCCCAGGGAGGGAAGTGGATGGGAAACCTCACCCTATCCATATAAGCTCCCCAGTCTCACTGCTGGGGCCTCTCCCCATGCAGGCGGATGCCATCTACGACATGATTGGCTTCCCTGACTTCATTCTGGACAACAAGGAGCTGGATGATGTCTATGATGGGGTAGGGGGCACCTGGCTTGTGGGAGAGAAGCTTGGTCATGCCAAGCTTGGGGGGCCCCCACTGTCGAGCAATGTCCCTATTTGGGACATTGTGCAAAGCCACCCAAGTACTGAGCTCATCCTGGCCAGGGTGTGGGGAACCACCCCAGTGGACCTGTCCTCATCCCTCCTCTTCCTCACCAGTACGAGGTCTCTGAGGACTCCTTCTTCCAAAACATGCTCAACTTCTACAACTTCTCTGCCAAAGTGATGGCTGACCAGCTCCGGAAACCCCCCAACCGCGACCAGTAAGGGGTGGGCTTGGGTGGGAGGAGGGGAGGATGTGACCCTGGGTGCCTGGATGGCACTGGTTCAGTGGGGAGGAGGTCACCCTCGTGGGGTAGCACAGCACAGTAGGTCACCTGTGGTAGCACAGGTCACCTGTGGTAGCTGTAGCTTATCCCCAGGCAAGGTCCTTGGTAAAAGTGTCAGCCTTGGGCAGGGCCCTGCGGTGGGCAGTGGCACAGGAGGGGCCGGGGTGACAGGGACACACCCCTGCCTGTGCCCTGTCCCACCTCCCTGCCCAGGTGGAGCATGACCCCACAGACTGTCAATGCCTATTACCTGCCCACCAAGAACGGGATCGTCTTTCCTGCTGGGATCCTCCAGGCTCCCTTCTATGCCCGCAGCCACCCCAAGTGAGTCTGGCATGGGGGGCACTTCCTGGAGCCAGGGGTTGGATCAGGGCCAGCATGCCACAGAGTTCCCCTACAGTCACAAATAAAAGCCCTGAAGGGCTTGAGTGTCTCTCAAGGCTTTACATGCTGCAGTCAAGACAGCCTGAGTCCCCTTAGGGCCACCAGTGTCCCCAACAGGAGTGATTCCCACTTGGGTCCCAGCTGGAGCAGAGTGTCACTGGCTGCCCAAACAGAGATGGGGTGGCTGCAATGGCATCATTAACACATCCTGTACTTACCTGGTTCTTTCTTATGGCCCCACAGAGCCCTTAATTTCGGTGGCATCGGCGTGGTGATGGGGCACGAGCTGACCCATGCATTTGATGACCAAGGTGAGAGCCCACAGGCACCGCTGGCCCTGACCCCTGTCACCTTCCTGTCCCCCCCCAGCCCCTGCCCCTGGCATGGGGAAGAGGTGCCCTGGGTGCACAGGGGTCCCGCTTTGCCATCCATTGCATCATGTGTGCTCGTGCCCCCCTGGCCACCCCCTTCTATCGTCCTGTCTCCCCAGGTGGCACCTGCCGATACCTTCCCCCGGCTTCTCTGTGCAGCTTTCGCTTCATCCGCTTGGTGAGG
>NW_005054309.1:3613965-3614856 GCF_000277835.1 Geospiza fortis | reverse complement strand
CGTCCCCCCGCCCCAGGTGCCCCCTGCCGATACCTTCCCCCGGCTTCTCTGTGCAGCTTTCGCTTCATCCGCTTGGTGAGGACACAATGTCTGCAGCCCCAGCCCCCTCCTCATCCTCCTCCCTCCCGGGCGTGGGATGGGTCCCTCTCGCATCCACTCTGCTTTGCACCTTCACCACAGCCCCGGAGCCGACATGGGGTCAATGAGGGAATTTGGGGTCACAGATGTGGGCTGGGGTAGCGAGAATGCACTGGGGGATGCCTGGGGACCCAAGTGCATGGCTGAGCCCCAGGCAGAGCCTGCCCACAGCAGGGGCTGGGGGATACCAAGGTGCCAGGCCCCCCTGGCATCCCCCGGTGCCCATTCCCCCACCACGCCCCATTCAGCTTCAGGACCCCCTGCAGCAGAGGGGCTGCAGTGGGACGGCTCCCCCTGGTCCCACCCCAACCCACGGCTCGGTCCTGCAGGACGGGAATATGACAAAGAGGGAAACCTGAGACCATCCCCGACAACGGCGGGCTCAAGGCAGCCTACAACGTGAGTGCCGCCATCCGGAGGGGACACGAACCCTCGTGCCTGTCTGTCCCTTCCCGGAGCTTCAGGCCAGCTCTCCCGCAGGCTTACAAGTCCTGGCTGCAGAAGAACGGGGAGGAGAAGCGCCTGCCAGCTCTGGGGCTCACCAACCACCAGCTCTTCTTCGTGGGCTTTGCGCAGGTAGGGCGGAGCAGGATGATGGGCTCCCCGTGACTCCCGGGCTGCTCGGAGCCACCCCGCAGCTCCCCGTCCCGCACCGGGGGGTGCTCGGTCCCCATCCCTGAGGCTGCTCCCGCCCCAGCAGGTGTGGGGCTCCGTCCGGACGCCCGAGCGCTCCCACGAAGGGGTGGTGACCGA
>NW_005054309.1:3610582-3612525 GCF_000277835.1 Geospiza fortis | reverse complement strand
GGAGGTGAACTGTCCCCGCTGGGGCTCTGGGCAGGCTTGGCCCTGGGGCAGCAGAGCATGGGGACAGGGGCGGAGGAGCATCTCTGCCTTGGGGTCAGGGGCAATTAGACAAAGCGCCGCCTTGGGGACAGGGATCCAGGGACACCCCTGCCTTCGGAACAGGGGCAGTGGGATGTCCCTGTCGTGGGTGACACGGCCCCATTCCCCAGACAGCACGCTCACCTTGCAGGCGTTGTCGCCCAAGCCTGGCACCATGGACAAACACATCACTCCAGGGGAGCTGCTGTGTCTGGGCTCCAGCCTCGCCTTCTCTGGCCTCTTCTACTACCTGTACAGGAGGAAATCCAGAGTCGTGACTCGCATACAGGTAGCCCCGTCTCTTACATGCTCTTTCCTGCTCGCTGTCTCTTCCCTACTGCCCTCCACGCTTTGATTTGGGTGCACACACTGATACCTGCAGCCTGCTCCATCCTCTGGTGACTTCATGACATGCAGAACTCAGCAGGTCACATCCTGCAGGCCAGAGGTCTCCACAGAGCCATTCTTGGCCTCCTCACTGCCCTGTCCCTGCCCATGCTCACACTGAGTCCATGCTCTTCCAGGAGGCCCCAAAGCTCCAGGTCGATGACAATTTGCCAGCCCTGGTGTCTGCAGCTGAGGGGCGGTGCCTGCCTTATGTTGCCCTGGAAGGTAAGGACACCCTTGGCCCTGCACGAGGGACAAGGGCCAGGATCTCCTCTTTTGGCCGTGACACATCCCTTGTCCTTAGGCATAGTGCTGCCAGCCCAGGCTGCACTGACCAGCCACTACCATGAGGGGCTGCAGGGCGTGATCCAGAAACTGCAGCTGAAGGAGCATCGGCTGATCTGGAACAGCTTGGCCCGGAGCTGGTGAGTGATGGGAAGGGGCCGCAGGAGGGGGCTTGCAGCAGCGAGTCCAGACCCCATCATCTGGGGCCACATGGCAGAAAATAACTTGGCTAAAGACTTTAGTCCCTATGCTTAGTTCAGCACCAAGAGCTCAGAGCTTCTCTGTGTTGTGGCCAGCAGAAACAGGGCAATGATCATCCCCTGGTACTCAGCACTGGTGAGGCCACACCTCGAGTCCTGTGTCCAGTTCTGGGTTCACTCAGCTCAGGAAGGCCATTTAGCTGCTGGAGCAAGTCCAGAGAAGGGCAGCAGAGCTGGTGAAGGGCTGGAGCACATGTCTGATGAGGAGCAGCTGAGGGAGCTGGGGATGTTTAGCCTGCAGGAGACTCTGGGGTTGCCTTATTGCTCTCTCCAATGCCCTGAAAGGAGGCTGTAGCTAGGTTGGAATCAGCCTCTTCTCCCAGGCAGCCAGTGACAAGGCAAGAGGAAATGGCCTCAAGCTGTGCCAGGGGAGGTTTTGGTTAGAGATTAGGAAGAACTTCACGTGGAGGATGATTAGACATTGGAATGAGCTGTCCAGGGAGCAGGAGGCTTTACCACCAGGGATGCAGTGGAGTTGACATCCTTGGAGGTGTTTAAGGAAAGACTGGACATGGCATTTAGTGCCATGGTTTAGTTGACGGGCTGATACTCAGTCATAGATTTAACATGATGATCTCAGAGGTCAGCCTAACTGATGCTGTGATTCTCCACACCCCAACCCTCTGTGCTTGCAGGAGCGAGAGCGAGCGGGTGCTCTCAGAGCAGATCTACACCGTCCCCTTCCTGCTGGCCTCGCCGGGCCCTGAGGCAGCCACGCAGGTGAGTGTGGACAGCCCGCTCCAAGCCGTGTGCCTGCCCCTGGAGATGGTGTACGAGCGGTTCCAGCAGCCATCGCACGGCTTCCGCGACCTGCTGGGCCAGTACCTGATCGGGGAGAAGCCCAAGGGCATCCTGGAGACGGAGGAGATGCTGCGGGTGGGGGCCGGGCTGACGGGCATCGGGGAGCTGTCCCTGCAGCCCGACGGCTCGCTG
>NW_005054309.1:3608801-3610488 GCF_000277835.1 Geospiza fortis | reverse complement strand
TGTGCCGCGCCTACCGCCGCTCCCGCCCCGGGCAGCAGCCCGAGGACAAGGAGCTGGATGGGGAGGAGGGCGGCGACCGGGCACCCGAGGACTCGTGCGTGGTGTGCCTGTCGCGGCCCCGCGAGTGCGTCCTGCTGGGCTGCGGCCACATCTGCTGCTGCTTCCGCTGCTTCCAAGCCTTGCCCACCCGCCTCTGCCCCATCTGCCGGGGCCCCATTGACCGCGTGGTGCCCCTCTACCAGGCCTGAGAGCACCTGGGGGTGCCCAGGCAGGGGCAGCGTGATCCGGGCCAAGCCTGGAGCCTGCAGAAATCTCAGCTGTCTCCTCGTGTGCAGCTGTGCAATTCCTTTTGGGAGGGAGAGGTCTTGGTGTGCCCTTCAATCTGCTCTGGAGAGGAGGGGAATTACAGCCTCCTCATCCTCCCTTTGTCTGCCAGAAGGACCCCCCTAAACGTGAAGGCTTGGGGAAAATCTACACAATGCCTGAGCTGAGGAGCTGAGACCCCAACCCCACACTGGGGCACTACTTTGGCTGCCAGCTATTGGACTTGTGTCTCTTTCTGAGCCATGACCTCCCAAAAGCGACGCAGGACTTCTCCCTTGTGGTTTTTTTCCAGTGTGTGGATTTGTGGGGAGAATTATTAGGGCAAGACCAGGGCTGATGGGACACAGCCAGCACAGTGGAGTGGCAGAGACCCAAATCCCCCTGACCCACTGCAGTGTTATACCTTGGTGCCACCTTTGTCCTGCCACCCCAATCAATGTGCCTGCAGCCCAGATGACACTGGGGACACCCAGGGGCTGGCAGTGATGAGTCCCTTTGCCAGCTGCTCTATCACCAAGATGGGAGCTGTGTCCCTCTGTCACTCTCTGCAGGGAGAACAGCTTTAGAGTGCCACAGAGCCTGCAGCCATGTCCAGCCCCACTGCACCCGGCTTTCCTGCTGTCCTCGGGAACAGGACTGGGTGTGGGAATGGCTTGCAGTGGTGTGTGAGTGATAAAGCCAAGGAGCTGAGCTTGGCCTCACCTCTTCCTTCGCGCCGTTCAGCTGGGGGCTGGGTGGGGGCTGGGAGCCAAGGCTCTCCCCTTGCAGGGGTGGGCAGCACTGCCTCCCCTCCTTCCTCATCCAAGGAGCTGGCCCAGGTTGACAATGGAGCCCAGGTGCATCTCCTCCAGATGCAGCCCTGGATGGGGGGTGGCAGGACACACAGGACCGTTGCCAAGGTGATTGTGCTCCTCGGGTCTCCATGGCAACTGCTCCCCTGGACTGCTCCCCATCACTGCCTGGCTGCAGTTGCCCAGGCAACCCACGGGCTCTCCTGGCTCCTGCAGCTTTGGGGCACCCAGGGTTTGGGGGTGGGGGACAGTGCTAGCAGGCCACTGTCAGCCAGGCAGCAGTGTTGAGATTGGAGGGGGATGATGTGCCCCCTCCCCAGGGCAGTGGCCACAGTTGCAGCTGGGCTGGGAGCCTGCTTGGGGCAAAGGTACCTTGGCAGGGTTGCCCCCAGGACTCACAAGCAGACAGGAGGCCCCAGAGGACCCAATAAGGCCTCCTGGGACCCACATGCATTTTTGGGGTGGGCATGTGTGGGGGACTTCTCTCCCCCCACCCCGCCTTTTTCTCAGCCCAGCCTCTTCCCTGGGCTGCAGAGTGAGCAGTGGGGCCCAGATTCCCCCTCTCACCCCCC
>NW_005054309.1:3604433-3608511 GCF_000277835.1 Geospiza fortis | reverse complement strand
TGCGCCTCCCCCTGCCGGTCCTGCCGGGCATGGCTCCGGGCAGCAGCATGACTCACCCCCTCAGCTCACCCCCAGCCAGAGCTTGCCGTGCCAGATCCGCGGCACGGGCTGGCACAGGGGCTGGCACAGGGGCTGGCCAGCCACGCTGCAGTGCCCACATCCCCAGACAAACCTGCTGTGTGCCCCTCATGGGTATTTGGTCAGGAGCAGGACAGTGGGGAGCTCACAGTGCCTGGGCTGAGCACTGCCCAGCCTCCCTCTGTGTCACACAGGCCTTGCATCCTGACAGCTGCCTCCTCACACCCACAGGGTGCCCCTGTGTGCCAGCCCATGCCCATGGCCTCCACCCGCTCCCCCCAGGGCTGCCAGCCCGCTCTGCCTGCCTCCCTGTCTGTTGTCATGGTGACCAGATATGTGGTGACAGGCGAGGATGGAGCCTCACACCCCAGCAGGGCTGTTTGCCCAGAAGGGTGGCCAACCCCCCCTTCCTGCTCTTCCCCTGTCACCCCCGGGTGTCAGCAGGGGACCCTCCGTGGAGCCCCTGCCCCAGGCAGTGTGCTGGGGGTGCTCCATCTGCTCAGATGCCAGGATTGCAGCTGTGTCCCAGGCAGCTCATGTGAGGAATGGGGACAGCGCCATCCTCCTTCCACCTGCCCTGACAGGGCATCTCCCAGGCTGTGCACAGAGACAGACAAACTCATCTCAGTAATGACAACCTGTCTTTCTTCCCAGGGGGAGACACTGTCCCTGCAGGGACAGCCTGATCTTCCCCCAGCAGCAGCTGCAGGAACAGAAGATGAGGAGCATGCCACTCCTGCACACTTGCCCTGGGCTCACCCACAGGACAGCTGCCAAGCAGGACACCTGTCCTCCAACATCTCTGCCCTGTGGTGACAGTTTTCACCACAACCATCGTCCCACAAGATCATCCCCAGTGCCTGTACCCAGCCCAGTGTGTGTCTCTGCTCCCCCAAAACACCTGGACTGTGGCACAAAGTGGCATCCCCATCTGGACTGTGACTACTGAGAGCCACCAGCAACCAGGGACGGGTGCACCCCCAACCTTACCAGTGACAGTCCCTGTACTGGGATGGGGACTCAGGGAGAGCATCAGTGCCAGCAGCAGGCGCTCAGTGAGGCCCCCAGTGGCTGCCACTGCTGTGAAACAGAAGTGCCATTTCACGTTTCTTGGCAGGGCTGGAAGCAACACAGATGGAGGCACCCGCACTGGCCTCCTGGCATGCCTTGGCAGCCCCCAGCTCTGTGGCACCAGCCCCAGGTGATAGCACTACCTCCAGACGTGCAGCAGGGAAAGCCCTGGGTCCTGCGGCTGATGCTTCCTGCCTCCTTTCAGCTCCCTGGCATCCAGTCACTGCCTGCCAGGATACTGACCCCATTCCTGCCAGGCCTTGGACTCGATGGGAGTGCCTGGTGGTTCCCAGCTCCAGCTGCCCGGGATTCCTGCAGAGCATGGGCAGGAGGTGCTCCACCACAAGCCACTTGCACACACACAGGGTGATTTTCCACCATAAAACCACTTGAACCGTCAGTGACTGCAGGAAAAGCTCTCACCTCCATCACAGCACCTGGACTAGGCACCCGAATTCCCACAAGGATGCAGGGCTCAGGGGCAGCATCCAGGTGTGGAGCTAGGGCATGGCAAGTACTGGTGAGCTCCCAGAGCATGGCCCAAGTGTGGGCAATGCAGCACAACCCTACTGCCAGCCCCACTGCAGCTGGGAGTCCGATGCTGTGCCTCCTACCCAGCTCCGTATCCACCGGGGGGGCATGGCTGGCCTCCAGCCCTTGCATCATCCCCAAGGTGTCCCAGCCCAGGGGCTGCTGCCCAGGTTTAAGGAGCCAGGGCAGGAAGAACACCCTGCTTCCCACCCCCACAGCCTCTTCTTTCCGGTGGAGTTGGCTTTGTGTTGGACAAAAGGCTGCAAAGGAAGCAAGAAAGGAGATTACGTGGCTGCTAAAAGACGGATAAGGAAGGTGGGATGAGAGCCAGGGGAAGGAGGGTGCTCATCTGGCTCACCAGGGGGGATGCTACATGCAATGGCAGGGGATGAGGGGGGTCTCTCATGCACCCCATTGCCAGCCCACTCACATCCAGGCCCTGGGTACCTTCCCCTGCTACTCAGGGATGCGTGACAAGCAGCACCCTTGGGGAACCAGAGACTAGAGCTGTCCCAAGGAGATGCAGAGCCCAGAGCCACAGCATTGCCCTGTCCCACCCACAGCCCAGCTGTGCTGGCACAAATCCAGCCCTCCTCCTGCCTGGGATGGGCAGACAGTCCTTCCCACACCCCACATCCCAGGCAGCCCCACAGAGCTGCCCCCCACCCCACAGCCAAGTCAAGCAGCCCCCGCAGGTGTGAGGCACTGTGCAGATACAGGTGTGGGATATGTGGGGCCATTCCCAGGGTGACCCCTTTCCAGCCTCTCCCCAGCAGCCTGCCAGGCTGGAAGCCCTCCTGGAGCGCTGCACTCACATCCCACACAGCCCATCTGCTCCTCTCCTCGCTCGGCCCCGGCCCCGCGCGTGCCACGCTCTGCCTGTCCCTGCCCACGGGCAGGGCACGTGGGCTCAGCAACGGGAAAAGCAGGCCACATCTCAGCGTGGGCCTCTTGCCTATTTTCCCAGGCACTTTTCACAGGAGCAGGAGCTTTCACATGAAAAAGTTCAAGCTGGTTCTCCAGCAAAGGCATGAATAAAAGAATTGCCTTGCCAGGAGAGCAGGTACCACTGTCCCGACCTGGCTCTGGTAGGGGACAGCAGGGACCAATATTCTGCAGATCCAGACACAAAGGTAAAAGCATGGCTGAGCCTTCCCAAAATAGAAGAACCTGCCTTCTCTCATGGACCAGCGCAGCTGATGCTCTTCTGCAGCACCTTTCAACAGGATCTCAGCTATGGCGATGCTGGAACAGCAAGATGTACCACAGGGCTGTCTGGAAAATGCCACTCTCACCCCCTCAAGATATTCTCACTGGGCTGTGGGCTGGCATGAATGAAGTGCCATTTCCATTCAGGGATCTGGCTTTGCTGCAATCCAGGACCCCCACATGAGCAGTGGGACCTGGATGCGAGGGAACAGCAGGAACTGGGCTGCTCCAAGACAGGATGGTCCTCTCCAACCAGCCACAGCCACTGCTGCTGTCACCATCAGTCCAAAATCCAGGGGTCACGGCTGTAGCCACAGTTCACTCAAGAAGCACCAGCTTTATCCTGAGCTTAAATAGCCCCTCAGCTGCCCCAGTGACCTGAATGGGGGAGGTCCTGGGTGAGGCTGCTCAGAACCACCAATGCCAGTTAATGCAATCACTGCCCTGGCTGTCAACAATGTAGGAGGAAAGATCTGGGGTGGGTCTGGGGTAGAGGTGTGTACATCAAATGGGGCTCTGGGGGGACACTGGGATCACCACTTGCTGCCCCATCACAGCCCTTCCCCTTTTTCACAGAGAGCACTCAGGGAAGGGTCAGTGGGACAAGGGGTGTCCCAGGGCACTGTCCCCACATGGCCACACTTACAGACACCTGCAGAATTACACCTGTGCGCCCCTGCATTCTGCAGAGATACAGAATGGGAGAATTGTACAAACACACGCACACGTGGGGGGCAAGAGGACTGGAGGGGTTGAGGCAGGACTGGTGTGGCTCCACAGGGGAACCCCAGCACTGCATGGGGCTACAGGAGTGGGGGTCTGGATGGGTGTTGGGAAAGAGACACAAGTGAGGGGCTGAGGTAGATCCAGGGTGGGAGCTGGCCTGGAATCCTGAGGGTCGAGCTGTCTGGTCTGTGGGGTGTTGGGGTGCTGGAGCAGGGTGCTGGGGGGCTGGAGCAGGGTGTTGGGGGGCTGGAGCAGGGTGTTGAGGATCTGTTTGGCATCACCTCTGCATGCCAGGGGAGGGCTCAGCCGTATCTGGTGGTCCTCAGCTGTCTGGCCCGGCACCCGGCTGTGACAAGGGTTCCCCTCTCCACAGGGGCACCCCGTGCTTGGGGGAACCCCCGAGCAGAGGCGGCCGCCTCGGAAAGGCTGTGCCGGGGGGAGCACTGCGCTCTGGCCGGGCCGG
>NW_005054309.1:3603395-3604008 GCF_000277835.1 Geospiza fortis | reverse complement strand
TGCCTTGCAGCATCCCCGGGTTTGTCCCGGGACCCTCGGATCTGCTCTGCAGCATCCCCGGCATCCCTGGTGCTGCCTCCTGCATCCCCGGCACTGCCCCACGGCATCCCCGAGCCCCCCGGATCTGTCCTTTTATCCCTGGTGCTGACTCCTGCATCCCCGGCACTGCCCCACGGCATCCTCGGAATCCCCCCATCTGTCCTGCAACGTCCCCGGCACTGCCTCCTGCGTCCCTGACGCTGCCCCACGGCATCCCCGGGACCCCCGCATCTGTCCTTGCATTCCCGGCTCTGCCCTGGAATCCCCGGCTCTGCCCTGCAGTATCCCTGGCTCTGCCCTGCAGCGTCCCCGGATCTGCCCTGCAGCATTCCCGGCACTGCCCCCCGGCATCCCCGGCACTGGCCCTTGCATCCCCGGCACCTTCCCATAGCAACCCCAGGATCCAGGATTCTGCCCTTGCTTCCCCGGCATTCCCGGCACCGGGCAGTGCATCCCTGGCACCCCCAAAATCGCCTGACGAGATCCCCAGACTCCCGATTCTGCCTTTGTATTCCCAGTTCTGCCCCATGGCACCCCCTGTCTCTGCCCTGCAACATCCCCAGCACTGCCCCAC
>NW_005054309.1:3602130-3603278 GCF_000277835.1 Geospiza fortis | reverse complement strand
GCTGCCCCCCGGCACCCCTGGGCCTCCCCAGCTCTGTGACTGACACCCGCCCCCAGAACCCCAGGCTCCCCCATCCCCTGCTCCAGACACCACCACGCTGTTCCCGCAGCGCTGCCCCGCACCAGCCCCCGCCTCATGCCGGGACTACCCCTGGGATTGCCCTGCAGCATCGCTGGGGCTGCCCCGGGACTGTCCCCGAGCACCTCCATGGTGCCCCTGGGGCCCCTCGGGACTGCTCCTCAGCACCCCCGGGACTGCCCCCTTCTCATTCCGGATAAACAATCCTTTCTTTACCCGAGGATCACCAGGACAGCCCTCCTGGCCCCCTGAACCTCTCTCCCTTCGCGTTCTTGCCTGCCGCAGAGACCACCAGCAGCCTCTGGCCATGCTGATCAGAAAATCCCCCCCCACTTTACTGTGCCCCCAGGACTCCGTGAGCCCAGCTGTGTCCTGCCCCCCCGTACTTCCCCTCCTGCCGCAGAGACCCCAGCAGCTTCTCATCCAGCTTCCATCAGCACCCAAAGAACTGCCCCCCTCTCCTTCCTGCACCCTGATCTGTCACCACTGATCCTTCCCAATGCCTTGGGGACCCTTAAAAATGGCCCCCTCTTTTCCTGCAGCCCCCATCCCACCTGCTTGGGGGTCCTCCATAGGCAAACACCCCTCCTTAAGCTGCAGGGATAAGGAGGGAGGGGAGAATTCCCCCCCAGCTCCAACACCCCCCAGCCCCACGGGGGGTGAGCGCTGCCTGCTCCACTGCCCCCTTTTGCAGTGCTGGAGGCTGGCTCTAGCAGCACCCCCGGGCGGATGGGGGGGTGGTTCTCCTTCGGTCGTGCTGGGGGTCCATCTGCTCTGCCAGTGATTCTGGTCTGGTTAATCCACCCCCAGGAGGGCGATGGGGGGGATTACTGACCCCCCAGTAGTGCTATTGGGGTGGGGGTCTGCCCTCCACCCCCAGAGTGATGTTGATGGGAGGCAGCTGCCCCGGCGGGCACGGTGTGGGGTAGGGAAGGTGTGTGTGTGTGTGTGTGTGTGTGTGTGTGTGTGTGTGTGTGTGTGTGTGTGTGTGTGTGTGTGTGTGTGTGTGTGTGTGTGTGTGTGTGTGTGTGTGTGTGTGTGTGTGTGTGTGTGTGTGTGTGTGTGTGTGT
>NW_005054309.1:3600750-3601362 GCF_000277835.1 Geospiza fortis | reverse complement strand
CACCACCCCCCGCCGAGCCATGCACTTTACCCCTCCGCCTCCCCCGGGGCCGGGACGAACCGCCGAGCCCCCCACCCTGGGCGAAGACCCCCCTGCCCGGGGAAGGGGCCCAGCCCCCTGCTCCGCGGCGCGTCCCCCCGATCCTCCTTGGCGGAGGGTCCCCGAATCCCGGGGCCACCCGGCCCCATGAGCGGGGGGGGGAGCGCTGCTGTCCAGAGACATTTTTTGCTCCATCGTTTTTTGCATGAGCTTGGTGGCCCGGGCGGCCGGCCCGGGGGCCGAGGGTCAGCCCCACCACTCCGGCACGCTTCTTTTTAAAACAGAAACTCCTCATATTTGTATTTTTATATCCGAATCTTTGTTAAAAACGATCTGCTGACGTTGAGATGTCAAAGTAACTGCATCGAGAAAACAAACGAAAACAACCAACCAACCAACAAAAAAAAAAGGTTCATATTTTTTTCCATAAGAAAAAAAAAGACAAAAAAAGAAGAAAAAACTAAAGGGGGGGCGAGAGTGATGGAGGGAGCATGAGGAAAGCCACAGGAGGAGGGAGGGGAGCAAGGACCCCTGGCCCGACCCCCGCTGGCAGGCAGCAGGAGCACCGGAGGG
>NW_005054309.1:3598506-3600665 GCF_000277835.1 Geospiza fortis | reverse complement strand
CCCAGCACTGCCCCTCGCCTGAGGGTGGTGGGGTCGGGGGAGAGTGGGGAGGGCAGGGACCGGCCTGAGTCGTTGTTTTTAATTTTATACTTTAATTTAATTTTATTTTTTAAGAAGCTTCTCGGGGGGTTCTGATGTGCATGAGAAACTTGTCATCTTTTTCAATAACCTACGAGTGGCATTTATGGAGACAACGACGCAAAAAAAAAAAAACACAACAAAAAAAAACCAAACAAAAACTGAGGAAAAAAAGAAAAAAAAAAGAAAAAAAAAGATACTTGTGTCATGATGTTCTACGAATGATCCATTGTAAATTTAAATGCCATTTTTCACTGTACTGGTGAACAAAATGCAATGAATAAAATACATTCATGTACCCAGGTGAAGCCGGTAGTCGCCTGCTCCTTTCTGTCCCTTCCTCGTGCCAGCTGGTTTTTGGGGTGGCTGTGGGATGGGGTGGCATGGCCAGGATGGGGGCTGACCCCGGAGCCCTTGGCTGGCTGGCTGACCCACTTACACCTTCTGCCCGAAATAGCAGCCCAGCAGCTCGCGCCTCTGTGCTGTCACCGCCCAGGAGGGTCCCTTTAGCCCACCCCAGGGGGAGTTGGTGCCCAAAGAGCCTCTGGGGACACTGCCAGTGGCACCCATGCACCTGCCACAGCAGCACACACATGCGGTGGCCCACCCATCACCCACCCTGGCACACACGTGTCACTGTGCTCCTGGCCCCAGGCACAGGGGGACACGGGCCAGGCGTGTGCAGCACGCTGGGACTGTCACCACAGGCAGGAGTGGGGATGGATGGGGAAAGAAGCAGATATGCTGCCCTTCCTGCCCTGTGGCACTGCCTGCCCCATGCTGGCACATTGCAGCCTGGACCCCCCACTACTTGTGGGGGGTGACAAGGACAAGGACACGGTGCCCTTGCACACCCCCAGGGCCAGGTCCTGGTGCAGGATGGGTTGGGGGGGTGGAGCAGTGGCACCCCAAATCCTGCCCCCCACAGCCAGTGCCAGCATCCCCACCCTGCCCTGAGCCTGGCTGTCCATGCCAAGGGGAAGGGATGGGGGACAGGGAGCCACTCCCTGCAAGATGGATGGGTGAAATTAAACCCGATTTGGTTTCATTACTGGCTGCAAAGCCTGGAGCCCTGGCTGCTCTCCAGCTCAGCAAGGAAAAGCCAGGGAGGGGGCACAGAATTACCAGAGCATCCCTGTGCCCCCCAGAGGAGGCCAAGCACCCCCCTCTTTCCTCCCATCACCCACATCACTGGGCAGCTCACAGGGGGATGCACCGGTTCCCGTTCTCCCACCTGTGAGGATGGAGCACCTTAAGGCTTTATTGGGAGGGGGGACAGGAAATAGTGGAAGGCTCCGGCGTCCCCGTCCCCGCAGGCAGCGTGGCGCAGGGACCAGCCAAAGGCCTCCTGGGCATAGTGGGGCTTGCGGAAGTGGGGCTGGGCGAAGGTGATGGAGATGAAGCAGCCCCCTGGGCGCAGCACCCGGCTCACCTGCGTCAGGAAAAGCCCCAGGAAGGGGTGGGGGAACACAGTGAGGTTCACCGCTTTGGGTCTGTCCCCAGGGATCCCATCACCATCTGCCAAAGAACCCTCCCAGCCTTTCCCATCACACCCCCACACCTCTTGTCCTAACCTTGTCCCCCCAAGAGACACCCCAGGTCTGACCTGTCCCCAGACCACCCACATGGAACAGGGGTCTCCATGCTCCATCTATCCCTGCACCCCAAAACTCTTCACTCCCACCCACAGCAGACAGCATAGAAACCCAACCCTGGCATGGGAAAAGCTTCACCCGTTCGAGCACAGGGCTCCCCCAGGCACAGCATGGGACACCCAATCCCACCCACCCCTGCCCAGACCACCCAGCACTACCACCAACACCCAGAATCAGAGGGGGATGCGGGAGGTGTTTGATGGGAAAGGACTCAACCCTTTTAATCACCATTTTCTCCCTGCTGGAATTAAGCCCCGTTAACAGGATGGAAAAGAACATCAATTTTCCTGCTTGGCTTTATCCAATGTCAAAAGGCTTTTACGGCCAGCGCCCGCGTGCTCAGCATGCAAAGGCAATGCCCGGGGCGGGCGGGCGTCCAGCCCCCTCCTCGCACCCTGCCCCAGGCGGGGGCACCCCCAGACCCCC
>NW_005054309.1:3595870-3598426 GCF_000277835.1 Geospiza fortis | reverse complement strand
GGGACACCCCCAGACCCCCCCGGCAAGGGCAGAGAGTCACCGCTGCAGGGGACAGGGCTGGAGGCCAACTGGGGGGTTTCCCGAGCTCTGCTTTAATCCTGCTGGGAAGCTCCAGCTGGGGAGCTCTGGCTGGGGCCAGTGGAGGGGACAGGCAGCCTGCGTGTCCTCCCCTGCTGCGGCGGTGGCTTTTGAACCAAACCCTACCGGTTTTGGCCAGGAAAAGGGGAAGGCAGGTCTCTACATCCCTCTCTGGGCACCTGGCTCAGTATCCCTCCCTGCTAAGTGCCTGAAAATCTGCCCTGGGAAGACCCCAGAGCTTCCCAAGCGATGGGCGGGAGGGGGGTCCCCGGAGGTGGGGGCAGGCAGGGATCTCCAGCTGGAACTGAGCGAGGCATCCCGCATGTCCACATCCATCCCTCGTTAATAGAGCAATAATGGCCGTTGCTTGGAGACGAGTGCAGGAAACCTTCCCATCCTTCCCATCCGTCAGTGGGAGCAGGGGGGCCAAGGGGCTGCTCCCGCCACACCCGCTGTCCCCAGCTCGCTGGGACAGGGCGTCCCTGCCGTGTCCCCACAGGCAGGGTGGATTTCCAGGTTCTTACATGCCCCCAGGGAGAGGAAGACAGAGGCTGTGAATCCCCCAGTGAAGGGGGATGGGGGTGGGAAGGGAGGTACCACGGATAGACCCCTCTGAAGGGACCTCCAAAACAGGGAGCAAGTGGGAACACCCAGCGAGTCCCCCTGGGGATGAGGACAGCAGGGACCGGCTGCAGGTGGAAGCTGGTACCCAGCGATGCTGGGGGAGGGCAGGGATTGAGCAGAGGATTAAAAAGGGGAAAAAAAAAAAGGGAAAATTAAATCCCTGCCGTTTGGCAAAATGACAAGGACAGGCAGCAGCGCTGGCAAGGAGGGCAGAGCACGGATAGCGAGCACAGCCCCACTGCCCTGCCGGGGGTTGCTCTCCCTCCCAGGCTCAGCCAGGCAAGAGAGGATTGGGAGGGTTGTCAACAGCCATGAGCACCCTCCCAGCACCCCGTGCCTGCAACCCCAGGGTGCCAGGGAGGTGCAGCAATTAATTATCCTGGCAGTTATTCCCGCAGGGTGGGAGAGGCTGCCAGGACCCGCACCCCCGCGCCGGGACAGGTTCAATCCGTCCCGCCGCCGCCAATTAACAGGGCCCCGAGGCATCACCCGTCCCCGTGGACACGCCATGGCCCTGTCGATGCTGATGGGAGTTGCCATGGCAACACCAGACCAGATGATGGGGACCCCGGCTAAGGCGATCGAAGCTGGGGCGGCGGGTGCGGGGGGGCCAGAGCTCTCACAGCCCCACGGTCACCACCTTGCCCTGGGCTGGCAGGGCCACCTCGGTGTGTCCCCCTGGGTCCCCTGCAGCCACCCACGCTAGGATGGGGCGCATTTTTCCAGCCAACTCTTTGTATTTAGCATGCAAATAAAGAGAGGGGTCATCCAGCAGGACTGAGACACATCCTGCTCCATCCACCTCCCTGGGGAGGAAATGATGGGCTCTAAGAGGGGGCAGTCTCCCACCCCCAGGAGTGTTGGGAGCTCCCCCGGTGCCCCCCTGCAACACAGCTGAGGGGCAGGACAGAAACACCGGCTGGGAGAACAGGAACACCGGCTGGGGCACGCACAGGGAAGCAGGGCGGTGAGCAGGCACTCAGCACCTTCCCCCACCCCAAATAGGAATGGGGTCCCACCCTTGCACCCCTCCCAGGTCCCCCCAGCCCGTACCTCTGCCAGCACCCGGTGCATCGCGGCAGCCGCCTGGGGCGAGACGTGCCAGGGGTCGGTTTCCTCCACCAGGAGCACGTCGAGGGTGCCCTTCTCCAGCACCACGTCGAAGGAGGCGTCGGGGAAGGCGAGGGCGCGGATGTCCATGACGGCCCAGCGCAGGCCGGGGCAGCGGGCGTAGCGGGCGCGCATGGCCGCGATGCAGGCGGCCGAGAAGTCGATGCTGGTGACGTCGGTGTAGCCCAGCTCGTGCAGGTCGTGGCTCAGGGCACTGTTGCCACAGCCTGTGTGGGGCACAGCTCACAACAGGGCTCGGGGTGCCCGTGCCAGCACCCCAACTCCGTTCCCGTGGGGCAGGGGAGGTGTGGGTGGGCTGGGGCTGCTGCAGAGGGGCAGGTCATGGCTTTGATGCCGGCTAGTGAGGGTTGGGCGAGTCACTAATTACCCCTGTCCTGCCAGGTGGGTGCTTTGGGCTCCTGTCCCGGGGCAGCCCCGCACACCCGATCCCCTCACCTTGGGGTGGGAAGGCTGGAGGCAGGAAAGAGGCAGAGGGCGTCCCCAGTTATCCCTCCCGCAGTGCTGTGGGGCAGGAGCCGGCTGCGATCCCAAGAGCCTGCTGGATAACTCCAGTGGAAAATCAGGGAACTTCGGCTGGGGGTTTAACCCGGTGCGATGGCGAGAGGGATGAAGAACTGGTGTCTCAACAGGACACGGGGGGACACGGGGAGTGCTCCGCTACCAAGACCTCCTCTCGGAGCCGCTCCACCGGGGCTCGGCCGCTCACCCGGGGATCCCGGAGAG
>NW_005054309.1:3591677-3594582 GCF_000277835.1 Geospiza fortis | reverse complement strand
TGTACATCTTCCTGGGGCTGTACCATGCCACGGGCCGCGGCTCCGACATCCGCCTGGCTCAGTACCTCTTCGCCGGCCTCTACCTCCTCAACCTGCTCCTCGTCTTCCGCATCTACTGCCGGACCAGCAAGGTACCCTGAGGCCAGGGCTCTGCTGAGCCCTCACCCCGGCGGAATGGACACGGGCTCAGGGCTGGGGTGTGGAGGAGCTCAGCAGCAGCAGCAGGGAGTTCAGGACAGGCTGCTGATGACCCTTCTGTGTTTCTGTCCCCTACAAGGTCCCACCATATGTTTTCTTCTTCATGTGCTGCGCCTCATACCGCATCCACTCCATCTTTGTGCTGCGGCTCTTCAATGACCCTGTGGCCATGGCCATCCTCTTCCTCGCCATCAACCTCTTCCTGGAGGAGCGCTGGTCCTGGGGCTGCCTCCTCTTCAGGTGAGGGCCTGGGAGCTGCTCTCTGTGCCTGCTGGGTGTGTGAGCCAGCTCAGCCCCAGCAGGAGGCTGCGCTTGGCTCAGAGGCTGCTGGGGCTCCCTGTGGGGTCCGCAGTGGTAACGCAGCTTCCTGCTCAGCCTGGCTGTGTCCGTGAAGATGAACATCCTGCTCTTCGCCCCTGGACTCCTCTTTCTCCTCCTGCAACGCTTTGGTCTCCTGGGCTGTATCCCCAAGCTCTGCATCTGTGCCCTGCTGCAGGTGGGTCCCTGTTTGCACCTGCTGCAGAAGCAGGGAATAGGGGGCTGCCTTGCCAGGCTGCAGAGCCATGGGTGGAGACAGTGGTACCAGCACCTGTGGCCTCTCACAGCAAGCAGGGTGTTGATAAATAATCTAACTCACGTGGCTTTCATCTTGGCCTGACTGTCCCTGTCACCACACGTGGCACTGGGCTTCTCAGGAGGTAGCTGGGGTAACAGCAGCCTGGTGTAGGGCTCTGTGATGGTGCTGGTGTGTCCCTGCAGGTGGTTCTGGGCCTGCCCTTCCTGCTGGTGAACCCCGTGGGGTACCTGACCCGCTCCTTTGACCTGGGCCGCCAGTTCCAGTTTAAATGGACGGTGAACTGGCGCTTCCTCCCAGAAGAGGTTTTCCAGAATCGAGTCTTCCATGCTGCTCTGCTCCTGGCTCACCTGGCAGGCCTGGGGCTCTTTGCACTGCACCGGTGGCACAGGTGAGACCTGGGGTTCCTCACAGGTGTTGATCCCTGCCAATCCCATGTGCAGGATACATATCCATGACTCCCCTGCCCCTGCAGTGCTGTAGTCCTGGGATTGCAGGTGTGAGTTGGAGGGCAGTTACTGTTTATTTTGGGGAATGTACGGCCCAGGCATTGGGGCTCACAGGAGAACGTTGGGGTGGGAGAAATTTTCAGCAGCTGAGATCAATGTTTGTTTTTCCCTCTCAGTTCCAAAGAGAGCATCCTGACTCTGTTGAAGGATCCTGCCAAAAGGAAACCTGCATCCCCTCGCTTGACTGTCAACAATATCCTTTGGCAGGGTGGGCAGCAAGGAGAGAGGGAGAAGGCAGGGCAGGGAGAAACCTGGTTGGGTCCCAGGCCATGCAGTGCTGTTGTACCAGCCTGCCCTGGGGAAAGGAGCTATACTGGGGAGCTGTTGTGGGACCACACCTCCAGCCTCCTGTGTTTGCCCCCTTAATGCCAGTGCATGGATTGTCTTCATCCTCTTCTCCTCCAACTTCCTGGGTGTCTGCTGCAGCCGCTCCCTGCACTACCAGTTCTACGTCTGGTATTTCCACACTCTGCCCTACTTACTCTGGTGCACCCCGACCACCAAGCTGGCCCACATGCCCAAGTACGTGCTGGCAGGGAGGGGGGCACCCTCTGCTGGGACTCTGGGAGTGAGGGTGGCTGGTGTGTCCCCCACGCTGACCCCCTGCTTTCCCCCTGCACAGGGTGCTGCTGCTGGGCGTGATCGAGCTCTGCTGGAACACCTACCCCTCCACAGTCTGCAGCTCCCTCTCCCTGCACATCTGCCATGGACTCATCCTGCTCCAGCTCTGGTACGGCACAGCCCCCACGCCAGTGTCACACACCCCTCCACCGAGCAGGAAACCCACAGCCACGTCCAAGAAAGCCCAGTGAGAGTGGGGATGGCTGGCCACTGGGAACTGGCCTCTGGAACTGCCCCATCTGCCTGGTCTTTTCCCACTTGACTCCCAGGCTGCCCACAGCAATCCCAAGAGGGCCGTGAGCCTTGGAACTGTGCAAAGGGGGCAGGTATGGGGTCCCCCAAAAGGCAGGACTGCCGGAATAAAGGGGGCTTTATGTGCCCTTCCCCAAAACCCTTGTCCTGTGATGATGTCAGAACAGCTGTCCCTGGACTTGCCCCACCTGAGGGAAGGCAGAGCATCTTCTAGAGCCATGAGCACACTCACTTCCCAGCTGTGGGAAAGTGGTGCCCAGGGCTAGGCAGCAGCCTCTGGGGTGAGGTTAGAAGAGAGAAGCTGCAAAACTGCTTTGCCTCACGGTTTCATTTGCTCTGATGGAGCCCAGGAGCCCTCCAGTACAGCTTTTCCTATTCCCCTGCCTGCAGCCTCCCACCAGAGATGGCTGGGAAGGGGGTGGCCCCCTCCTATGATTCTGGTGAGTCCTGGCATGGCCTGAACGGAGCCAGCAGCTCTCTGCTGATAACAGAGACACCAGTGCAGGTGGCTTGGAGCCAGGTGTCTTTATTGGCCCCTTGGGCGGCCATCAGACGTTGTTGGGGTTGTAGCACAACATGTTCAGCTTGATGTTCTCGTCCCAGTGACGCAGCAGCAGGAACAAGTGCCTGGCTGCCCCTTTGAGGCAGCCCACATCCACCCCCTCGGGCAGGCGCTGCGCCTGCAGCCACGCGTCCGCCTTGGCTGCCACCAGCTCCCACCCCTCAAAGAAGCCCGCGCCGCGATGCTCCA
>NW_005054309.1:3589840-3591528 GCF_000277835.1 Geospiza fortis | reverse complement strand
CTGGCACGGTGGGAGGTGTAGGGGGAGGCGCGGCGCAGGCGGTCCAGGGGGATCTGCACCACTTCAGAGAAGCTCTCGGTGAGCTGGAACGGCCCCCGGGCTTGCTGCAGCTGCACCTGCAAGGAGGGGGCACAGACGAGTGGGGGGGGGCACGCAGGGGTGCAGACCCACCGCAGCACCGAACCCTGGGGGCTGCAGGAATGTCCCTGGGGCACAGGGACAGTCTAATGGCCCCCAAAACCCAACCCAGATCCCCATGCAGGGCTGACACAGCATCTTGCACTGCTCATGCTGCCAGGCACGACCTGGGTGGCTCAGCTGGCACCCAGCAGGGCAGGTCCCCCCGCTGGGATGGGGACAGGGGACAGGCAGCAGGTCCTTACCAGCGGGACGTAGTCACTGGTGCTGGAGCGCTCGCTCTCTGGGCTGAGGCACTGCGGGCGCAGCACCAGGCTGGGACCCCTGCGCCTGCTCAGGCTAAACCTGTGGGGTCACAGGCAAGAAAACAGCACTGGGAGGAATTCCTGAAAGGCAGCTGGACACCAGTCAGCTGCAGGGAAGGGGCTGGAGTCCCAACCCCCCCCACCTATGCTGCAGGAGCTGGCAGGAGACAAGGGACCAGCAGTTGTCCCCCTCTCCCCACAACATGCCATTTTTTGGTCCCTTGCATCCCCCCATCCCACAGCGTCACCTGGAGCCTGCGATGCTCTCTGTGGATTTCTGGGAGCCCATGGAGGTGGTGGAGGGGCTGGATGGAGGCCCTGCGAGGGGGAGAGTTAAGCACAGTGGGAACATGATGCACCCAGAGGTGTGTCCCACTGCCCAGTACCTGGGAGGGCAGCTCAGCCCACGTGCCCAGGGTACTGAGGGCACAGTGAATGCTCCAGCTGTGGCAGGGCATCGAGGGTAGCCCATCTCCCACCCTCATGCAGCCTGGACACACCGTTTGAGTAGTTCTGCTTTTCCCAGCCAAGGGTAGGGGAAGACATGCTGGCCAGAGACCTGGCGATCTCGTCTCGCTCTGAAAAGGGCAAAATCTTGTGGGGCCCTGGGCTCCAGGGACCCCTAGAGCTCACAGCTGCTCTCAGGGGCTGCTGTACTGTCCTCCCACGCTCCCCTCCGCAGTACAGCCAGATGCCTCTTTCCACATGTCCACAATACCCCGGGCAGGACCAGCCCCTCACAGCCACCAGCTGAAGGTCTCCAGAGACCCCAGTGCAGATCCCCAGGGAGGATAAATTGACATAAAGGTCTGAGTCAGTACCTGCAGTGCCAGGGGCCTCATCCTGCTCCTCTACCTCCTGCTGCTGCCCCTGACCCGCTGAGGAGCTCCGGTGGTGCCAGTTCCCTGCCGCAGCAGCTCGTGTCCGGCTGGCTGAGCCAGCTGCAAGGGATGAGGCCACCTCAACCCTCTGTCCCCTTGCTGTCCCCTCTCGTCCCACCAGGCCCTTGTCCGTACCTATGCCCCACACCTCGGGGGCTGCGGGCAGGGCTGTCTGCGTGGCACTGTCCACGGGCACCAGGCGGGTGTAGAGGGAAGGCACGTTGCAGGCCTTGCTGGTTTGCACGGCTTTCAGGCGGAACCGGCGGGCAAAACCTGCCCGGAGCAAGGCGGTTAGAGCGGGGGGATGCCAGAGCCACCCCGGGGAGCCGCACCAGCACCCACCCTGCTCCAGCTTGGCTTCCCG
>NW_005054309.1:3584406-3589748 GCF_000277835.1 Geospiza fortis | reverse complement strand
TCCCCAGGACACGGGCGTGCCGGCCCGCAGCGCATGGATCACCACCTGGCAGCGCAGGGGCAAGCTGGCATCCCCCAGGCTGGGCTGCCCCGCCTCGGGCGCTGGCGAGGCGCTGAAGAGGTAGGAGGGCTCCACCAGCATGTCCCAGTCCAGGTGGGTGGGCGAGAGGAGGTTATCTGGCAACGGCAAAGGCTGGGCTCAGCAAGGCGGGGGCACCTGGCCCCACCCCACCGCCCTGGTCCCCAGAGCCAGCACACACTTGACTCCGCTGCACCGGGCTGCATTTGCCGTGGCTGGGGTCCCAGCTCAGCCAGCCGCCCCTCCAAGGACTGGTTCCTCTTCTGTGACACCTTTTCCAGGGCCTGGCAGAGCCGATGGGCATCCAGCTCCCCGTGTGGCGTGGAGAAGCTGCGCCCAGCCAGGGCAGCACGTGCCAGCACCTTCTTCTGCCGCGCCAGCTCCTCCGTGCTCAGGGCCACTGTCACCTGCGGTGGGGACAAGGCTGTTGGCAAGGCCAGCACCGAGCCCAGATTGCCCTGAGCTGCAATGGGGCACCTGCACCCCTCCTGCTGCTGGCTGGAGCCTTGGCTGTCAGTGCTCTGCAGGCTGGCACCAGCTGCTTCCCAGGGATGCTGCCCTGGCACCACAGGCTTGGGAAGCACCCACACAGGAGTTTGCAAACATCCCTGGGGACTGACTCAGGCTGATGCTGGAGTTGCCAGGGATTTGTGTGTGTGCAGAAGTGAGGTTAACTAGGATACTCAGGCTGGATGATGTTACAATGGGATGCATTCCCCAGTGCAGAGTGGTGTCCCTGCATTGAGATGCTTCCCCTAAAAGCCATGTCAGGGCAGTGGCACCCATGCCACCTCTCGCCCCGGCAGCAGGGAGTTGGGAGGATCATTTACTCTGCAGGGAAATCACTTACGCTTGACATTTCAGCAGCAAAGGGCACCAGCTGTGCTGCTGTGTGACAGGAGTTGGTTACCTAAGCCGTGCCACTGGGAAGGAGCATGTCCTGGTGCTGGGTGACAGCTGGCCTCACCAAGCCTTGGGGCCATCGTCACCGGGGCAGCTGCCTTCCCCCACCCCAGCGACACAGCTGGGTTTTAAACCCAGGTATGAAGCAACAGGGATGTGGCCCATCGCTAATGAAGCATCTGGAGTGTTGGCTGAGGGCTGAAGGAGCCAGGCTGAAGCCCAGCCAGGCAGCCTTTCCTTTCTGGCTCAACAGATTTGTTACGTGATGCCAGCCCAGCTATTTTCATTTGGTTTCTGCAGCTTTAAGGTGTCACTGAGCTGGCTCAGGGGTCTGTTAGACACTCAGCTGAGTGCTGGCTAGGGACACTAAGGAACCAGCTGCCCGGTCCCCAGCTGTCCCATTGTAGTAGGGCAAAACCACCCAGAACATCCTCGTGGCATCCACTGCTGATCCTTGCTTAAGATTCAGGCTACAGCACTGTTTCCCAGCCCAGTGGGCAGATGCCTGGGCACAACAGGGCAGCGAGGCCCCAGCCAAGCCATGAACAAACCCCACACCATGAGCCCCTGCACCCCCTTGGCATCCTTACCTTGGTGCCAGCTGGGGCAGAGGGCAGCGGGGCAGATTTGGTGGAGGACTCGCAGAGGGACAGGCTCTTCTGGCCCTGCTGGGAGGTGACATCAGCACCAGGGCCCGAGGAGCCACCCTCGGGGGCCACATCCCGGGAGCCAGTGGACTCGCTGCTGGTGGAGCTGCGGGAGAGCAGCCCCTGGCTGCGGTCAGTGCTGACAGAGCAGTGTGTCAGGACATACTGCTCCTGGATGTAGGAGGGCTGGTAAATCCGCTTCCAGATGTCTCCCCCAGAAACAGGATCAATACCTGCCCGGTGAGCACACGCCCTGTTAGCCCATGGCTCCCCCGACTGCCCCTGCCCCAGCTCTGGACCCCACTCACTCCGCTCTGACACCTCTGTACTTCCAGACAAAACATCCAGGGAGGCATCCCCAGTTCCTGGGTGGCTCTGGGGTGGCTGGCGGCTCTCCCCAGGACTGGGCACTTCCTGCTGTGAGAGAAAGGCTGAGCCCCGGGAGCTCTGCCGAGCCCCATCCTGGCCCTAGGAGAGAGAGGACAGCACCATCAGCCCCCAGCTGGGACCAGGCCACCCTCCCCAGGCCGTGCCAGCCGTACCAGTGGGCGCCTGTCCCCGAAGCGGGCGATGCTGTAGAGGACGCAGTAGCTGACGAGGCGGTCCCCAGGGTACAGGGCCGGGAGCTCGGTGGGTGACAGCAGAGCCTCCATGCTGTCGGGGACGTACCAGTCGATGGTGATGTCGCTGATGGCCGGCTCGATCGCCTTCTTCAGGGACTTGATCAGCTGGGGGGGAGTGCAGGCAGTGCCACACAGGGCGGTGTCCCCAGTGCCCCCCCTGCCCTGCCTGGGTCTTACCTTGGGCTGCAGCCTCTCAGCTGGGCTCAGGAACTCGGCACGGCCCCGGCTCACCTTGGCCATGGCCTTCAGCAGCCGCCGGCACACCCGCGGGCCCATGCCAAAGCTGAAGCACCTGTGGGAGAGCCAGGGATGGAAAGCCATGGCTGGGCTGGGCTGGAGGCTGGCACACGCAGTGATGAGCCCTTTAGCGGGGATGGGCAGGGGGATCTGACAGCCAGAGTGCTGCCCTGGGGCACCCCAGGAGGAGCTGAGGCGATGGGCTGAGGGATGCGATGGGTGAAGGACACCCTCGGGGCAGGCTCAGGTAAGATCTGATGCTGCACAAGGAGAAATCAGTGGGAACAGCATGGGGGATTAGGGAACACGGAGACCTGCCGCAGTGCCGGTGTCGTACCTGACGGTGCTGGCCTGCCTGCGCACCAGCCGGAGGATCCTGCTGGCACTGCCCGCTGCTGCACCGGTGAAGAGGAACAGCTGGCGAGGGTAGCCGTGGTGGAGGGGCTGTGCCAGCGCCCAGCCCAGGGCTGCCAGCAGGTTGGTGCCACCAGGGTCTGCCCGCAGCCCGCCCAGGTGCTCGCAGGCACGGTGCAACGTCTCCTGTCAGCACAAAGAGCTGGCCTTGCAGCTGTCCCCTGGCTCACCAGCCCCCAGCCCAAGCCAAGGAGCTGGGAGAAGGACAAAGAGGGGTTGGTGGATCCCCAGGATCTGCCTGTGGCACTCACGTTGCTGCAGAGGCGACTGGATGGGAAGAGCGACTTGATGTCAGTGCCGAAGCTGGCGAGGTTGAGCAGTGTTCCTGACGGGAGGCTCTTCAGGGCCACCAGCAAAGCCTCCTGAGGTGACAGCAGGGACCAGGGACAGCTGCTAAGGGCTGGCCACCCGGGGAGCCCCCCTGGACCCATGGCCGTGCCTCACCTTGACCTTGTCAAGGTCAGAGCCACTGATGGAGTCGCTGCGGTCGATGAGGAAGAGGATCTCGCGGGTGACGCTCTGCAGGGCCCCGGGGACGCCCTCCGCAGCCGGGCAGAAGTTCAGCATCAGCACAGGGTTGGGGAAGATGTCCTTGTGGAAACGCTTCTGCACGAAAGCCACCTGCGAGCCAGGCAGGTCAGGGCTTTCTCACACACTCTGGACCACAGCAAGGTCTGCCTCGCCCACACCCCACCACCTCCCCTTTCCTACTCTGGCTGGGGCAGCAGTGGCTGTGCCCACCTCCCCTTTCCCCCTCTGGCTGGGGGGCAGTGGTCCTGCCCTGTCACCTGTCTCTCGCCACTGCTGTCCTTCCTGGCAATCCGCACGTAATCCCGGCGGCTCCGGATGTGCGCCTCGTACTCGGGGTATGTCATGGTGCCATCCTCAATCACCAGGTGCGGGCTGTGGGGCTCTGGGGGGCACAGGAGAGTTTAGAGTTACCCTGGGCTGCAAGGGGCTGGGGGATGCTCTGCATGTTTCTGGGGTGATGCCTCAAACCCTCCAAGGGCACCATCTCCCCTCACCACAAGGGTAGAGGATGATCTCCAGGTCCCTGTCGTAGCGGTAGGGCTCGGCTAGGGTGACACAGGTGGTGGTGGCAGAATTGGCCCAGGGGTCGGCATCAGCTCTCAGGGCATGTGATGGGCTCTCCAGCCCTGCAAAGAAGGGAAGGCACCAGGTAAGTCCCTCACAAACCCCCTCCTCAGCCCCCCACTCACCAGGCCCCACAGCAGTGACTTGTTCCTGACAGAGCTAATGGGATTGACTGGGTCAGCAGCAAGGAGCACATCCCCACCAACCAACCAACTAACCAACCAACCAACCAACCAACCAACCAAACAACCAACCAACCAACCAACCATCTTCCCCTCCTCACCCACCCTCTCCCCAGTGCATCACATCACCCCAGGGAAGGGGGCTGCTGACCTAGAGCTGCCCAAAGGCACAGGCAGGGTGACTTTGAGGGGTCCCAGCCCCGGGGATGGAAAGGAAAAAGGGATTCTTCACCTGGAGGGAGTGCAAGAGGATGCCCAGGAACAGGCCCTCACATCCTCCTAGAAGGGAGGGACCAGGGAACATCACCCACATTTTAAGGAGGGTTTACACAAGCAGCTGATAACACCCAAGCCACACCCCTACCTGCCAGCAAGCAGGGGCCCTTCACCAGCAGCTCGAAGGAGAACTCGTAAGGAAAAGGGTTGTAGGGTCGTCCCCGAAAGACATCCACGCTGTCCACAGGCACCACAGTGGGTGACTGGCTCCGGGCACCTGGCCCCCCAAAACAGCTTGTGGGGCTGCAAGGGGAGAGGGGGTGATGGCTCCTGCTCCCGGCCTGCTCGCCCAGCATTGGCATCGCCCCCCTGGGATGGCAGAGACTGAGGAAGCCATGAAAATCACCATAGGGCCAACCTGTCGTCACACAAGCTTGCCGGCTCGCTCTCGGGGTCGGCGGGGACGTGGGGTGCGAGGATGGGGGGCAGCAGGAGGCGCAGGGCCCCGTCTGGCAGCGTGGGCAGCTCCTGCACTGTGTTCAGGGTGACAGCCAGGCTCTCCGAGGGGCACAGCGTGCCGGTGACAATGATGAAGGTGGAGCGCTCCACGTCCTCATCCAAGACAAGGTGGCCTGGGCAGGAGAGGGATGAGGGATGGGGGAGGTCAGTGAGGCATGTGGGGTTGTGGAGGAGGTCATTAGTGGCCCTAATCGCTCCCAGAGATGACAGCGGAGCACAGGTGTCACAAAGGCTGTGTGCATGGTGGCAGAGCCCCAGAAGAGGTGGAGGGAGGGTAAAGGAGACGTGGAGATCTCCATCCCCAGAGACCCGCCAGGCACTGGGGTGGCCTGGCAGGGGCTCTCAGCCCTTCATATTCCCGCACACTTCCCCCCTGCCCGTTGTGAGCCTGCTGGCCAGGAGCACCCCGAGCGGCGCCCGTGGCAGGG
>NW_005054309.1:3581987-3584396 GCF_000277835.1 Geospiza fortis | reverse complement strand
CGTCACCCGCCGGCTGCCCGCCGCTGCCTCAAAGCCAGCCACCACCTCCGAGTCCTCCAGCGGGTAGATGAAGATGCCTGCAGGCAGAGGAGAGCCCCGGGGCAGAGGCCGGCACGGCGGCGGCACGAACAGCCCCTGGGAGCCCCTGTCTGACTCACAGCACGTGAGCGAGACACAGGAGCGACCCAGAGCGAGGATGGAACCCTCCTCTTCCTCCGTGCTGGCAATGTTTGCTCAGTCTCACTCTCCTCCTGCCCACAGTGTGTGACAGCGGCCCCAGCTCTGCTGGCCTCCGTCTTTGCTCCCCAGCCTGAGCAAGGTTTGGGGGTCGGGACACAGACGGGGGGCAGGCAGGATGCTCTCCAGCACAGGGGCTTTCAGGGCAGTCCCTGCCACACCTGAGAGCCCCCCCTTACCTTCCACGGGCTCCTTGTGGGGGTTGCTGTACAGGAGGTGAGCGGTGATGCTCAGGGAGTACCCGTTGGCACAAGCCTTCACCGTGGAGCTCTTCAGGGGCAGAGCCTCCCAGGACAAGAGGGTGTAGAGGCCTGGCATGGTCCCTCAGTGGGCAGCTGTGAGCAGAGGGAAGGCAGGCACTGGATGCCCAGGGACGGGGTCTGCTGGAAGGGGCTTCTGCCCACAAGCCATTTACATCTGCCCAGCCCGAGAGAGGGAGCAGGTCTCCAGCCCTCCCACATGCCAGGCTGCTCTTCAGCATGCACAGAACTCATGGACCTGGACCCAGGTCTCTCCTTGGACCCCAGCCCACCTGCAAACCAGGTCTGGAGCCACAGGATCCCACAGAGAGGGCAACAAAACTCCTGTGGGCAGTGGTTCCATGCAAGCCCCAAACCCTGGCAGACAAACAGGGACTCCTGGACAGAATGGATAATGACCAACCACATGCAGCCCATCTCTCAGCCACCCCAGAGCAGCTCCAGAGCCTCTCCAGGCCATCCCCTGCACTGGAGCATCTGCTGCTCCCATCTCCATTCGTCCACAGAGGTTACCAGGGTAATTTGTGTAAAAAAAAGCCAACTAGAAGGGTGAGAAGCCCACAGTGTAACTAGGACAAAGCAGCCAGCAGTGTTTGCTGGGGGTTTAATAATTAACAACAAGGTCAGTGCTGCATGGAGGAGCAGCACAGAGGGAATGCACTGCAGGGTGGAGCCCGACAAGTGGACGATCATCACCTTCTTTGCCCAGAAATGGATGTGTCTAGGGTCCCACCTCTTGGCAAGAAGAGAATTGGCTGGGGATGCCTTCCAACCATGGCACCAACCCACTCCATACCTCTCTTTAACACCCAGGAGCAGCATCACAAACAATTGTCTGGAGTCAAAGCATCTCTCCAACATCGGCCCACCCTGTGCCATCAAATATTTGTGTAAAATATTCCTGCCAGCCTTAGCCCTGGCCGTGTGGATCTGTGCACAGTGTGCATGGGGCCTGCTCCACACGTGGGTCTGCACCTCTGCTCTGCCCCAAGCCCCTGTGACGCAGCGAGGCCCCTGCCCCAGGCCATGTGCTGGTGCTGCAGCACACAGTGTGCCCAGGGCAAGGACAGAGCCAGGTACAACTGAGCCATCTGGTGCCCCCACTCCAGTGGCCTTCATCCTGGGAACAGCTCATAGGAGCTTCGGCAACGGGAGGCTCGGGGTGCCCTCGGCGTGGGGCCACAGAGTGCCTCTCACAGAGCATCCTTGAAAGAGGAGCAGGGCTACATCCTTGGAGGCAGCACCAGGACCAAACTCTCAGCTGGCACAAAACAGGGAGCCTTGGAGAAGTGCAGAAGTACATTAGCAACGTGGCTGCATCCCAGGAAAATGAGTCCATTACACCAGAGGAGAGCCATTTACCTGCTCAGCTGGCATTGCAGGGTGATGCTGGCAGATCCTGGCCACCCAACCACACCCCATCATCACCAGCCCTCCACCCTCTGTGCAGGATGCTGCACACACTGCTGCACCCCCAAACCGTGCTCCCAGCACACGAGGTGGCACAGGGTCCCTGCACAGCCTGCTGCTCCTCCACACTTGCAGTTCCACAGTTGGGCACAACAACAGCTGGTTCCTGCCCTGACCACAGCACCCAGATGGGATCTGGAGACCAGGGTGCCTCCAACCCAGCCACACTGAGCATTAAAGATGTATTTCTGCCCAGAGCTGTTTAATTTGTTCCCAAGGCAGCCAGTTTGATGCTCAGCAACGTGCTGGTGTTTGCCGTGCCGCCTGCCGGCCGGGTCACTGCCATGTTTACCAGGGACTGCTGCAGAGGCCGTCCCGTGTTATCACTTCTCTTTACATTCACCTCACAGGGTAAACAGGCCCCATCTGGCCCTGCCATGCTTTGTGCTGGCTGCTCTAAGCCCTGTGCTAATGAATAAAACCAGACCTGATGGTCCTCACC
>NW_005054309.1:3578402-3581681 GCF_000277835.1 Geospiza fortis | reverse complement strand
CCCCACAGTCCAGTGGGGCATCACCAACAGGTCCCCAGCCCTCTCCCCATGCCCAGCATTATTTCCAGTACCTTCACAGCCCCCTCTTCTTCCTCCCCTCCACCTACTGCCTGCAGGAGCTGGTTTAACCAGCAACACCCCCAATATAAAGGGGCTACAGCAGGCTGGGGGTAGCTCTCTGTGCTGGCAGCTAAAAACTCCGTGAAGGCAAGACAGAGCTGACTCTTCCCTGGGTCAGAATGAATCAATGTTTCTCGTCTCGCCTGTGGGCAGGCTGAGTTTTCCAGCCAGGCTGGAAAGGGAAGCAGGTGCCTGAGCCCAGCAGACCCTCCTCAGCTGCCTGGGGAGTTGCCAGAGTTTCACCTGCTGCAGCAACAGCCGCCCAAGCCGGGGTTCAGCACGGTCCGGGGGAAGGAAGAGGCCAAACCCGACACAGGCAGACCCAGCGGAAATTTCCATTGGTGACAGACACACAGGCAGGTTCAACAGAAAGGATGGAAGGAGAGGAGCCCAACCTCTGCACGAGTGCCTGGAGTGAGGAGCCATTGCTGCCCCTCTGCTCAGCTGCATTACCCCAGCTTCCCTGGCCTCCCCGCCCTGCGAGACATCCCATGGGGCACAAAGGCAGGAGAGCAGGATCCATCCCAACTCCTGGAGCATGGAGAAGGCCATGGAGCCAGGAGGTGATGGTGCTGCTGCCCTACACCCATGGGACACACCACTTTGCAGAGCCCAAAGAGGAGTGAAGGGGGAAGGAACTGCTGGATGGGGCAAAGGACTGTCTCCAGCCTGTGGTGCCTCTGCTTTGTCTGCTGGGGAGTGGGAACAGAGAGCAGAGCCCACTGCACACGTGCGTGCAAGCTGGCACTCACACCCTGACTCCAACACCGCATCCAGGACCACCACCCCCAGGACCTGAGCTGCTGCTGTCCCCAGAGCCACTAAAACCCCTGGAAATCCCATCCTTGTGTCAGGGAACAGGAGTTACTTGTCCTCAATGCACCCTAACACAGGCACCCCCCAAAGGAAAAGTCCCAGCCCCATGGATTCCCCTGACAAGGGCAAATCCTGGCAGGGCAGCCCCACAGAAGGGTCCCAGTGTCCCCCACCACGGGACAGCCGTGGCCTGGCCCAGGGACTGGTTGCTGATAACCTGGAGCGTGTTCCCAGCAGTTGCTGGAGCCAGCCCTGTCTGCTCCCTGCCGGATGGTGATTTCAGCACTTTTGTGGCCCTGCTGTCTCATCTCCACCTCTCACCCCTCCCATGACCCAGAGCTGCCCTGACAGCCGATGCACAGCCCTGGGACACCGAGGAATTGCGGGACACCCTCGGGGTCCCAAGCCGGCACGGTCCCTGCCCTGCCTGCCCCTGGCCCTGCTCCTTACCTGGAGGAGGAGGATGAGGATGACACAGAGGCTGCAGGCTCCTCTCAGCACCCGCTGGGTCCGTGCTTCCTGCAGAGCTCTTTTCCCTGGGGATGGGTTTCCCTGTCCCTCCGTCAGGGTGGCTGCGGTACCCGGGGGATGAGCGGTCCCTCCCCGCCTCTCCCTGCTGCAGGCTCCCTCTCTGGCACTGGCTCCTTCACCGCCCTCGCTCCATCCCTCACTCCCTGTGCCAGCAGCAGAGCTGCTCCAAGCCCAGCCTCATTAAAGAGACACACTCCCTATACGGGCACCCCGGGGGGGTGGGGGGATGCTCTCACGGGCAGCGCTGGGGGGCTCAGGGGGCAGCCAACACCCTCACACAGTGACAGGCACCAGCCAAGAGCACAGTCCACGGCTGTGGGCTGCTCTGGACCCACAGAATAGCAGTGTCCAGGCAAACTGAGGTACTGGTGAGACCCCTGGGGATGCTGCAGCACGAAAAACCACAGGGTTTGTGTGACTGGGACGTGTAACCACCCCCTGTGTGCCCCCAACAGATCATGAGACAAAATAGCCCCCATCAACCAGCTGAACTGTCCAGCACAAATCACATTGTCCACAAGTGTCACAACCAGCCTCACTATGAAAGGTCTCAGCTGCCCTGAGACCATAACAAAATGACTGGGAGCAGGTAGATGCTCAATATCCACCCCAAAGCCACATGCCCTGGGGTACCACTGGGCTTTCCTCATCAGCCTCCCTGTGCTGCAGTGAAATCACAGCCCTGAGAAGCAGGAAGGAGGGGGATTCAGGGACAGCGCAGCTTTTGGGACACAAGTGTGACAACAAGCCCCCCTGGGGAAGGTGCAGGCAGTCAGGAAATCCCAGCAAAGTCAGGACATCTCTGCTGGCAGGGAGATCTCACAGCCCGGGGCGCACTGGGAATCCCTCAGCCACTGACAGCCCCACGTTCCCAAGCAGGACCAGAGAAACCCATCAGATTTGGGCTAATCCCTGCCCTGCCTTCCCCAGGCAGCTCCCTGTGCTATAGATAGTTCTGTGCTGCTGCAGCTCTTTTTATAGAGACACAGAGAGGAGTCCCCCCACCCACCTCCTGCACCGCAGAACCCACCGCCACAGCCACACCGAACCTGGAGCCAGGCCAGGCACAAACTGGGGCAGAAAATCCAGCAGTACCACGAGGGGAGCAGTCCCCAGCCCTCAGCAGGTATTTTTAGATCTCACCTCTGAGCTGACCCATATGCCACTGCAGCTGCAGCTCCTTGACACGGGTTTCACAGGTGACAGCAGGAGCAAGGCAGGGAAATCTCGCTGGAAGATGCTCCAGGCTGCACACGGTAGCGTGAGACACACTCCTCCTTCCTGACCCCTCATCCCCCGCTCTAGCCAACAATTATCTGGCCAAGAGGCACTCTGTGCATCCCTGGGGCCCTTGCTAGAGCACTCTGAGCCATTCCCTCCCCCGTGTGAGATGCCCCATGGCACATCACTCCCCTCCCGGTGCACAGAGGAGAGCTGAAGTGTGCAGCTGCTCCCCTTCCCTCTGCTTTACGACCACAGGAGAAGGATGCTAATCCATGTGTTATCCCCCCGTGACAGCCACCAGCTCTGGGAGCTGCTGGAGGCCCCCCACACACCACAACACATCCTCACAGCCTGCAACGTGCACAGGACTCCTGCTCCCATCATCACAGCGAGCGCCACAGCCACTCCAGCCCCAGGAAAAAAAAAAACCACAAGCTTTGATTTTTCTCTGAGATATCATTTCTAGGCCAAGCTGAGGCGAAGAAAAGCATCCAAACGCGAGCACTGGTTCAGTGCCACCAGCCGGGGTGATGGAGCTTGGCCAGCCCCCAGCGTCAGACGTCGGCCCCGGTGCGGCAGCAGGGGAGT
>NW_005054309.1:3577394-3578334 GCF_000277835.1 Geospiza fortis | reverse complement strand
GACACAGAAGTGCTCCATCCCAATCTGCTCCCAGCAGCATCAGGCGTTTGTGTCCCTGCTCTGCACTGTCACAGCTTCCCGACAGCAGCTCATCACAGACACAAACAGACCTGGAGAGCTTGGCATCGCTCTTCAGCAGAGCGCTGAGCTAAGATATGTTAAACTCTGCAAACAGAGGCCCAGCTCAGCCCAACGGCTCCATTCAGCTCCTTCACACCCCAGTAACACCTCGCCAGCAGCTGCAGCACAACCCAAGGGAGCAATCAGGGTCTGGGTATTTATCCCCAAATCACCTCTTCCTGGAGCTGAATTATCACCCATTGATAGGGCTTGCTGGAGGGGGCACAGAGCACAGAGATTTTACAGATGCTCTCAGGTCCTCAGTAGCTGACAAACCCTGTGAATTTAGTGTGAGTTGAGTTATTTTGGGAAATAACCCAAAACCCAGGCTGGCAGGAGCTGTGCTCAATGCAGCTGCAACTCGTCAGTCCTTGCTGAAGATGGCAGAGGCTTGCCTGCAGGGAGAGGGGCAGGGGCGTCCTGTGTAGCTGCTCCATAATAAGCAAGAACTAAACCAAACCCTGGGGATGGGTAGCCATGGAGGAGAAAGGTGCCAGTGGTGTTTCTGGTCAAAATCAGGCACACTTTGGCTTAACCTAGGTAATACTGGTCTGCCCAGCTGTAGGGAGTTACAGAGGGCCTGGAGGGAGGAAATGAAAGGACACATCAGCAGAGCTAGAGATGGCTGGTGGAGATATCTGGGATCCTTGGGGAGAGGGGCTGGGAATGCTGCCAGCACTTCAGCCTGCCTAACTGAAATCTTCCCAGGATGCTGGCAGAGGTAGATGAAGGGGCTGGAAGCCCCTGTGGGGCTGGCTCTGACACAGACCCAGGCCACACGCTGGTGGCTGCTGGATTTGCTTTCGGCAGGCGAAAACAA
>NW_005054309.1:3572422-3576564 GCF_000277835.1 Geospiza fortis | reverse complement strand
TGGGATGCGGGAAGGGGGGTGAGAACAAGCACCCCAGCTGGGCCAGCTGCCATTCCACCGAGATACGTGAGCCGAGGGAAGGTGTGGGAGTGGCAGTTCTGGCAGGGACACGATGTGCCCTCGAGCAGGCGCAGGGAGGGCTAAGGAAAGGGAAATAAGTGTTGTGAAGATCTGCGTTAAACTTTATTCCATGTCCACAGTACAAGATCCTCTGACTTGTAGCAATGGGGAGACCCAGAAAGGAGTCTGCTGGCACATCATCCCCCCGACCGGCCACAACCGCCTCCAAAACTGCTCCCGCTGTGCCCCCGCCTTCCACTTCAGCCACCTGGGCCAAGGCCGCAGCTGCGGGGAGCCAGTCCCGGAGCACTTCGGCTGCCAAGGCTGCCACCCCCACGCAGGGCCGGGGGACAAAGGCAGACTCGGCTCAGCCGAGATCCACAGCATCCCGCGGAGCCCGAGGAGATGCTGGGGACAAGAGCAGAGCCCCCAGCAGGAGTTCTACAACCCAGAAGGTGCCTGATGCCAAGGGAGCTGCTGGTCCTGCCAGGACTGACCTGTACCCGCAGAAGAAGCAGCCCGGGGCTGACCTGAGCAAGGCCTGCGACCAGTTCCTGCCCCCTGTGAAGAGCCAGGACATCCCGAGGGTGGAGAAGGAGACCCGGGGCCAGCGGGAGAACCCCAAGTGGTACGAGTGGCGGGAGAACCGCATCACTGCCTCTGTGGCCCCCAAAATTGCCAACAGCAAGTTTGCCAACAGCAAGACAGACGAGGTACCCAAGTCCTACCTAAAAGAGGTGGTGGGCTCTGGCTCCAAGGTGCAGACCCCAGCCATGTCCTGGGGGATCCGCAATGAGAAGGTGGCTGTGGAGGCCTAAAAGCAGAAGTTACAGAAGGGGGGCAAGCCAGTGCAAGTGGAGGACTGTGGCCTCTTCATCCACCCCGAGAAGAGTTGGCTTGCTGCCAGCCCGGATGGGATCATCAAGGACCCAGCCACAGGGAAGGACCTGGGGCTGCTGGAGGTGAAGTGTCCCTACAAGCATAGGAACAAGACGGTGCGTGAGGCCTGCAAGGACAAGGACTTCTGCCTGGAGGTGGATGGGGATTCCTATGTCCTGAAGAAGAATCATCCCTACTTTACCCAGGTCCAGTGCCAGCTGGGAACCACTGGCTTGCAGAGGGCTGACTTCGTGGTGCACACCAACAAGGAGACAGCTGTGGTCCCCGTGGAGTTTGACAGGGAGTTCTGGGGGAAGACAGTGCCCAAGCTGGAGAAGTTTTACACGGAGGCAGTGATTCCCCACCTGGAGCAGAAGGCAGGCAGCTCTGTGTGGGCCGCAGAGGAATAGACCACTGCCTGCCTACCTCGACTGGATACTTGTTCAGCTGCATAACTCCAGCTTTGTTCCCTAGCATAGAAGTTATACCCAGTTAGTTGCTGTTCTTGAACCGTTTACAGCCTTGGAACTGAAAAGTTGTACCAGCAGGACCCTGCTTGGTAAGGGTCCCCACAAACAGTGCCTTCTTGCTGCCCCAGCCAGGTCAGCACTCAGAGCCCAAAGCCTTCTTGTCCTGTCACCCTCACTGCATCTCCCACATGTCCCAACAGCATGCCTGATGGAAGCTGACACACGTCTGGATCTGCAAATGAAACCAATGACATCTCTGTCTTGGAATTAGTGGCTTATTTTGTGGAGAAAACTGGAACCTTTGGCACCTCAGTTGCTGTCAGGACTAATTTCTAACTGCACTCCAGAGTGGAGACAGAGACAAGGAAGGTTTGTCAGAGCCCAAGAGCAAAACTCTCCTTTTGAGCCAGTGATGTGCCTTAAGCATCAGAGCAAAGGCACAAGGACATCCTTCCTCCCTGAGCCATCGGACCTGCTGCTTCTGTGGAATAACCCATGACATTCCCCATGAGATGGCAGCAGGCTCTGGATCATGATTCCTACTGAAGAGGTTGTCCCCCAGGCCATGCACCTCCTGAGGACCTCCCACCATGGAGCGTCCCTGTAAACTGCAGTAGTGTGGGAGGTGGTCATTGCCAAATTAAACATAGATGCACTGGTCTGCTTGTTTCCTGTTGTTTTTGCAGCTTGGGATTTACCTGGGGGAGTAGCAGGGCTGAGAGGTGTCCCTACACTGGGTCCCCTCCCAGCCACAGCAGAAGGGAAGCAGGGGAGCACTTGGGTCCCCAAGGGACATGAGAAACAAGGTCACTGACCTATACCAAAGCCACCAGTGTTATGGCAAAAGTATTTATTATATACATAAGACTCCAGTCACACTCCACAGGGCAAGGACCAGAATTCGCTATAATACAAATTAACTATAATACAAATTAACTATAATACAAAGTAACTATAATACAAATTAACTATAAAAACATAAAGCACTTTTGGGGCCTAGGCTTTCCACAGGAGGAGAGAGGCACAGGGATGAGCCTGGGGGGCTGCTGTGTGACAGGGGGCTGTCCCACACCCTGCCCCCAGCTGTGGTCCCACAGTAACCAGATGTGCAAGTAGGAAAGAACCCAGTTAAGAATTATAGTCATGGGGACTGGCAGGTAGGGGCTGAGCTGAGTGTCACCAGGACAGGAGCGGGGCCTGCGTCCCCCAGGGAAAGTGCAGAAGGCACATGGGCAGGGCTCTTTGGAGGGGCTGTGAGGAGGAGGTTGGATCCAAGAGTTAGTGCATGTGGGGCCCCAGGAGATCACAAACACTAACACACCACCCACAGGGACGAGCATCTGGACCACCCTCCCATCCCCTGCACACTTCGGGGATAACCGAGCTCTGTGGCGGATCCGATCCTCGGGGAGAACACGCAGGGCAGCTTTCAGAGGCCAGAGGTGTGAGGGGGACAGTCCGGCCCTGTGTCCCAGCCCCTCCCCTGCCAGTGCATTGATTGTCTAAGTCTTCAGGTTAAAAAGGGACCCCCAGCCTCCCTGCTCTGCAGGAGCATCAGTCAACGAGGCGCTTGCGGGGCACTGTCCGAGCTCGGTTGGAGCGGCGAATCTCCTGCTTGGCATCGCGGCACCGCTGGCAGATGAAAATGTCAGGCACGTTGGATTTGCGGATCTTGGCACAGGAGAGGTGGATCCAGGTAGCGCATTCGTTACATTCGATCATGGGCCTCCCTGCGAAGGGCTTCATGCAGAAGCAAGTGATCAGATCCCAGGCATCATCATCTGCTCAGGGAGAGAGAGAGACCCCAGTCAGACACCACCTGCTTTAGCAGCTGCAGGTGTGGTGTGGCCAGACCAGCCAGTTCTACTGCTGTTAAATGGGACAGCCCCCCACTCACCTTCTGCTTTGGTGTTGGGAACTTCTGCAAATTCGACTGCTAAAGTTGCAAAAGGGGGAAAAAGAAAAAAAAAAATCAAAATCAGATGAGTAAGGCAGCCCTATACCCCACTTCAGACCTGTTTCAGGTCTGCATTGCTTGCTCTGCAGAACAGAGCTACCGAAGGGCTGGTCAGCTTCCTGCCCTCTGCTCCTCAGTCCCCCAGCTCCCAAAAGTATTCCTCTTACTGGGAAAAGTTTGGGCTATGGACAGGCCCCCACTGTGGCCAGCAAGGGTGGCTCCAGCTGAGGGAGGGACAATGTTTGGCACTGGCTGCAGCACAACAGGACCCCCTGCAGTCCCCCAGACACTTACCACTGAGCTGGGAGGTCTCTCTACTTGTATCTTCCCCTGTGCTTTGGTCCAAGGTATTACAGGGACTAGGGCTTTTTCTCTCTCCAGAGAAGGAGTCATGCTCCTTAAACTGAGGATCATCTGCTGGCTTCTCAGTTCCCTGTGGTCCATACATCAAGTCCTTCTCCTCCGTCACTGGCTCCTCCAGGAGGGAGTTGGGCTGGGGGTCCCCAGGCGGGTTGAGGGAAGGCTCCAATAGCTCCTCTTTCACAGGAGACAGCTGTCCTGCCAGTGCAGCCAGCTGCTTCACCCCATCCTGCTCTGCCCCAAAGTCTTTCCAAGCACTCAGCGGCACCCTCTTCTTCACCTCCTGCTCCAAAATGCGTTTCTTTGCTGGTGGCTTCTTCCGTTTGATTTGCTGGGGCCAGACGTTGTAGAAGGCGGTGGAAAAGGCAGGGCTGCTCATTAGCAGGCCACTGCCCACAGCCCCCCTGGCCACAGCA
>NW_005054309.1:3571668-3572412 GCF_000277835.1 Geospiza fortis | reverse complement strand
CCCTGGGGATGTGGCCATCAGAGGAGTGAGATGAGGTTGAGCTGTCGCTGTCCTGAGTGCTCCCCGTGCTGTTCTGGGGGCTCATGCTGCCTCCGTGGGTCCAGGGCACATACTAGTGGCAAGAGGGGAAGATGAAGGATTAGCAGGGGAGACCAGGGCACAGATATTTGGGGTAAGGAGAGAACGACTCTCCAGCAGTGTCTACCCAAACTTCAAGGCCAGACTGGATGGGCCCTGAGCGACCGGATCTAGTGGGCGGCACCCCTGCCTATGGTAGGGGAGTTGAAACTGGATGATCTCTAAGGTCCCTTCCAACCCAAACCAATCCATGATTCTCAAAGATTAGGAGCTGAGTCTGCACATGGCAGGGAGACCAGGAGAACCAGTGTCTTTGTAGAGGAACACTATGCAAGCCCACTTACCTCTTCAGGGTAGGGGATGTAGCCTGCATAGGCCAGAACGAAGGTGCAGAACTGGTTGAAATCCTCCACAGTTCTCCGCCGTTTCTGAAGTGGCTGCAATGAACACCACGAGTGGATTAAACTCCCGGGATATCCCAACCAAGCCGATATCACAGCCGGCTCTGGCAGCAGCCCTGGACCACCCGGCAGTTTTACAAGCACAGAATATCGGGGTCACCCAAACACCCATCCTTCCCATAAGTCTTCCTCATCTGCCGAGGAAAATGCAGCCCTTCCCTTTAAACCCAGATCCCGGGCGGGGTGGCGGCGGGGCTGGGCGAGG
>NW_005054309.1:3557762-3570006 GCF_000277835.1 Geospiza fortis | reverse complement strand
GGGCCGGCACCCACCCCACCCCACCGGGGTGCTCCGTCCGACACGGCCTGGGACAGCTCCAGGGCTGGGGCAGCCACTGCTGCTCCGGCCAACCTGTGCCACTGCCTCCACACGCTCCCAGAGGAATTTCATCCTAATATCCAAAGTAAGTGTCCCCTCTTTCACTTTGAAGCTATCCCTCGTCCTCTCATCCCTATCCGCCTGTGTAAAAAAGTCACTCCCTCTTTTTAAAATATGTCAACAGCAAAAGCCACCCCAGAATTCATATCTTCTCGTTACTAGATGAGGATGGGCACCCCACAAGTAGGGACATAGACAAGGCAAAGATGTTTAATGCCTTCTTCACTTCAACTTTCAACACCAGTGATGGGCTCTAGGAGTCCCTGAGCTGGAGGACCATGGCTGTGAGAATGATAAACTCCCAGTCGATTCCAAACTCGTGCAGGATCTGCTGTTCCAGCTGAAGCCCTTTACAGAATTCATCCAAGAGTACTCAAAAGAGCTGGTGGATGTCATCATGAGACCTCTCTCAATGATTTTTGAACGGCCATGGGAATCTGAGAGATCCCACTTGACTGGAAACTGGCAAACATTTTCCCTGAAAGGGCTAGAGGGATGATCCTGGGCACTATAGGCCTGTCAGTCACATTTCAGTGCCTAGTAAAATGATGGAGATTATTCTGAGAGTTATGGAAAAATACCCGAAGGACAATGCAGGCATCAGTCACAGCCAGCACAAGTTCACGAGGGGAAAGTTCTGCTTGAGAAATTTAACTTCCTTTAAGGACAAGGTGACTCAAGTAATTGATCTAGGGAGGCCTTGATATAAAATGTGGAGTTCAGTAAAGCTTTCAATACGGTGTCTCTCCCAGGATTCTTCTGGACAGAATGTCCAGCACACAGCGGGATAAATGTCATGGGATGGGTGAGCAATAGGCTCATGGGTCAGGTTATAGTGAATGGGATGGCATCAGACTGGTGACCAGTGACTAGTGGGGTTCTGCAGAGCTCAATTTTAAGGCCAATGCTCTTCAAATCTTCATCAACAACTTGGATGCCGGACTTGAAGATACACGGAGTTTGCCAACACATCTGAAGCAAGGCAGCTGTATCAGCAGCCCCCCCTGACACGGCAGCCTGTAGTAAATGCCAAACACAGGATGTCTTTTGCTGGTCCTGTTCTTGACTTTGACCCACAGGCTCTCAGCCTGTTCATGGCTGTTACTGAGGCAGCTCTTCACTACCTGTCCCTTCCTTAGGAGAGTCCAACACCCCTGCCCCTCCTTCCCATCCTCTCTTCCGAAACCTTGTAGCCCCCCCATTGCAGTATTCCAGTTGTATGTCTGTTTCTTTGATTGCAATTATGTCATAGATTTTTAATAGCACCATGGTTTCCAACTCCTCTTGCTTGTTACCCATGCTGCATGCTTTGGTGTGGAGACACTTCAGCTGGGGGCCTTTTTGCCATTTGGGAGAAGCCCTGCCTGACAATTCCTTTGAGACAATTTATGGGTATTACCCCATTGCTTCCTAAGGTGTTGATGTTTCCTGGTTCCTCTCTGACGCCCAGAAACACATCTCCATTCCCTCCTCAATGTAATTTAAAGCTCTGCCCCCTTCCTCCTGCCCACCCTGGCCCCATTTCCCCCTCAAACCACAACTGGATCCAGTACTCTCCAGAGCTGACATCCATCCCAGCCTCACACCAGCTCCATGCCCTGAAAGGTGGTCAGTGGCCTCTCACTGTCCAGTGGGACACTGGCACACTCCATCCAGGAGGTCACAGCCTCACCTGCACCACAGAGCTGCCATTTAACTCAGAGAGAATAATCTAGAAAGCATCTCCCCCTCCCAACCCTTGTGCTTGAGGCAACAGCAGGACAATCCCACCCTCCCCTCCAAAATCAAGCCCCAGAGCCCCCCAAGGAAAGGAGAGCATTGCACCCACTGCGTCCTGGGTTTATTTACACCACAACCTCTGTGTGGGTGGGCAGGAAGGGATGCTGGGCAGCCCACCCCAGGGCAGTCCACCCCCGAGCCGGCTCAAAGGCAAGGCAGGCAGCGAGGCGGTACCGGCAGCAGCACAGGGAAAGGAGCAGGGAGCACGCCCGGCAGAACCGGGCTCTGGCTCCCTTGGCACTACAGACGTAAGCAAGCCCCAGCATCGGGGGGCTGGGGAAGAGGCAGGGGTCACTTTTAGCAGCAAATGCCTCGTTTCCCTCCAAGGCAGCAGGGAGGACAGTGGCATGTGATGGAGCCGGACTAATGCTCAGGCAGTTAAACAAAAAAACAAAGAAAGAAAAAGGCAGAGGGTGAAGCGAAGAAACACGGAGAACAGCTCTTCTGCCCTGCAGAGCACAGAGTTAAACCGAGGGTCAGGATGCTCTGCCTTCCCTCCTCTCGGCACAGCAGCAGCTCTGGGCACAGCCTTCCCAGTGTGCCCAGGGCCAGGCACAGCCCTGGCCAGTGCCAGAGCCCTGGCGTGCCCCTGGCCACGCACACCAGGCTCCTGCTCCCGCGCTGTCCTTCCAGCCGGCCCCGGGAGGGGAGAGCAGGTCAGGTGGCAGTTTGATGGCATGGCTGACGGTCCATGTGGGCAGCAGCGTCCTCGGCGCTCTGCCAGGCACAGTTGGGATGGAAGCCGAGGTGGCTGAGCTTTGCTCTCCAGCCCCTGGCACAGTCCGGCTCCCACCTGCCTTATAGGAAACCCTCCTTGCGGAACTGCTCCTTCAGGATGTCTCTGTACTGGTCAAAGCCACCCTCGATGCGGGTGACGGTGCCGTTCTCACACACCCACAGCTCCTGGCACACCAGGCGGATGAAGCGTTCGTCATGGGACACCAGGATTATGCCACCCTGTCAATACACAATTGGGAAAATGGGGAACTCAGTGGAGCATAACCCAGGGCCCAGGACTGCTGGCATGGAGATCTTGTGCCTCTGTCTAGCCTCTGCCCAGCACTTCAGGTTTCCATCAGATCCCAGGAAAACTTAACAGTATTTTACTGGCAGGGAGCTCATCCCAGCTTTTCCTCTCTTCAGGGGGACACACAGATCACCTATGGAGGAGCCATGTGCAGTAGTAACATATTTAACCTCCTCTCTCACAAGGCGAGTGCAAGGTTTGTTACTGGCTCTCCAACAACTTCAAGGAGAATCCACATAAAGTCAGTAACAGTGAAAAGGTGTCTGGGCAGGGCCCTGAGCAGCCTCAGCTAAGCTTTTCTGTCATAGGAAAACTGCCCCAACCTGAGCAGCAACCAGTGAGATCCAGGTTGATCACAGTGGTATCTGGAGGCTGTCTTCGGAGATCAGGCATAAAATGTGCCTAAGGAAGATCTGAGCAGCCCCAAGGCAAGGCTGGGAGCTGCACACAGCATGTGAGAAGCCAGAGTGTAGGTGAGGATGGGACAAGGTGCTCTCTGGGCTGCTACTGCTCCTCTCAGTCACTCCTAGCCAAAGCCATCATGAAAACAAGCCACCAGGATGGATGGCTAAGGCAGAAATGTAACTAATTTCCCAAATTCTGTCCTAGACTTGAAGTCACTGCTGGTATTTCACCATCCACCTCTGGCTGAGATACCAAGTAACTTGAGCTGGAGGCTGCAGGAGGTGTCAGAAAAACAAGGGATGTTGCTGGGAGAACCTTACCCGGAACTTATTCAGTGCCTTTGCCAGCGCCTCAATGGTCTCCATGTCCAGGTGATTTGTTGGCTCATCCAGGATGTAGAAGTTCGGACTGGAAGAGAAGACAGCTCTGAGGACGCAGTGAAACGGGCTCAGGCTGGGTCTGCACCCTGACTGCTGCTTTAGCTGCTTAGAGCCACAGCCATGGGCATGTGCCTGGCCCCAGGATTGGCACTGCCCAGCCCCAGGGACACCTCTTATCCCTATGAGCCCAAAGCAGTGGGAGAAAACCACCTGCCTCCTTCCACACAGCCTCCCCAGGGTGACACCTCCCTCTCCATAAAAACCCCCAAGGACAAGGCTTCTGTGCGGTAGCAGAAAGTCCCTGGGTGCCCGCTTTCCTCCTGGTGAAGCAAGCTGCAGGGATGAAGCCATGCAAAAATGAACAGCACTTGGGAGAACATTACCAGGGCATAGTCATCTGGGCAAAGGCCACCCGACTCTTCTGGCCCCCGGACAGGCTGGCCACGGGACGCACGGCCAGCTCCCCGGAGATGCCGTAGCTCCCCAGCTGATGCCGGTACTCCTCCTCCGTCTTCCCTGCAGGATCAGGTCACAACACAGCTATGGCACACCTGGTGTGACACAGGGCCACAGCTGGACAGCCTCTGCCAGGCCAGCAAATGGGAGATCAGCAGCACTTCCAGGCAATTCCCTCCCATGCAGGGGGTTTGCAGGGAGATCCTGACTGACACAATCAGGACAGGGGCTGCAGGGCTGGTGACTGACACCGAGTGATGCTACTCCCAAGTCCCTGTCACTGGGTCAAGTAATGGAGAAAGGAACCAGAAGTTTTGCCAACTGAGAAAGGGGTATCCAGTGCTCATCCTATGAGCAGGAAAGCAGCTCATCTGCCCCCAGAACTTGGCACCAGCCTGAGATCTGCAGGCTATCTGCTTCTCATGACCAATGACCTGAACTTGGCGGGATGAAGGGAGTTATCCCAGTATTGGCAGGGACCCTTAAGCACTGATAGCACAGAGCCTTCTGCCCAGGAGCATGGACAAATGAATGCTCCTCCATGCACAGCACAGGAGACCTCTGGGATCAACAAAAACTCACCTGGGAACTTTCTTGCCAGTAACTCTACAGCACTGATATTCAAGTCTAGTTGATCCACATGGTGCTGGCTGAAATAACCAATCTTTAGGTTTCTGCAGAATGAGAAGAGTGATTGGGAGCTGGTACCAGACCCTACAACCACAGCATTCATAGCTGCAGTGCCATAAGGTGGCACATGTGTGGCCCCCAGCTACACCATTCCTCCCAGTCCTCCAGCCCTTCCAACCAGGTACCTGTGAGCATGTCTGATCCCTCTGACTGGTGCCAGCTCCCCCATTAAGATCTTTAGCATGGTTGACTTGCCAGCTCCGTTTTCCCCAACCTAGAGAAGCAGCAGCAGCATTGGAGAATGTGAAATCCATGAAGGCAGTTTGGAGCAGGGGGCAGTGATCAGGGAATTTCAGTTCTGGCAGATGATGAGGGGGAGCAGGACAGAGCACAAATGGTGTACCATGAAGCTGCATTTCTATCACTGACAAGCAGCACTGGCAGCAGTGCCAGATGTTCCCTCCCCAGCTCTCAAGCCTAAGGATTACCCAGTCCCAGCCTCATCTGCAAGCAGTGTCTGCTACCCCATCCAGTGTAGCAGGGCCCCCACTACATGCTGCTGTCATCTGACAGGAGTTGTATATGGATCCAGTCTCTTCCCAGAGGTATCCAGTGAAAGGATAAAGTCACAAGTTCTAAACAGTACTAGGAAAAATGTCCCAGTGTTCCTCAAAATGAGGATGATCAAATGCTCTGATGGGACCCAGTGGAATAGAAGAAATAGCTCTCCCTGGAAACACCCAAAATTCAACTGGACAAGGACCTGAGCAAGCCAACCTATAATCAAAGCTATCCCTGCTTTGAGCAGGGTCCTCCCAAAGGTCCCTCACAGCCTCCATTATTCTGCAATCCCACATACCACACAGATGCGGGACTCCAGGTCAGCAGAGACAGAGAGGGAATGAAAGATGTAGTGACTTGGCTCATAATAAAAGTCTACTTCATCCAGCTGCAGGATTGGGGGGGAGAACTTCTCAAAGCCATCGGGGAACCTGAGGAGGCAGGAAGAGGAGAGAGATGGCCAGGAACTTCAGAGACTCTCAACCACCCAGAACAACCTCCCAGGTGACAAGGAGGGCTCCCCTACCATGCAGGGCCTCAGGGAAGAATGGTCAGGAGAAAGCAACAAAGACCTACAGCCCTGGCCCCAAGAGGGAATCCAGCCTGAATGAGGAGACCTGTCTGGTCTCCCTGTCAGAGTAAAAGGGGTGGTTGTCCCAGCTGGGACAGCACCCTGGAGAAGTTCATGTCAGAAATGGAGCCAGGTGCCCTCCAAAGAATGGCTCAGGGGACACTTACCTGATGATCACCTCAGATTCCTTGTCCACAGGTTTCAGTGCTGGCCTGAAAGAAGAGGAAACATATAACCAAGGTGCTCTGCACTCTGGGTTTGCTCCCACACAAGAAGCCCAGGTAGAGCCTTTAGCTCTGTGACACCTCATCCTAACCAAAGCCTCTGGACCACAGACAGGCACCCAAAAAGCCCAAACCACAACTGTATCAGCCAGGTGCCCTGGGAACCTCCATTTCTTCCCATGAGCAGTGCCCCTTTCCCACCTCCAGAGAGGAGCAGGACAGGCACTCACAGCTTCTCCAACAGCTTGAGCTTGCTCTGGACCTGGGACGCCCGGTTGGCGTTGTAGCGAAAGCGGTCAATGAAAACCTGGGAGAGAGAAAAGCATCAGAGAGCCCCAAGTCCCCTTCAGCACCAGCCACCCTGCTCACTGCCAAACCTACAGCAGAAAGGCGGAGAGAAAGGGACAAGGCTGGGAGAAGAATGCCCCACCTCCACTGGCTCCTCCCAGTACCTGGATGTGCTCACGGTACTGCTGCTGGGCCTCGTACTCTCGCTGCTGGTTCTTGAGCCTCTCCTCCTTGATCTTGATGAAGTTCTCAAAGTCCCCCCGGTACATGTCCAGCCGCTGCGAGTGCAGGTGGATGATGTCCGTGGCCACCGCGTTCAGGAAGTTCCTGTCGTGGGACACCACGAGGATGGTCGACTGCCAGGTCTGGAGGAGACAGCACGAGGGAGGCCTGAGCACCATCAAACCAGAGCATGGGGGTTGGTGCCACCACCCAGGGAGGTGAGGACATGTCCCTCCCTCACCCTTTCTTTGTATCAAGGTCTTCTTTCCCCCCATACCTGCAGATAGCTCTCCAGCCACAGAATTGCCCTCACATCCAGCATGTTCGTTGGCTCTGAGGGAGGGGGAAAAGGCATTGAGGTCAGGAGGGATGGGGATGGGCATGGCTGGATTATATTTTTTTCCCCACAGTAAAGGCTAGTGATCTGCATCGGGGAGCAAAGAGCCTGCTGGGAGAAATTCCCTGCCCAGCTCTGGGGACGTGTGTAGGGTGTAATGCTGTGTGTGCACGGGGGCTGAGGCTCAGGCAGGGATGCTCTCCACAGCAGCACCTCACCCAGACTCCCTACCCAACCTGGGCATGCTCTGAAGTGATTTCCCCCAGCACAGACTGGCAGCCAGGGTGCATTCCAGGGACTAGCAAGGGAAAGGGAACAAAACTTGGGGCAGGATGACATGCAGACCACCTGGCTGGAGCACAGGGCAAGGCTCTGCTGAGCACAGTGAGAGCTGCTGCCCAGGCAGAATTCCCCATGCCACTGCTGCCAACCGTGCTGCCAGGCCAGCCCATCACACAGGGCTATTTTGAGCAGGCAGATAAAGGCCATGGCATGTTCTCAACCCCAGGAAGGGCACAGGCAGGCACAGCAGTGTCAGAGGGGGACTCGCAGTATCAACTTACCATCCAGCAGAAGGAGATCTGGCCTGGGGAAAACAAGACATGGGTATCAGAAGCAGAAGGGGCACAGGGTCAGTGCAGAGTGTCTCATCACACACACAGAGCTGCAGTGCCTCCAACACCCCCCACCTCAAGAGCCTCGGTTGACAGGGCCCCCAGGCAGCACCCCTGCAGCACGGACAACAAGGAGGCTTAACCCCAGAGCATGAAAGCCTGGACACCAACCTGGCAAACAGGGCTCTGGCTAAGGCCAGTCTCATTCTCCAGCCTCCAGAAAACTCTCTGAGGAGAGAAGATGCAGAGAGGGGTTACTGTTCAACACAGAACCACTGTGTTTGCCTGCCTGCAGGATCCCTGCTCCTCCAGGGCTCTTTTGGCTCTGCTGTCACCCAGAGGCAACTTGTCCCTGCAGAGATTTCAGGCACAGCACAAGATCTGAGGTCCAGCAGGAAGGTGGCAGGAGCCCACAGGCACCCCCAGGGCAGGAGACCACATTGGATGGGCAAGAATAAACCCCTGCTCTTCCTTACAGCCACAGCAGTGCCTGGGGGCTCAACTGGAACATTTCCCCAGCCTCATCACTGCCTCAGTGCCCAAAGTTTGGAAACTTACTTGGTTGTCTGTTGTTGCATCTTTGCATTAAAGCCCAGCCCAGCAAGAATGACGGACGCCCTGGGGAAAAGGGGAGAGAACTGGAATCCAGCTACAGCATCCAAAGGCAGGGCACAGCCCGAGGTCTCAGACCCACAACCACCAAGGGAACTCTGCTGCATTTTTTAAAGCCATTCTGGTGCAGGAAAACTTCCCTGCACACCCGAGAGAAGCACTTGGCTAGGAAATGCAGCCCAGCAGGGCACGGCATCCACATGAAGTCCCAGGAGATTTGCAAAGAGTTTTCCTCTCTTTGGCCAGGAAGAGAGTCACACCACCACTATCATCCCAAAAATGCTCCCCAGGCACCAAGAACCTAGGGAGGTCAGACAGCAGCAGCAGCAATAATACAAGCCATTTGGGGCAAAAAAAGTCCCTCCAACTTCAGCAGAAAGCTCAACTATCCCTAAACCAGCAGAGCTGTGACAGAGAAGAGACAAGAACAAAAGCAGGGAAAACCCCATTCCCACATGCTGGATCCCAAGGCCACAGCATGACCCTTCCATACCCCAAACAACTGCTCAGCCCTGGCCATGCCAACAAACAGTAGTGCTTACAGGGCTGTCTCACCTTGCTGGGGCCTTGTCTGCCTCAATCTCCTCCAGCTTAGCATAGATCTCTGACAGTCTGGCACCTTCTGTCCCTTCTCCCCTAGGGCAGAAGAAGGAGTGTGTGGGACTCACCAAGTCAGGGTTTGAGTGCTGGGGGAGGCTGATCTCCCCAGGCAGGACTAAAGTGGGCAAGATACAGCCCACGCCTGCCAGAGCCTGGCTTTGGAAGGGACAGACCTCAGAATGAGACCTTGTGGTGAAGAGGCCACAGAAGGGCTGGAAATCCAGGGGAAGACCTCACCTGCCAGAACTGATCTTGGCTGTCAGGTCCCTCTCCTCCCGCAGCAGGCTCTCACGAGTGGTGTCACACTCCAGCACACTCTGCAGCGCTGGTGTGTCATCCCCTGCCACCTCCTGCTCCACGTGCAGGATGCTGATGTGCGAGGGGATGCGCAGGCTCTGGCTGGCGATCATCTTCAGCAGCGTGGTCTTCCCCAGCCCGTTCCTGCCCACCAGCCCGTAGCGCCGCCCGAAGGCCAGGTTCAGGTCTGCTCCCGTCAGCAGGACACTGAAGCAAGGAACAGGCAGCTCCCTGCTCAGACTGTCCCATGAAGAGGGGATAACTGGCAGCCACCTGCCCCTGCTGTATTTCAGGCTGTGCTGTAGCCCAGCAAAAATCACAGGCTCCTCCTGCCCAAAGCCAGTAGGGTCAGTGCCCACCTTGCTTCCTGATCTTTGCCACACCCTCTGTAACTTCTCAACTGCTCTCCAATCCAGCCTCAATCCCCCATGGTCCAGAATCCCAGGCAGGCTCTGTCCCAGTCCCCAGTGCACTCACCGCTCCCCGAAGGACACGTCGAAGTTCTCGATGCGCACGTCGTACGACTTGTTCTTGCCTGACGACTCCATGCGAGTCTCCTTCTTGCTGGAAGCTTGGCTGGCAGATGCCTCCTCAAGGACTCTGAGGACAGGCAGAAGACAGAGAGGGGGCTCAACAGGAAAGCTCTGGTACAGCCAGATCCCAGCCATGCTCAGCAGAGCAGGATGGGGATGTTCAAAGTGCCCTGCACACTTACACAGGGCCCGATGACTTCAGGGAATCCCGCTCCAGCCTCTTGTCCTGCTTGGCTTTCAGCCTGGCCTCTGCCTTCTCCAGTTTCTTGGCATTCACCATCTGGGACACAGAACAGAGTTTGAAGAGAGAACATCTTCAGCAAAACCCCCAAAAGCCCAGCTCTGGGAGAAAAAAGATCAATCAACCTCTCAAGCCTGGAAGAAAGGGAGGGAGGAAGGACAGGAAAACTGGGACAGATTCAAGCATATTTTGAGGAGGCTAATCAGGCCAGGAAGCTACCTCAGGAATGAAGTCCTAAATCAACAGCTCATACTCAAGTTTTGCCTCAGCAAGGCAGAGGTTTTGGCTGACCCTCTCGTACAGTCAGTTTCTCTAGTTCCAGGGACCTGGATCAGCCAAGTCACTTCAACAGCAGCAACCTGCCATCCCAGTGCCTCTTCTGGCACACCCTGCACCCACCCTTGAAGTGCACCATGAGGTGTTTCCCTTCCCAACACATTAAATGTTAGCCAGTTTGGAACAAACTCTTCTTGAGCAGTGGATCAGAGACAAAAAGCATTTAATTAACCCTGAAGGCAAGAAGGCGCCAAGTGTTTAAACCTGGCTTCTGGTCTTGGCCAGGCTTTCAGCCCACTCCAGCTTATTCCTGCACAGAGTCAAATATTTGTGGCTGACCAAGAACACTCCTAGGTATTTCTAGGCAACTCTGCCGGCACCAGAGCACGTTAGAGACCTGCATGCCAGACTGAAGAGAGTCTTGTTACTAGAGCTGTGACTCCACACCTACAGAGTCACTCTGTAAACCATCCCCAGCTCTCTGAATCTCCTAGTAAGACATGTCCTCCAAAGCTTGACAGACCTCCCCAGGCCTGCCTGGAATCATCTCCAGTTTTTCTGAAGATCTTTTTTTGAATTGCAGACACAAGAGCTGGAACGTGAATCCAGCTGCAACAACTCTGGTGCCAAAATCAGCCAGAGCTGCCAGTTTTTGCTTAAGATTCCCGTTCAGACAGATGGGAATCATGTTAGGTCTCAGCCTCCAAGTGAAGGGTTCTCATCCTCAACACATTAACCCATGGAAAGGGAGCTCTGTGAGGGACCAGCCTGCAATGACACTGCCCACACTGTGCAGCTACTGCCATCCTTGCTTGGTGGATGTACACCTGCACCTCACCCATGCTCAGATTTTGGCACATCCAACACAGACAGCAAGCCAAGGCTGTTCCTGAGCAGCTACACATTCCATCAATACAGACATCCTGATTTCCTCAGGTCATGGAGTGGAACTACTTCCAAACTTCTCTGCTCTTGATCTTAATTCCCAAACCACAACAATCTACAGGTGGCTCTAGAGCTTAAAATGTCCCTGAAGCAGCTCTCTGCTAACTTCCCACCTGTAACACCCTCCTCTCCTGCCATTACCCAGGGCTTCACCCCTTGCTGAATATTCAAGATGTCATTCAGGGACATCCTATTTTCTCAATCAAATCCTTGCTGTAGGAGCCAAAGGTCCTCGCATAAGTCAGAGCTCACTAAGAAATTACAGCAAAACAGATCTCGTCAGATTAATAAGCTGCTAACTCATCTGGAGCCTCTTTACCAGACCAAGGTCAAGAGTTCCCCAAATTATAGAGAGCTTGACAAGGAGGAGCAGTTCCCCCTGCAGCTATACTCCCAGCCAGGCTGCTGCTGCCTTGGTTGCTCTCCAAGGGCAACCTGGACTGGAGCAGGGCAGGGCACCTGCAGCCCCACGTGCCAGCTATTCCCACATGGAAGGGCACAGCCCTCACTCACCGAGCCCTGGCCTCTCTTCAGCAGCAGCCCCGGCAGCAGATCCGCGCTGGCGTCACCTGCAAGGAGACCGTGGGGTTGGGCTTGGTGAGCACGTGTGCCAGGGAGGCTCTGCAAAGCCCTTAATGACCACCCATGCCCAGACACGACTGATCCCTCCCCCGACAGGATGAGGGGACCAAAGGGCATCTCTCCACCTCCACCTTCACCCCAGCTCACCCCTGGGCACTGCTGCCCGGAGCTCAGCAGCAGAACGAGAAACAGATGTGTGCCTCTGGGGGAGAGCCTGAGGCTCCCCTCCCAAGGTCAGGAGAGCGCCCCCAGCCCTGCCGAGCTCCGGCACCCCGGTGGCAGGACGTGAGCCCAGGGCATCACTCACCGTATCCATCAGTGATCTGGGAAAGCTGGATGGGGGCATCCAGCAACACCTGGCTGCAGCGCTGGGCTTGGCCCTCGTCCCTGCGGAGAGGAAGAGGAGGAGGGTGAGGTGCGTGAGTGGGTGAGGAGGTGCGAGGGGACGCGGGGTACCCTTACAGCTGCAGGGTGTTGAAGAGGCGCTGGCAGATCTCCCTGATGGCGCCGTCGTCCTTGGTGTCCTGCGACACCTCCCGCAACA
>NW_005054309.1:3529987-3557452 GCF_000277835.1 Geospiza fortis | reverse complement strand
GGCCACCATGGCGCAGGGGCCGCCGGGAGATGTAGTCTGGGCCCGACTGCGCCTGCGCATTCCGGGGCCACGATGGTGCTCGCGGCGCCACGTGCCGGCGCGGCGGCAACCGGGAGCGATGGGGACGGGCCTGGACCCCGCTCAGCCCCTGCTCGTCCTGTCACCCAGGGAAACAGGGTTTGGGAGGACTTGGAATTTTTTTCTTCCCTCTTTTAAAAAGCTTCTGCTTTTAAACCACAATCAAGACACTGCAGGTTGGGGTTTGGGTTTGAATTTTTTCATCCACCGATGGGAAATGACCACTTGGACATCCTCACCTGCTCACAGACTGAAGGCAGGGGGGCTGAGTCAAGGGCCAGCTCCAGCTGCTCAGCAGTTACTGACTCCCTCAGCTACCCCACACAGCACCCACCTTGGCTCCCGCCACCAAAAGCCAAGTTAAAAGGAGAAATTGTCTTTTGAGTTTTTTCAGGTGAGTGCAAGGAAAGATGACCAAGATTCTCTTAAGCCTGGCTTGACTTACAGGGGACTGGGGCACACTCCACTGAGTTCAGTTCATCCCAGCTGCAGCCCCAAGGAAAGCCCAGAGCATCCTCCTTTCTGCGGGGAGACGCAGCACTGGCACAGCTGGAAACAAAAGCATCACTTGTCCTTTTCACCTACCAGCCCCCAAGCAGCCCAGGGCTGGGGAAGCAGCACAAGCAAGCCCCCAGACATTGTGGCACAGGCCCAGGACACAGCTCAGGCTCTTGCAGCACCAGTCCCAAAGAGCAGCGCAGGCAGCCTTCTCCATTCTACATACTTTATTAGATTCAGAGCTGGACAAATCACAAAGTGTACAAAATGGAGACCACACTACCAGAAGCAGGATTGTGGGTTGCAGCAGCATTCCTATGGCCCAGAAGCATTTGGTAGAAGTGTGGAGGGGGCAGGCTGGGTCATGGTGCTCTTACTGCCAACTGCATTTGAGATTCCCCAAGAACAGACCCTGTTCACATCCTGACAGAGCTCAGCTGGTCCACACTCCCTGGGACAGTGGGGCCACGTCTCCAATTTGTTTGGAAAGGACAGACTGGATCAAGCCAGCAGTGGGTAGGGGTAAATGCTCCAAGGACCTGAAATGCTGTGCCACCCACATACACACCAGCAAGAGCCTAAACCCTCATCATCCTTTTTGGTCACAAACCTTCCCACAGCAGGACTCTATACTGACAACTTTGCAAGAAATAAGGTGGTGGTGAGATCTGGTGAGCCCACCATCTTCCTTGGTGGGGGCCCAACAAACTCACCACCCCAAACATCTCAGACTGGCCAGCAACATCTACCACAACAGCAATAGCTAGAACAGAAGCCAGGGTAACTTCAACTCAGATTTGTCCAGTCTATGTTTAGGTCTATTCTACGAGTACATATGCACAAGAACTTCAAAAATACTAGGATATGATGCAAGTAGTGAGACACCAACAGAAGAGGAGTTTAATGGTGGACGTTCCCTAGAAAGATCACGAGAAGATGGGAGTTAGACTAGCCCTTGCCCACCCTGGGACGGGGAGCAGGAGGCTGACTGCACCCTGCACACGACTGGGTTCTGAACTTCATCTGCAGCGTGCGTGGTAACTGAACACAGGCAGGCGAGTCCACTCCCGGGGTGAGCCACAGGGTCTTTCAATCTGCGTCGAGGGGCCAGGCAGACATCTCTGAATGTAGCTGAAGACCGAGGAGAGGCAGAGCATGGCTTGGAGAAGAGGGAGCCTGCTAGCCTGCTGGGGCTAGCATCTGGTCTCATAGATCCCACTCCTGCCGATGTACCTCACCCATTTTATCACATCGTGGTCACTGTAGTTCAGCTTTGGCTCAAAGACTTTCAGGTAGCGCACCTTCAGCCCAGAGGGTGCAAATGGGACCTATTGAGAGAGGGAAAGGCAACAGAGGGCATTGGAATGGGGGTAAGATGCTCTCCGTACACAAACGCCAGAGGACCCCTGGGCAACACATCTAGAAACAGACACCAAGAGCCACTGCTCCCTCCCCTGCTCCCTGCATGCACAGTGCCAGACTCCTGTGGCTCTAAGGGCAATTTTCTTCCATTAACTTTACCATCTGGCTGACCTCACCTGGCAGCTTGTCACAGGGGATGCTCAAACTCCCAAGAGGGACTGACAAAGCCTCTCCAAGGTTGGGTGCATCTGAAAGGCAGACAGGTACTCACCTCAAAGTTCATGGAGATGGGAGGCCGAGCCCACTTCTTCTTGTCGTTGGTGGGCAGCAGTTCAATCTCCGCGCTGATCTGGGATTCCTTCATTCCAGCCATACGTTTTATCCTATTGGAGAAAGCTCAGAAGTGAGAGCAGGCCAGGGTTTGTGCTCCCCATCACTACAAAATGTCAGGGCAGACAGGAGCACTGAACAGATCCTGCCTCCCAGAGGCCTTCCCTGCAGGCCAGCCCCAACACGCTCACTTACTTCCAGACAATGGCATTCTCACTGGCCTTGTACTTTGCCTTCCCTTTCATGCAGATGACTTGCACTCCACTGGTATTGAGGGGCGTTGGGATCCGGACCTGGAAGGCACAGTCTGGTAAGGGGGGGCAAGGACACTGCAGCCTGGGCAATCTGGGCAGTCTCAGACAGTCTGCCCTGCAACCCCTTGGGCCTTCTCTCTCCCAGCTCAGGGCCCAGAGAACATCAGCTATCACAAGGCACCCTAGGCTAGTTATCCAGTTTCTTGCTTTGAAATACACATTCACAGTTCCATAATACACAAAATCAGTAAGCAACAGGTCAGAGATCAGCATGCTGCAGGAATCCTGGGTAATGTTGGGAAGATGAGCTCAGGAAGGATGCCAGGCATTGCAGCAGGCTCCGGACAGCCCAGCCTTGCAGCAGTAAGCCTTCTCAGATGGGGACTAAGCTGCAAAGCCACCCCTAGCCTGTCTTACACGGCTCACAGCCTGCTGCCTGTCTGACATACCATCAGATCATGCAGACAGAAGAACATGAAATTTTCACAGTGGCTGAGGAATTAAGTGAACAATTGCTGCAGGGATGGAATGAGGCCCTTGCCAAGGCAGCTCTGCAAATGAAAACAGCTTCCACTCCCTACTCTACAGCACCTCCTTCCCACAAAACAGCAGCACCACACATCTAAGAGATAAATCAGTTCACTTTTTTAGCCCTGTTCAAGCTTGAAGACTCATCTGTGAGAACTCTACTGCAGTGGACATAAACAAGAGGCATGACTTCCAGGCACAAGATACCACAGTTGGTTTTTTTTTCTCTTACCTCTATCTTCTGAGCCAGCAAGGAAGGTTTGAAATTTGATTTGATCACCACCTTCACTTCCAGCTTGGTCCGGCCCACCTCCCGCACCAGTGGGATCACACGGAAAGGAAGGATAATGTCCTTCGTGGTTCGGTATCTGCAGGGATGGAAGTTACAGTGAACTCTGAGGAGGAGTTAACTCCCTTATGCCTCAAACTGTATCACCCTCCTAAAGAGATAGCCTCTGAATATGCCAAACAGCTTGGAAACATCAGCCAGAAAGGGAAACATGCCAGAAGGAAATAGCAGTTAAGATCCGTGCTGCTGTAGGGCAGCAATGGTTTCTTGTATCTCAAGTTTTGTATCTGGTTCCTGCCAACAGCCTTGTTCAAGGACACCAGTGTTAAACACTAAAAACAACAGATACAAGAAGCTCAAAAGCAAGAAAACCCAATCCAACACCATGGTTATGGCAAAGAAAACCAAACACAGCTGGGCTTCCACATTTGTAACAGATGGATTTGTGGGACACCCTACAGATTCCACTCTGAAAAGGGGGTGGTGTGTATTTCTTAAGTGCTCAAGGGCTGCAAGTCTGCCTGGGAGCAGCAACATTACTGTAGCAGCAAGCAGATGCCAACACCAGCCTGTTCACCCTCCACCCACAGTACCTCATGAGCTCAAATTCTCCATCTGGTGGAATGAAGCTGATGCTCCTCTCAGAATCAAACTTGCTGAGCCTCACACACTGGTGGAAAGTGCAGTCATCAATGGCAATTGACTGTTTGCCGCTGAAAACACAAAACACAGTTAGAGAAGCACAAGCTGCAGCTCTGGTATCTTGGTGCAGTCAAAATCTGTCCAGGCAGAAACTACTCTACAGAGCATGTTGCCATCGCAGGTGTCCAGGAAATGGGGAGGCAGGGAGAGATTTAGGGGACAGCAGCCTCTTGGCTCAGACTTTCCTTGTTTCACCACCACAAAAATCAGATTTCAGGAAGCTTGTTGGAAAGAATTTTCTCCCTCCTCTCCCCAAAGAGGAGAGAGCTTAGAAGAGCACCCTTGTCATAGCCAGCACAACAAGGCTTGGGTCTGCCTGCCAGCAGCACTCAGTACTGCAAAGGCAACTCTGCCAGCCCAAGTCTTCCCACAGCACAGTTCAAAGGAGAGAAAACACTTTCCTGTCCACAAAGCTATCCCACTGCCACACAGCCAGGAAATGCCAGGTTCAGAGTCTTCCTGTTCAGAAATCTCTTCACAGCTGTTCATTTCCATACTGCCAGCAGGTGGTTTGATTCTGAACCAAATCACCAAAACCATGACATTGTGACATACAAGTCTGTATCTCTCCTAAAAATGTGATGAGCTACCACCTGTCCATGTATGTGCACCAGCCTAACCTGCCAGCACTGAACTTGTGCCAGGTACTAATTCCTGAAAATAAAGGTCGTAGGCCAGCCAAAACCCCTCAGCTACTGAGAGGGACCAGAAAGCAGGAGCAACAGAAGAGGCAGCAGTGTAGAGAAGGTGCAGCAGTGTATCACTATGGTATTGAGGCTGCCTCAATTGCTGGAAGCAACAGGACAGCCATGCCAATATGCCAAGATAGTGTGAGAACTACAGCAGGTTTAGTTCTCCTAGGAACCACCACTCCCTACACCAAGGGGAAGCAGACTGACCCCCAGGCTGACTGGCTGTCTAGTTACACAACCACCAGTGGTCTGGTTTGTGCTTCAAAAGGAGGAGTTAGTATTTCCTAATCTGCTGCCCAGATGACAACCAATCTTAGTCAACTGATTTCTATTTCTTTGCAAAACAGCTGAGAAAGCCTCTGCCTAGGATTGCTCCAGGTCTCAGGCAGCATTACTCAGGGTTGGCCTTGCCACAAGCTAGACCCCAAAAAGCAACTGATAGCAGCTGTCCCTTTTGGTCACCTCATAACTAAATGCTTCTGGAGAGTAATGTCTCTAAGCTGGAGATGCCCACTGGATAATTACAGAACCACCTACCAAGAATCCCAGTTCATCTTACTTCTGTAATTCAAAAAACTACCATATTTACTGGCAAAGGCAGTTGGCACAGGAGCTTTGGGACAGTATACTGACTCTTCAAGGCCTGTGCAATTAATATTTTCACTAGAGTAAATCCTCAGCCATCTCAGGCTCGTTCATTTTCCTAGCTCAATTCAGTTACAGGAAAGATGGCTTAAAGGTGACAGTGAAGTGATAGCTCTTGGCTTGGTTCTGAGAGAAAAGGCAAATAGCAGTTCAGCTCCATTTACAGGAACCATCATGGAAAGTGTCTGAGATCCAAGTTACATGCACAAGTCACACAAAGCAAGAGACAGAGGGAGAGCAGAGTGCACACAAAGCTGAAGCAGATTATCTACCTTCCCAATTCACTGGGGGTCAGCAAAAAAAAAAAAGACAACCAAGAGAAATACAGATGAGTTGCAAATGGTTAGTGAGACGAAAGTGGCAGTCCTGTTGCTTTTATCTCTTCACCCCAAGCAGGAAAGCTGGAGAAGGGGTTAGGAGCTGTTTGTTTTCAGCTTCAATGTGGGTACTGACAGAGGTGCAGCTGGGAGGGAGCATAGCTGGGCTCTCAGAAAGGATGTGCCTCCTACTCACACAACCACTGATCACCTGTAAGCAGGAGGGGCTTCCCCAGTCTTTGTTCTACTTTGTGGGAACAGTCCAGATAAAGCAGGCAGAAGGATTCTTTCACTATTTCTTGGGAGCACTGCTACTGCTTTTATGATTAAGAGCACTGAGCAAAACTGCTAGAGATACAGATTATAGGAAAATCCATCTTGGGGAGGTATTTCCAAGTGCAAGAACTATACACTTAAAACTATGTTTGAATCTTAATACTTAAAGAGCTGAAGAGAAGCCCTCTGTATTGAGGCCCTCAGAATGGTAGCTTGCATGACAACTGATCTACCCAAAGTTAGCAGTACCATCTGAAGGGAAGAAAAAACCCCAGCTTTTAGTCTGTCAGATCAGAAGAGCTATTAAGGGCTGCCCTTTCATAAGAATCCCTGGTGGCAAGTGGTCACCAGGTCCAAACCTCTTACCTTTTCCCCGTTTCATCCGCAGTCCCTTTGCCCTGTTTTTCAATGACAATCTTGTCATTCATGCCAAACTTGCATTCTGGCATTCCACTCAGATAACTCTTCATCACCACTCTGCCAGAGACATGGGCACTCAAAACCTGACCTGGTTAGAGAAGACCACAGTTCAGAACACTTACAAGAGTCACCACTCACAAACCCTGAGCAGGAGAAGGATGCCAGCTCAGCACCACCTACTTACCCTGTGGGGACATTAAGAGATTCACACTCTCCAGCACATCAAGAAAGAGTTCATTGCGACGGTATTTGATTCCTTCACGTCTCCATCCAATCTGTCCAGTCACCTGGCTGGTGATCTGCGACTGCTCTTCCTTGGTCTGAAGAGAAGAAATGACATCTTAGACATAAACAAACTACTCTAAATAAATTCAAAGACTAAGAAACCTTGCTCTGAATCTAAGAGCAAACACTTGCCATTTACTACACATAAAAGTTTTTGTCACTTAGATACGGGTACTGTGACACCTCACATGATTTGGTCATTCCCTCCTCAGAACACCAAATTCTATGCCTAACCAAGAATTTGCCATAGCAACATCAGGGAATGTTGTTCTGTTTTGTTAGCAAGTCCATTAGGCTACCTCTTAGTGCAGGGTGGCATGGGCTCCAACAATGGCACTCAAATAATATCTCAGACTGTCACATCAATCCATATTAAGCAGAGAAGCTTAACATGGATTGATGTAGCAGTTCACACCCCTATTCAATATGAAACCCCAGGGACACAGGAGAGCTAATCCCCAAGGCCTGTTTCTTAATAACTGCAGTCATAAAAGTTACATACCAACACAAAACCAAAATGCATCTAACAGCACCCAGGCTCTAAGTCTCCAAAGAGTCCCAAGGGCTGTGCTGAGAGGCACAGGGAGATTTCCTACCTGATGCTAGAGGTGGGGTCCAGTCACACGCAGAAAGTCAAGAAGTAGGTGTATAGTAGCAAGTGCAGTGTAGACAGGGTTAAGAGGCAAGCAGGTCAATAGCAAGAGAAGGGAGGAAGGGAGAAAGAGGCAGATTAGGCTTAAGGCTACCTGAGGACAGGAAAAAAGCAGGTCAGCTCTTTGTTAATTAGGGAGCTAATTAGCACAAACAAGATGAGGGGTTTTCACCTTTAGCTCCCTGCAGGAAACCCAGCACTCCAACAGTGATATTAATTTTCAGACTTGGCCCATTATTGACAATCCAAACGCAAGGTGGAGCAGAGGGAGAGACAGGCAAAATACCACTCCCAATAATGTTTCTCTTAGGAACAGACTCATGCTGGTTTTCCTAATGCAAATCCTGGATGTCTACCATGTCACAGATGCCCAGACTATGGGAAATATCAGGCAATTTGGGTCCTGGATAAAGTGGTATCCTTGTTAATTCTGCTTTTCCACACAACAATGGCCCAAGACACAAGTGGGCTCTCCCACAGCAGCCCTGCAGTAGGCCCACAGGGTGGCAGTGCATGATCTCAGCTTCACACGCTCTTGCCAAAGACATCGTCAGTTCCTGAGCAAGCACAGTCTCATCATCTAAGAGACAGAGTTTTATACTCCCCTGAGAACCACCTAGGTAAGTGCTCAATACAGTACACAAAGTACCTCTCTTGTCTGTCCCACAAAAAAAGCACTGTCTTGTTCAATGCTTTGTTGAGGCTTTAGAAGAATACGTAGATTTAATACCCAGAGCTCTGTCTTCCAAAGGGACATTGATCATGTGATGACATTCTCATCTCCTGCAACAGCACCACTACCCTGACCTGACACTTACTCTGTGAAGTGACCAGATGGATCTGGAAGTAGCTGCTGAAGTTGAGACCACCCAGCAGCATGAGTATTCCCTAAGGGAGGCACTGAAGACACCTGGGTTTGAAGTTTCATTTCCAATCTTTCATTGAGAACAAAGTCAAAAAGTCGAGTTTGGAAAGTCTGCCATAAGTGGATTTTGCTCCTTAAATTCCTCAGGACACAAGCCCAAGGAAAGCATCACCGGGAACTACATGAAGATAGGAAAAACAGATGATAGGCCAGATGATTCAGACCCAGATTTTGGTCCTGGGTATCTGTGTGAACTGGCTCTAAGTCAATGAGGAGCTGAAGGCTAGAAGTATCAGAGTAGAGAGCAGATAAGGAAACATGGCAGGTACTGTTTCAACTGATGCCCTTGCCATCCTGTGCCTGCAATAGATTAATTCTGGTTTTTGAACTGGGCTGCACAAAATTCTAATACTGAGCAGAAAAAGTGTTTACTTGTGTAAAGCTAAAAGCCATACTCCTCTTTGTAAGGAAAGGACTAAACCTGCTGTTGAATTAAGCATGACACTGCGACCGTGGTTTGCACACAAACAAGCACAGAAGTTTGTTAAAACCCACAAAAGCAAAAAAAAAAAAAAAAAAAAGCAAGGGAAGGAAGTGTGGGAGGTGGTTAGTTTTGAGTTTTCCTAGGAACAGGAGCTGATTCAGCTATCTTCAGTGCTGACTGCCCAAACTGTCAGACTGCAGAAGGCCAGAGATTTACACTGGGACTCGTGATGGGGACTGAGACCGGATGCATTCACATCTGGCCATGTTGCAAAACAGTTGCTGTTCTAGCGGAAAATACATTGCTCAGGGGCAGCTTTTCTCTCTCACCTCCTCTTGAAATGCAGTTAGTCTTGCTAGATTAAATGTTTAAAAAGGAATTCTCAGAAAATCAGTGCTGATGAACTGAGTTGAAACAGAGCCTCCAGAGACTGACCTCTGCTAACCTAAACAAGAGCAGTCGCCATGCAGGCTCTTGTTTGCCCTTTGCTTCTGTTTGTAGCTGAGGCTGAAGCTTCACTCTGCCACAGACTGCCTCACTATGGACTCCCTGAAGCTTTTTCCCTGACTCATTGCTGTGCAGGGGAGAGGACTAACTTTAAGGCTAAGTCCTTATTATTGACTTGCACAGCTGTGTCAGATGGACAAGGTGGACAAGATTCCTTGGGGACATGAGAAACAAACTATGAGTTTCCTTTGAAGCCTAGTTTTGAGGGCTGTACTCGGAGTAGGATTAGAACTAGTTTAAACACATTCCCCAAACCAGTCCAACCAACCATCTTTTTCCCAATACACCCTTTATCTTCTAACTCTATATAAACTTTGTTGCAAGGGTTAACACTATGCTAAAAGCACAGCAGAGATTCTCATCTCTAACCAAAGAAAGTTCAGGCTGTACTGATGCTGACCTGCAAGGATGTTACAGGCAGAGACAGAGCAACATGAGCTTCCTGACTTCACAGCAAGATTCACTAGGCTGAAGAATACTTCATTATAAGGCAGGCATGAAATCCTGACAGCTCTGGTGGAGAACAGACTTGCTCAGTGAGATTCACATGCAAAAAAGCTACTTCTGGTTAAGCAGGTAGATTTGTTTATTCTCTCAGAAGCTGACACAGAGCAGAGCCTGAAGCCAGCAACCATGTTTACATGCAAGGGACTGACATTATCCTAGCTCTGGGCTCTTCCTCCTGCATCTTATCATGTGCCAGGGAACATGAGGTAGCATAGTGCAGGGACATCTAGAACAAGGTGCCACTGAGGTACATCCCTGCCAGGGTATCCTCAACTTATTCAGGCACCTTCCTTCCACAGGGGTCAAATGGTTAGATGGTAATTAAGACCATACTCTCTTGAACAGGTTTAGCAAAAATTAACCAGCAGAACAGTGCTGTACCCCAAATTCCTCTGATTACCTGACTCTTGATGCCTTGTTGAGTGATGAAAGTCTTCAGGGCCCCTGTTTCAGAGTTCTGAGGATAGCCAAAGTCCAGGATTTCTACAGAAGGGTAAAAGGTTAGTTCAGAGCTACAAGGTACAAACACATCAACTAGGCAACTGCTACTATAAGGAGAGAGGCAATCAGTGCACAGATACTGCTTACACATTGAATTTCTGGGTAAGTTGCTGCAGCATTCTTACCAAGGGAAAAGAATCATTTTTGCTACACTGAGGTCCTGGAGCAATACTTTGGAGATGAGGAGTGATGGAAAGCTGTGTAAGTGATGAATTTGCCAGTTTTTAAACACAACCAGACCTCAGGACTAAATATCAACTAACCTAGCTATCTGCACAGGGCACACTGAGTATTTTTCCAAAAACATCCAAGGGACAATAGAGAGTTTTTAAAACACCACAGCAATTTTATCTCTGCAGCTTTTTTTCCCCAAGTTTTGCTCTTATGAAGATGTAATAAAACCAAAACCTAAAACAACAGCTGAGTAGTGGCACTGCAGGATGAGTGCAGGAGGGAAACAGATGTTAACTATACACAGGGAACAGTACACACATACTTCCCTCAAAGAGAAAGGGAACAACCCACAAGAGATTTAGAGGGGAAAGAAGACCACTAACATGATACTGAGCAACATCACACTGGCAGGTTTGATCTCACTGTGCCTGCAAGGAGGCAGCAGTGACTGACCAAAGCAGAGAACAGTCAGTCTCCTGGTCTGCCCTGAGGGAACAGGGAAAACATCAGTCACTGTGACCCTTGGTTAAGAATCCCAGGACACACACATATGGTGCATTGTCTGGAAAACAAATTGAAACATAACTAACACAAAGTCCTCATGATATGTGAGACAGGGGCAGCTCAAGGGCAACCTCCACAGGCAGGCTGGTATCATAAGCAGCTGAAGGGACACTATTATTAATCTGTGGTGAAATTTGGAGCTGTATTAGTGGGGGAGGTAGGGCTGGGAGAGAGCACATTGTGTTTTACTGACTTCCTTCTGTTCAGAATTGAGCCCAAAAGGCAACTTAATAGGGACAATCTACTTAAGCCTAGGGTGGCTGCTTCCATACACTGCCAGAGCCACCTGGGCACCAGCTGGCCTTAGAGGTGCTACTGACAGTCCTCTTGATATACCCTGGGGTAAGGAAAGCTTGACATCTACACAGGATCCCCGCAGAAGCTGAGCTCCAGTACCAATTGTCTCAAGTCGTACAAGTGCACAGCTCCCAGCATTTCAGGGAAGAGAATCTGCACAAGGCTATGGACTTGGACATTTGCAGTACAGGTGGCATTAGAAAGCCAAACAAGTAATTTTGAACTCTGCCACACATGTTAAAAATACTTCAAGGATTATTACTACATCATACTAAGCTAAGGATTTCAGAATGACCAAGTGCAACAGGCCACAGTATATAAGGGGAAACATCTCACCATCCAGCAGCTCATAGATCAGCACGAAGTTGTTCTTTATGTTCTCCTCACTGATCTTCCCGAAGTAGGCAGTCATCACGTCACACATCTTGTAAAGAAACTCGAATACCATGGCAGCATTGACATTCTGCTTGGTGACAGCAGCCAGCCAGATGTTGGAGCGCTTGACATGGAAGAAGCTGGTGCGGGCGATGTTGGTGACGGGCGAGCGCACCTGCTGCCGCGCGTGGATGACATTGACGCGGAAGGCGTCCACGGCATTGCGCCTGCGAAAGCACCACCAAAGACAAGTCAGCACAGCAAATGTGACACCAGCTGGCTGCACAGCTCTGCTTCTGCCACTACGGTCACACGCTGAGCTACACACACCAAGCTCACCTAGGGAGGGTGCCTGGGGATGTTTCTAAGACGGCAAGTGAAGGCTCTGAGCAGAGTTAGACACTAAATTCTGCACAAGTTCAAGGAGAGAGAGAGCTACTGGTCTCTGGGGAGGTTTGGACTACAGTGTGACTGCAGTCAGAAGGAGAAGCAAACCTCCATCTAGAGAAAAAAGGCAAAGAAACCTTCCCTTCAATTAATTTTGACAGCAGTCCCAATTGATTGTCATAGCTGGAAACAAACACATTAGCAACATATGGCTCAGAGAGTCCAGTTTTGACCAAACACCTAATTATTGTCTATTCTGCATGCCCAGGCCTTCACATTCCTGCCCCAAAGCAAGCTGTAATCTCCCAAGATATGTGTCAATGGCAGTTGCTCCCAGACTACAACCAAGGAAAAAACAGCAAAATTTGCCCAGGCCACCTAAGAGATGTCAGTGCCCAGGCACACTCCAGAAGGGAGCTTTAGTTCTCAGATCCAGCTCACCTCCATACCCCACACACCTTGGATGTCAGGCTCAAAGCAGCAGGAAGATTAGAATCACCATTTGATTTCCAGTTATATGTCACCTCAAGACTGCTCTGTTTCAGAACAGGTGTCTTGCATCCAGACTCAGAGTCCCCACAGTGCAATGTCAGCAGTACTGCATGGTCCAGGACCATTTACAGTCAAGGGTTCTGCCCCAGTGCTGAAAAACTGCTGTGCAAGCTGCCCATAGGTGCTGCCCTCTCTGATCCAAACTGTCTATACACTAGCAACAGGGGAAAAAGCCCTCCTTGTTACACAAGGAGTCCAAGTGACATTCTGAATGCCAGCTCTTGCACAATGGTCTCCTTATCCTGTAACTACAAGTCAGAATAAACTTCCCAAATTAAGTCCACCAATCCTGAGAATACAGGAAGGAAGCCCAAGTGCTTTATATGACAAGACCAAAACTTAAAGCAACAGTCTACACACAAAGCCAAGACTCATTTAGTTGTGCTTTATTACTCATACTCTCAGACACTCTGTAGAACAGGGGGTTTGACTGCAGCATCAAGGCCATGGTACTGATTATGCAGAAACATGTTTGAGAGCAGACAGTAATATCATCCTTGCAAGCAAGGATACAGGCATACAAATGCTTGTAGGCACTGAGGGTTGTCAACAATCCAACACACAGTTCCAAGTTAGAAAACAAAGGATATTCCAAGGAACATATGCTACCACAGCAGGTGCTTGCTCCTTGAAGGTCTGGGGACATATGTAGAAGTTTCATCAGTAAACACACCCCCCTATAAGCAAAGTTCTGGCTTTTGAATACTTCTCAGGTTTTATTGCTCCAGAAAGTTTGCAAGCTGGAGTTAAATTAATATTTCATTTCTACTTTAGTTTTTCCATAAGAAAGTAATTTAATCTACTATAAAATAATATCTAAACCCCAAATCCTCCCCTCCAGTAAGCCTTGCAAGGAAAGTTCAGCTTGTTCTGGAGCATTAGCCCTCCCAGCCTCAAGTTCTAACCCGCTAAAAGTAGCACCAGAACCAGTCAGCAGACTGGTGCACACTAGAGGAGAAGCCTCACGTCAGGGAGGCTTTGCTAGCACACCAGGTGCCCACTGTGCAGTGCCAGTCGTGGCCTACCACGCGTCTCTTACCTATTGCTACAGCAGCCAATGAGATGGGATGGACAGAAATGGCGCCAGCGGAGAAAGGAGGAGTGACAGCAACAAGAGAAAGGGTTAGAAACACACACACAAGGCACAATGAATCCAAAGAGATAAGAAGAGACCAAACAGCACCCCCTCCCCCTGCTCCTTGGCACAAAAGGCCAAGGTAGTATTGGATGGACAGTAACAAGCTACAGCAGCAATGAAGCCCTCACAAGGTACAACACTGACATGCCACGGTCAGGCTGTCAGCATGGACAGATTTGTGTTTGGCTGAACTTTAGGGATAAGTGGGCATTTAGTCTAGGTGAGCCGCACCTGTATCACAACAGTGCTACCCAGTCTGCTCTGCTAATATAGGTAGCAGGCCTTGGTGTGGAAAAACCCCAAAGCCTCAACAGAGGCATCACCTGGGGACCGCAGAGTATCAAGTATCTTCTTCCCAGTCTGCCTCAGGACAGGGCTACAAGTCTGGGTGGGAATTTCTGTGACAGTACTTCTCATTTGAAGGTGTTTGGGTCAATGCCTTCTGGTTTGGTCCAGCCAACAGGAAATACAGCAAGTTTGATAGAGCTGGAGCACATCTGGAGAGATAGGGCACATCCTGCAGATTCAGACACTGCTCTATCCAGCTTGCACTTTTTCCTTAAGGATCAAGAGCCATGAAGCTGACGTGATGTATTAGAAGCTCAGAAACCAAATATCTATTACATTTAAAGTGCATGCAGTTTGTCACGTAAGCTGCTCAGTTTCAAATAGCTGAAGTTTTATTACACAGAGCTGCATACTTAAACGCAGGTAGGTTCCCCAACGACTAAGTCACTGAAGAACAAGGCACTCGAAAATTACAGCAGAACCCTCCATGGCGTCCTGAATTATATGCATGGTGTTTTGCCTTTTTTTTTTTTTTTTAATAAGGCTGCTTATACATGCAGCTAGCTGCTGTATGGACAGATGCGCTACATGCACCAAAGCCATTCTAAGTTGCAAGCAAAGAAAGTTCAAGTTTTGTGGTACTTCTGCCTTTAACAAAGTCATAAGAAGGATATCCTCGTTGTTTGTCACTTTGGTCATTATATCTGAGCTATGTGCTTCTTAAGGCCCTTAAACTGCAAGGGGAGGTGTTCTCATAACCACAGATGACCTTTATCTCCCAGCTCAGAAACTGAGGCTTCAGAATGCCAAAGGCAATGGCCAAGACTAAGGAGTCCTATGGGTCAATCACTCATGAAGACAAGGAGCAGTTATGCTCTTTTCCTATTCAACTACCTCCCAACAAGCAGGGTGGGTTCAGCCCTCAGCACTTCAGAACTACTGCTTAGCATCTAAGAACTGTATGGTATGCTAGAAGTCCATCACTCAGCTGTTTGGTTAGAGACAGAATTCCTATAAAGTTGAGCACAAGCTACAGTATCATAGCTATTCCTTTCCTTACCTCCCACTGAGGGTTAGGATATTAAAAATTTTAAATAGATCTGGCATTAATGCTAATGTGCAGACTAGGAAATGGAAAGACTCTCAGTTTCTTGATTACACAAGATGAGACATAGCCATTTCATAAAAACTTTTTGTGTAAGGCTACATGTTTAAAAAAATCCAAACTGAAGGCCTGTTTGAGAGAAAATCCAGCACCTTGGGAGCAAGTTCTGTCAACAGCCAACACCAGCTGCACCTAAGTCACAAGACTGACACTTTCACAAGAACTGAATGGATGATTTCACTGAAAGGAACACCAACTCCTCAAGTACTAGAGAAAACACTGGAATATTCTGGCACTCTGCCAAATGAAAAAGTTAAGATAGGATCAAGCAGGAAATCCCATTTTCTAGCTTTGTCTGACCAGCCAGCAGGAAGTACTTGATCACGTACTGAACATAAGGCACTCACTCTGTAAGAGAAATGAGCCAAGGTAAAAAGCAGTAGAAGATCATATTAAAAATACCTACTTTGCTCCCTAGTTTGCATCTCCACATCCATAATGCCATTTAAATCAAGAGGCCTTCTTGAATAAACATCAGTTTGAGAACAATCTTGTACGTGTTTCAAGTTTGCAAACAACAAAATATTTTTGCCAGAAACAGCAGTGAAAGTGTCCCTAGTCCCCACCTGAAATATTCACCAAAGTTACCTATAATCCAGACTGGCTTGGCTCAGCCACTGTGATACGAGCTTTACAAAGTCAGTCCTGTCACATGAGTTGCTCTGAAGAGCTTCAGCTAACAAGTATTGAAGACTGATAAGAGTTCGTACAGTAGAAAAGAGGCAAAGCATCACAGCCACTTTCTGCTAGAGAAATACAATGCTTCCTTGGCTCAGCTATGTATGGAAGTCCTGGAATAACTCAGTCAACCTTAGAACAGCTCCTTCACCTTAGCTGACCTAGAACAAGCCAAGAGACTGAAAAGCTCATTAGGTGAAGCCTCATTACAGACACTGTGTTGACTACTCCCTCGATGAAACAGTACAAGCCTTGACTAGCTACTAGTTCTACCTCAACTTTTAACCTCCAGTAGACAATCCATAACCAGAAGGGACATACTCTTCAGACCAGAGCAATCTGAAGACAGACTGCCTTGACTGTTTTTTTGTAATTTATGGCAACAAGTTATTTCACAGTACATCCTACCAGTAGTCAGTGTGGAGACCTGGGACAAACTACTTTTTCCTAAATTGGCCTGAAGGCTCTCTCTCACTGAACTTTGAATTATCACCTACCACAGCTCTGCCTCTGTTAGCTCTGTCTTAACTCTGCCAACTTAATTACTAACTTCCACCTAATGCCTGACACTATGAAAACCCACTAGAAAGAGTACTATTGTGCACAAACCCGCTGAATTTAAGGTTTTCAGCCCAAGCAGCACCATCACTCACGGTTCCCTATAGCACTATCCACTGCCTACAAGGCACTGTATTTTTAGTAAGATGCCTTCTGGAAACTAGCAGCCTAAGGGTTGCACAGATCCAGTCTAAGTGAGCATCATAACACTTTGGGGAAGTGCAACAAAACACCTACAATCTACAATCTGAAGGTTTTCAAGGCTTCCCACAACTTTAGTTACCCAATGAATGTAAGCTTTTCCCACTAGGCTGTCATGCAAAGTTGGGGGACAGAAAGCCAGCTGTAGCAGTACAGCCATGAGATTGCTTGTAGATAAAACTTTCCAAGAACACAGTCTCCTGCATGCCTGTACTTGATGTCAGACATCAGTGCCTGAAACTAATTCAGAACCCTGGCTATAGTGTGTGGCAGACAGTTCTCACATTACTGCTCCTGTCAAGTTTTAGCAATTACAGTGAGGTAGGCTCCCACAGTGGCAGCCCATGCTGCTGAAGCATTTGGAATAATGGCCACATCTCCACCATCCAAAATAAAGTCCCAGGTTTGGCTGCAGACCATCCTTCACTGTAGGTGACCAGGGCTTAAACTTCTTTATTCTAAGCTAAGCCTAGAGCAGCAAGTTGAGTTGCAGTCTCACATGCATGCGCAGCTAATGCAGAACAAAGCAGCTCTGGATTGTTTACTGCACCAAAATGAGACAAAAATGCAAAAACTGGGGATGCAACAGAAGCACTTACCCGATGTCATCCCGGTAGACACGAGAGATTAAAACCTCTCCTTTGTGATTATAGATGAACAAGCCTCCGATCATGATGGAACTTTAGTCTTCACTTCCCATGTTGCTTAATACCTGAAGCAGAAAAGAGCATATTTAAGTAGGCTGTACAGAAACAATTATTAGCCAGGACTAAAGCTTAAAGTTGGCACTGAAATAAAAGCTGCCTTACTTCTCATTCCAAAAATCAGCACGGACAGATTAAGCCTCAAGGACAAGTATCCAAAACATACCTCTTGAATGTGAGAAAAAACACAGGCCTGGAACTACAAGAAAATCAAAGACCCCTTACTTCTACTATAAAGTGTCTATCTCCCTAAAGACTGAGATACAAATCAGACACAATTCCTAAGTCTTTTTATATGCAGTTCAAACAAATGTCTGACATGTCACCAAGCCTATCACCACATGACACAGGGTTCCTAGCAGCAAATACACCTCTGTTTATTACCACTTTTACATAGTTTTTGCACATCAGAGTAAGAGTCTTTGATAATCCCTAGCAGCCATATCAAGTCACACTTCCAAATTCAAACTGAGAGCCATCTGGCTACAAGGCACCACTGGAGTGGTCACAATTGTGCCCCATTTGAACAGGGAGATAGTCTCTTAGAAGTTACCCTCCTAAACGGCTAATTTTCTCTTTATTTAAAGGAAGATTGCTTTGGAGAAAGCTACAAAGCTCTCTCCAAAGACATTAGATATTATTGATAGAGAAGACTTTTTAAAATATACAGCTGCTTCACCAGATCCCATTCCTGGAGTCTTATGCACTCCTATTCACTTAGGTCAAAGTCATAACACCCACAAGCAGCAACTGTTTGGTTGGCTTAGTCCCAAGAAGAGAACTGCAACCCTGACAGGGCAGGCCTTGGGGTGATCCCACAGAACTGCTTAGCTTGGGCACTGCAGAGCATTAGATAACAACCATCTCCACACTGCTCTTGGGTGGGTAAGCCTACACCCATTAGTATGGGCTGGCTGAAAAGGATAGGGAGAGGCCAACCTAGAGACGGATGCTGACAGTGAACTGATACGTGTCTGCTCAGGAATGCTGCAATGACAAAGTTGAAGTGACCCAGCCTTGGATCACTTCAAATGTCAGGGAAAAAAGAGAATACAAAAACAATGCACACATCAGAGGGCCTAAAGGACTTCTGGATTATCAAAAGTAATGTATCCTCTAGAAGTTACACTCAATAAACTACAGTAACTGCCCATCTGAAGGAAGTACTGCAGATGTGAGTTCTGTGCTAAGTGCAGCCACTACTTTTAATTTCAGCAAAACAAAAAAGAAACTTTAAATTTCCTAAACATTTACACCAACATTTTTAGCTATGTCTAGTGAATCCTCAAAGAATAACACTACTCATACTTCTCTGCTATAGGTCTTCAGCTTCCAGATGGGTGCTTCTGCTTATTAATAGAAAAAAAAGAGCACAAAAGTCAGTTAAGTCAAAATAGAAAGAAACAAGCAGTTTTCCCAAAGCTCAGTAGTCAGCTTTCTGGCTTTTATTCTCATCAAGTATCTCTGGCTACTAATGGGCTGCCTTCTGCCACTTTTCAGTGGCTTCTTGTGGCACTGTCACCAACATATTTTCATTTCTGAGACTCCAATTAGCACAGAACAGCTTTCCAAGTATGTTCTTCTTCTATTCCCAACCATAACACTTCATAACTTTGGGATACAAGTATTTCATTAACTTCTAAGGCTCTGTAACCAAATCTATTAAGACACAGGCAGCTCCAAGATTCCCATGTAGTTAGAGTGGGAAAAGCCTTTTGTGGCCACTCACTGTTTCGTGACCAAGGCTACAAACTGTAGGGGCAGCAATGTCAGCATCCCCACAGCAGAAGACAACCCCACTGGTCAACCAAACAACCCCAATTTCTCAGACTAAAGGAAGTGGCTGTACCACAGACTCACAACTACTTACACAAAACACACACAGCCCTAACAGGCACGAAAAGGCCACAGGGAGGTAAAGTGCAGGGCTGAAATCCAAAACATGGAGAATTGAACACAGCTGCCCAACAAGACAGGCAGAAGCTGAAACATTTGCAAGGTCATTCACGCTGGTCAAACAATGAAAAAAATGAGAAACATTGTGACAGTGAAAGGAACTTGTTGCCCACTCCAGAAAATTCTTTCCTATTTACTAGTTTTTTCACTCCAGATAAGAAACAAGCATGTGTTTTCAGAATTCTACAGTGCTGGCTTCCACATTCAGATACAGACTACTGCAACCAAAGATGAAGAGCTCTTGCACTTTTTTAAGACTTGCATTGTATAGAGCAGCTTCCTGGAAGCTTACGCAACTGGTCAAAGCTGGATCATAAGAATCCTACAAACCCTTTCCAGAAGAATCCTAGAAAGCACATCCTAGTCTTAAAAAAAATAATCTCCCTCTGGGTTTTAATGCTGCTTAAGTTATTTGTTTCACTATTTTTAGTATAAAGGAAATGTCTGCTTTGATAAGCAACAGGATCAGACATGCAGCATAAACAAGACAAAGCCCTCTGCCAGCATGACAAGCCAATCAATTTTGAAAAAGCCTTGATTTGAATATTTACTGCATTACTATAAAACATGTAGAAGATTGCTGATGAAGCTTTGCATTGGAAATTAAAAGCCTTCTCTTAGGAAGATCTACAAACTTTAAATGTTGTCTGAAATAATGATGCCATGCTTTCTCATGTTAGTTCAGAACATATTCTGTAATAGCATTGCTGAAATTACAGGCAAAAAAATCAGCATTTTTAATTGTATCACAGTACCAGACAGCAGAGTCAACTGCTTCCTCATCTTACATGTTAGTAAAAGCATGTTTAATGGAGCAGATAGATTATGATTCAAAGGCTTTTAGTCTTCAAAAATTCTTCATCAATGCAATGAAATGCTAGGCTTCTTCCTTACACAAAATATCCCAGGACATGAGTTCAAGCTTCAGACCACCCATGTAAAGTTAGCTCCTGGTTCCACCTTCACTGGCACATTTAAGAGCTTCATTGGTTCATATTCAGAGCTACAGGTGAAGCCAGAACTGCCTTTGCTACTTCACCCATACACATCCTATATGCACCGTTGTACAATTGGGTATCTTGGATTTAGGGTGCCATTCTGTAGTCCCATCTGCACTTCTTTGGTCTACTTTGATCTACTTTGCCCTTACTACTCTGAATACCCTCATATCTACACACATCCCACTGCCACGACTACTGACCAGGAGTGCTCTTATTGCAAATTCTGTATGGTACAAAACAGAAGCCTGCAGAGACCTGCCACCAACCAGCTGATGTGTGCTTGCTGAACTACACTGGCAAAACAACTCGATAATGAACTTGCTCAATGTTAGAAAGGGGCTGCTCTGTGCTATGTGAGGCCCTGGTTAACACCTGAGCTTGTACTTTCCCCTACTACTATGGATTTGGCCACAGGATCAGGACCATTCTGACAGTTTGTTTTTAAAAGGGCAGCCAACCATTCTGAGACATGCATGAGCATTATTTCCCATGTAGCAGCAGAATGCCTCCATATGAGTTAGGATTCATCTCAAGTCTGAAATAGCCCACAATTCTACAGCTCTAAAAATGAAACCTGAATTCACATTTAAGTACAATTTATCTAATGATTTGTGTCAGACAACTGGTAAAGTCTTTCCAGGTACCAGCAAAGTCACAGGGGCTAAAAACAGTGACTATAAGGGTTTTAGATGACCTACCCAACTGTACCAGCTACCAATCAGTTCTTTGCAGTAGCTGAAGGACACAAGCAGTACAAATCTCCAGCTGCACTCCTCTCTAATGGCATCAGAGAACAAGAAGGTCTCAACTGTGCAAGGCATTTAACACAATTATAATCAGATCTCCCTTGGTCTACTCAACTTCTGCAGTTCAGCATCTTGAAGAGTTCCAGGCACCACAAGCACAGACAGCACAATGGCATCAACACAACTTCCAGCAAGTTCAGTTTGGTGCAGGGATGCTCTCTGTCAGCCTTCACCAAGCTTGCCCACAATGGGAGTTCAGGAAACATGGACAACATTCCAGTCTTTTGTTCACAACTTGCATTACATCCCTCCAAGACACAAGATCGGAATGACTACACTCCCTCTACACACAGAATTACTTCCATCAGCTAATGGAAGCATGTCCACACAGCTGGAAACTCAAGAGGTGGAGTAAGTAGCCCAGAGATCTATGAACAGAGCAGTAAGCTATACAAAGGGCAGAATGCAAAAGAAAGTTGCTTAAAGCTCAGCAAGAAGAATGGCTCTTTAAGATGACAATGCTTCTCCTTGAAGTGGTTGCAGTGAAAATAAGCCTGCTTTGTTTTGATCCTCTTTTGTGTTTCAAGTTTCACAGATACTCCTTTCAAGTATTTCAAGGTTACATTCTAATAGAATGAGGACTTTAGCAGTACAGTTCAGACATAGCACAATCTTCCACATATTTTAAAATAATTAATAGTTTTCTTTACAGATCAGCTGTGAAAGTTAAAGATCCTAGTACTTGCAGTGGTTAAGAACTGCAGGGAACAGGGTTGAAATTAATTTGAGACTGACATTCAGTGTGACTCATGGCTGCTGGAATCAGAAGGCCTCAGAATAAAAACTCCAGCACAGGAGATGGGTTCATCTGCTCCCTGTGCATTAGCAACATGACTCAGAAAGCATTGCTCAATCAGCTTTCAATGACTCATTCTGCTCCAGCCTTTCCTAGGGAGCTTGCTCTGCACTGCTGCTGAGTTTCCTCAGCCTAATATCTCACTGGCAGACACAGCTTAAGAACAAAGCCCACCATTTCTTCAACTGTTTACCACAAAGTGCCTGGAATCCAAGATGACTCTAGCTGCAACCTTTGGGTTAATGATCCATCAGCTGCATTTTCAGGGCTTTGCAGCTTCACTCCTTCTGTTTCACTAGCTTGAACATATGGCAACCTGCTCCACACTGGTAGCTACAGCCCTGTTTTCTACTTACAGTGTGGATGGATTTATTCTAGTTAAGGTACAGGGATAATCCACATGTATGCTGAATTCACACCAGTTGGTGACTAATCACCTTAATTTAGGAACAAGAGCCCTCTCCCAACACACTCTGCATTCTTCAAGCAGCTACTAGGGCAGATGTAACATCTGAATGCAGCTCCTACAAATACCTAAAGCCAGTAGGCTTCGTACCCTCCTGCCAAGTGCTCACATTCCTAAATACTTCCATTTCAACCCATAAACAGAAAAGGAGCATGAAGAACATCATAGATAGCCCACACACTTATATACATGCTTATAAACCCACCAGGAGTTAAGATTACATGGAAATGACTTTTCAGAATGCCTTTTTACTACTCAAGTGAAGATGAGAGCATTTAAAATATACCTTTAGAGCAATTGTGGCAAAGTTACAGCACTAAGACACCACCAATTGCAAAAAAAAAAAAAAAGTACATGTATAAAACCAAAGGCTGGGTTTAAGATTTTAATGCATTTCAGTAGTTACATAAGAGAAAAGAAGCAGGATTAGCTGGGCCTACAATGACTGACATGGTAACACGCACTTTCCTAAGAATCACACATACTTCCTGAAATCATGGCTCAGTGCTCCCACCGGGCAGGGGATGTGCAATAAGCACCCCTCTCTCAACCAACCAGGGGATGCTGGAAGCCCCCAAAGTCAGTCTGCAGCAGCTAAGCTGCAAACCATAACTAAAAGAGTCCAGAGAAAGATAAAGACACAATAAAGTACAATATCTGAAAAAACCTGCCTCTGTCCACTGATTCCATCATAGATGGAAAATGCCCTGTTTATTAGGTCTGATCTAAAACAGGTGGCTCTCCAAAAGTCAGACTTCATCCTTTCAGGGTGCCACCCATGGAATGCATGGGTGAAGTCAGGAGCACAAGCTCAGGCAGCAGGATCCTGTTGCTGGACTGTCAGTTTCACATATTGTGAGATGCAACAAGTGGCTGGACTGGGAGCTACCTAGTGAGATGAGGCACTAAACCTGCATTTATCAAGTGGAGATACAGCAGCTCCCTTCTGCAGCATGTCAGAGCCCAGCCTTCCTCTTCCATTTCCTCTTCATCAACTCTGACTTATAATAGCTGCAGAAAAATGAACAACACGCAGCATGGAGCTTTCTTAGAATAAACAAGGTACACGTAAGGAATCAACTAACCAGAACAGTTCATTCCCTCTGCAGCTGTTTATCTGCAGCAACTCTTTCAGAGCCACCACAGCACACAGTACCAAAGCTGTAGTTTCTGTTCAGTGCATCCTTCCATGGTCTCTCTGAGAAGCCAAAGTACCACAACAGCAATAAGACACAACTGCAGTATCCGTCATTTGTTCATTAGCCTATGAAAGGTTGAATTGTAGCCTAAATCCCAGATATACAGATGTTCAAATGAGTGATTTTCTCCAATACCTTTGTCCCAGAACCTGAGGTCTTTCACATGACACCACACAGACCATTAACCATTCCCTGCACCAGCAGACACTGGCAGCTTCAACCTACACCATAAACCTTGAAACAGTTCTCTGCCTTGTGTAGCTGTTTGCACAAGTAAAAACAAACAAACAAGCTGATCTCTCAAATTTGTTCCTCAGGGAAAACAGTGAATTTTTAGTCAGTTTTTTTCAGTGGTAAAAGGACCATGACTGCAGTAATTCCAGTTTCACATGCAAGGCAAGAAGTACTTGTTCCAGCTCCAAAAGAATTAGGAACTGTCTGAAAGAAATGTGTCACTAGCAATGTAATGCACCTACAGCCTAGTTGTACCAGTCACCATAAATTTTTGGTGTATATTGGTATTTCTGCCTAAGGAAAGCACAAATACAGTTCTTTGTATCCTTCCATGCCAGCTTCTCAATGGTCAGTGTACGCCAAAGTTGAGGAACTCTTGAGCCAGGCCTGTTTGCTCTCATGGCATCTACTCAGCAAATTCTCTGTGTCCTCTCTTCAGAGGTGCAGTGGTGACACAGCAGCTCAAGAATAACTGCTCAGGAGCAATGTGACTGCAGCAGTTCTTAGGCTGCCTGTAACAACATAACTACAGTTTCACATCATTGCCCCAGCTGTGCCTGGATTTGATGAGCACTAGCAGCATCACTAGTAAGCACATCTGTCCACTCATTTTAGGAGGCAATTTTGGGATCAGATGTATTTTCCTAAGCCAGCTGTGTGGGTGATACTCTTACCATAGAGATACCTGTCCAGAAAAGTCTGGCACTACAGGTGGAGGAAATAAAGCCTTCAACCAGCCACTGACCAAGGCTGGATGAGATGTCAGGATGGCTGCTAACCTGCAGAGCCCTTTTGGCCACAACGCCACTGTGAGACAAGCCATAAGCTTCATCCAGTACAGGGTACGAACAAACACAAGTTGATCAGTAGTGAGCCCAAGACCCAGCTACTTGGACTTTGTCACTCCCATTAAGGGGCTGAAAGTTTCCTACAGCACAGACATCACTTAGCCTGAATGCAAACAGGAATGCTGATTTCTGTAATCTACAGAGCACATCCAGGAAACAGCAATCACAAGTCAGTGAATAAGCTGGTGTAAAGCAACCAACCCCTTTAGTAGTCTATTAAAAGACAGTTTGGGTTCTGACTTAACAGTAAGTAAGACTTCTGTGCATTAATGAGCTTATCTAACTAAGCAGTTCAAGGTACATTAGCTGCTGAGTTTTCATCCAGGAAGAAATCAGGAGAGGTACTGAAGGCAACTCACCAACTGCAGCCATTTCTGCATTCCAGAAATCAGTATGATCTTGGACAAGTGACAATAGTTGAAGTGGGAGAGGGATTATTCAGGCTGCTCTGGCAAACTGAAGTTGTTGAGAAAACCCATCCATTTAGCTAGCACTAGCCATTATCAACCCAACGCTTAAGGCTCAAAACAATGCCATTACCCCACCAGCTAATCTGAGCACCTAAGCTTTGCTTAGTTGGCTGCATTAGCCACTTTCCAGGAGGCCACGGGCTGCACTTGGTTTCAAACAAGAGCAGCTGCAATCACTTCATCCTGGGGAAGACAGGCTGCATAATTTACTTAAGGGGCATACCCTGAGCTAAAGAGCTCCTGAGATAAACCCATCAGTTTCAGAGAAACTGTTCCTATTTTAAACACAATCCCATAAATCCCCATAACCAGTGGGCAGGAGGAGAAGCACGTTCTCTTACCAGGCTCTCCTCCTACAGCCCCCTTCTGCGTGCCATACCGCACGCAGCCAGTCTGAAGTCACAAGAGAGAAATACTGACACAGGGAAACACAAGAAGCTCCCTTACTCCAGTAAAACATCACAGGTACAGCATTTAACATATCTCTCAGGAATATTTTGAGCCCACCTGATGTGAACAGCCCGATGCCTTTTTCTACCCACTCTACCAAAGCATTTCTAAAGTCAGGTTGAACTACTTGCTTTTCACTCTTGAGCTAGAAACCTGAACAGTGATGTGCTTCCTATGCATCTTCTAACAGAAGAGGTTTGAGGCACAGAGTGGAGTTTGAGTAAGAGCTTGTATTCTGCAGACCACTAATGGTCTAGGTGCCCTGATGTGTCAGCTTTTCTCTCACTACTCTTACTGGAGAGCAGATAACTGCATTTCACATTCTGTGCCTCTGCCTGCAAGCTTTTAGCTGAGCTGCTGACCTCCTGCCAAGATCAAAATAATACATGACTTGCCAGTAACTTTTGACTCAGTAGGTCACTCACTAAAGGAGAGAAGCAGACTCTGCCTCACAAACCAATTATTTTTTGGCACCACAAGCCATCCTCCAGCTGGCCCCAGGAACAGCCTTTAAATACTCTAATGGTCTTCAGTAGAATAAGCTTAGAAAACCAGTGCAAGACATTGAGCTGCAAAAGACAGTCTTGACTTTACCTTTTTTGATGCAGGGATGAGGCAAGAAAAGTTTAACTAGGGTTACAGGAAGTTTCTTTATAAAGCCTGTTCTGTTTGGTGACTGTTGCTGTTCCACCAAAAAAAAAAAAAAAGAGATTGTATCAAACAAGAATGCATGTCCAGTCCCAGTCCCCTGTTTTTCAAAGAACTCAGGATGTAACCCTTCACAGCCTCAAGAGTCAATTCTCCAAAAGCCAGGACTGGGCTCTTTTGGGAGGAGGAAGCAGCTGGCCATGATACCCTTCAATGACACCCCAATGTTCTCCCTGGAACATGGCCACTCCGCAGCCCAAAGAACACCAGGTATCTTTGTCACTAGATGTCAGTAACATGGCATTTCCTACAGAAGAGGAGTGATGCCTCCTTTCTGACAGGAAAAATATGGAAGTAGACAGTTTGGCAGCATCTCTTCAGATTTGAGATTGTCCCTCCAAGCAAAACTCACAGGGACATACAGAGCTTTTACTATGGGAAAACACAGCAGCTACAGCTCTGACAGGATTTGAGTAAATGTTGCCCAACCAAACACCACCATGAGCCCATGTACAGTTAGAAGCCTGCAATACCGAGACTTCCAAGCCACAGAAGCCGTCCAGACTCACCTATCTGGGCAAGTTCCAGGCTCAGATTTTGGCAGCCTGAGGCTAAAACTTGATAGCAGCTTTGTCATACTAAAGCAAGCAGAAAACAGATCCTGCACTCACATAGCTTATGGAGAGAACACTAGATGAAAAGCAAGTCATTTCCCAGTGGGGAGAGAAGTCAACTGCACTGGCTGATAAACACAGGCTGTGCTTCCTGCAGTTTTACTGAATCCAAAAACCTAGTCCTGGGAAGAATGGATGTGGAAACGCACCCAGAAGAGCCGCTGGATAGGAGCCTGCTTTAAGCCTCAGAATAAGCAGTTGGGCATCAGCAGCGCTGTGCTCTGCCTCAGCAGGTTTTCCGGGGAGGAAGCGGAGTGCAAGCCATGACCCAGCTAATTCACGTTTGGATCAGCAGTACGGACAAATAATTTTCGGTGAAGTTCCAGCCCGATCCGACTGAAAAAAACCTTTGCTCAGGCTGACCTGACGCATCGGTGCCAGCCTTCCTATGCCACACACAGCCCGACCCTGTCCCCACCCTCCCCGGTGCAGCACCGCAGGGCTGCCACACAGGTATTCCAGGCAGAGAGCTAATTAACAGCTGTTAATAACCCCCCTGAGCCACAAGCAAAGTGCGAACGGATGATGGGGTCGCCCAGCACCGCCTCAGCGCGAGCTAAGGAGAAGCCCTCCCGGCGGCCCCGCTTCTCTCCCTCCCTCCCTCCCGGCGCCGGGGGCACTCTCGCGTCCCTCCCAAGGGCGGC
>NW_005054309.1:3527240-3529509 GCF_000277835.1 Geospiza fortis | reverse complement strand
CCCCCCCGCCCCGCACTGCTGCGCCAAGGGCCAGCGCCCGCGGTCGGAGCGGCCCCTGGTTCTCCCCGCAGGGCTGGCGCTGGAAACGGGGACCCACCCAGGGAACCTCGAGAGCCCCCTCCCAGGCCTTGCTCCGGAGAAACTCAGCCCCGCAGCCGCCCTCGGCATCCCGGGAAAAGACAGCTGGCACACTGACACAGGCTGCCCTCATCCTGCTGGGATCTCGCTGTAGAGTGAAAGGCAGGAGGAGGCTGGGGGAAAAAGAATAAACGAACGACACGAGGCAGGAGTCCAATAAAACTATGTTTATAAATAAAAACAAAGGAGATTGGTGTTGTTTTTATAAAACCCAGTGGGTAGGGCAGGGCAAGGGGTGTGCAGTGGCCAGGGAGGCTACTGGGGACATTCTGACTCCAGCGGGCTGAGGGAAGGAGAGGCTTTAGGGAGTCAGGGAGATGAACGGATGGCATATGAGAGCTGGCAGGGGGGCTGCAGGGGCAATGCAGACTCCCAGGGAGCAAAATACAATTCAACTCCATCGTATAAAAACTGTGACCACAAGAAAGACCAAAGGAGGCAACGCTTGTGGAGAAAGCCACGGTGTGGCAGGAGGAGAGGGCGCCGGGGCGCCAGCACCAACAGCGGCAGGGTCGACATGTCCATACTGTACCGTGCTTGGCCCTGGGCATGGGGAAAGGGCTGCCCCAGCCCCAGGCACATCTCCGCGTACCCAGAAGTGGAAGGAAGAAAGGCAGGGAGCATTGGAGCAAACTGACTCAACTGTCCCAGCACACCTGTGGGCACTGAGCCCAGAGGCCATGGTTCAGGCTGCAGTCTCATCCCTGGAGAGCTCGTGTTGCTCACAGACCGGAGGGAGTGGGGCTGCCCCAGAGGATTGTCCCTCCCAGCAGCCAGGCCAGCAGCACTGGGCAGAGGAGAAGACAGACTCAGGCCCTTCAGAGGGCAAATACAGGGGACCTCCACGTTTCTCCAGAGCATGAAAGTGAACCAGTTGTGCCCCGCCCTTGCCTTCTATCTTAGTCCAGGCCCCTGAAGGTACCACATAGCTGAGCAGCAGCGCGACAGCAGGAGGGAGAAGGCCACAGCTGCCACCGCCAGCCCCAGGCACGGGACAGCCCCTACAAACAGGACAGGCAGCAGCACATTGCAGGCAGGAGGGCAAAGAGCAGGATGGAATGAGCAGAGCTCTGCCCTTAAATCCCCCCGAAGAACCCCAGGGCAGGCGTAGGGCACTGAGTCACGCAAGAGACTGTGCACAGGCAATCACCGCCTCTCTGGGCTGAGGTACAGCCCCAGCCCTGAGACCTGGCCAAGGTGAAGGAGGGTCCTGCCATTGGTCAGTGCCAGGCTTGGACCTGGCCCAAAATGTGGGCAAGAGAAGGGAGGCAAGAGGGAAGTGGCAGCATCTCTCCACTCCCTGGAGGCACTGAAGCCCTGGAACATTCATGCATTAGCCAAAAGGCAACTACAACGGGATTTAAAATACATATGTAAGGCTGGTCCCTGCTCCCCTTTCAGGGCTGTGGGAAGGGCAGGGCATCTTCCGCGAGGGGGAGGAAAGAAGCCATCTTCAGCGCCATGCGTGCCCAGCGCCCCTGGAGCTCCGTGTCCTGCTGTCGGGCCACGCCATGCTCCAGCTCTCCCCCCCACGGGCGGCAGGCTCAGAGAAAGTCAAACACCCCGTAATTCTTTGCTGCTTGATAGAAGAAACACAAAAGGGTGAAAAGAAAGAAGAGATGTTTAGGGTGAAAGGACTGAGGCAGCAGTGACAGACGGGCAAGCAGCACAGGGTGCTGGGACGGATGCGGATTAATGGGGTTAGAGAGGATGGCAGGAGGGAATTACCATCAGAAATACACAAGTCTGGGGGCAGGATGGGCTGACAGCACCCAGCAGGCCTGCCAGGCCTGTCCACCCCGCTCGAGGAGGGATTAGAATCAAGGTTTAGTTCCATTTATTATTTTTTCCCTTTTTTTCTTTTCGTTATCAAGACAAAAAAAAAAAAGAAACAAAAAAAAACCCCAAAAAAACAAGGGGTGAAGCCAGGGCTGGTCCTAGGAAACAAACGACAGGGATAGAAGGGGGAAGGAGGGACAGCAGACAGACAGGGGACGGGCGCTTCACATTACATCCACAAAGAACTCACTGGGGTTGCCCATGGCCATTCGGAAGGACTGTCTACTGGCTGTCAGTTCGGGGGGCACAGAGGCCAGGTCACGGCCTGGCGGCGCCCCGGGGGGCCCCATGG
>NW_005054309.1:3496063-3527224 GCF_000277835.1 Geospiza fortis | reverse complement strand
TGCGCGTGCTGTGCTGGCTGGCCGGCACCGAGCGCTCGCTGGCCGCACGCTCGCGCCGCATGCTGCTCCTCGTGGTGTGGTCCGACTCGCTCCCACTGCCGCCTGACTTCGACTCCCCGGTCTTCTCTCTCTCCTTCCTCCTCTCGCTGCCACTGCGATTGGAACCGCTGCTCCGGCTCCCTGCGAAGCATGTGAGGCAAGGTTAGGTGCCAGCCCGGACAAGTCAGGAAGAACAGATGGATCTCCTCTAGTCAAGGGAGGACTGCAGCACGGTCCGGCACAGCCAGGCCCCAGCACGGTCTGTGCTCTCTATCTCCCTTCAGCAGAGAGTCCCACGACCCTTCCGAGATGGCTTTTACCCTGGCTTCCCCCACAGAGGGCCTTGCCTAAGCAGCCTTTTCCTGCTGCTGCCCTGTACTGAATAGGCCATCTGCCCATCTACAGGCATATTTAGTCCTTTTCACTCACCTTCACTGTGCTGACTGCCTGCACTGCCCCCTCCGTAGCTGTAGCCTGGGTCAGGGAAGCCGGGATGGGGGTTGTATGGATGAGGTGGTGGATACTGATATGGGAAGGCCATAGGCCAAGGTGCGGCCCCTGGGTGGGGGAGTGGAGCCAAAGTGTCCTGATCAGAGGCACCGCTGGAGCCATCATGATCATGAAGAGATAGATTAGCCATGTCTGCAAAAAAGCAGAGAACAGGGGTTAATCCAAGCAGAAAAACAACCATGTGTGGTGAAGCAGCTTTCTGTCCATTTTTGCTGATAGACAAGGACAGGATACACAAGGAGACACAAGAATTTGGCACTCTCCCTGTTAGTCAATGCCACCATTTGGGCTTCCTGGCTGAACAACTGCCAGGCTGTGGGAGTCCAAGCTGCCACTCTAATACAGAGACCAGCTTGGAGGGAAAGGACCACATCAGAGCTACAGCTCACCCTGCCAATTCCTTCCCCCATTTTATCTGAGCAGCCAACCTTGAGCACCAACCCCCTGCCAGCACTGAAATTCAGAGCCTGAAGACAGTCAGTAAAGACTAAGACCCTGCTATGACTGTCCAGGAGAAAAGATCACATAGTAGGTGACACTGTCAATGCTGCTTCCAACTTCACTACCTCAGCAGCAGGACAAGGGAGCTGGGATATTCTTCATCACTCCCTTAACAGAGTCTGTAGAACAAGGGGCCCCGCCTGATGGCAATGGCTGCAGATGTGTCCCCAATGTGTCAGCAGGGCTCTTCAGGACCACTACCCCTCCACCCTCTCCCTCCCACCCACGCCAAGAGCCATACTTCCACAGAGGTCCCCGAAGATGTAGTAGCACTGCTCCGAGAAGGTGATCTTGTTCACGGTGTGTCGGATGTAGCCAGCCTTCAGCAGGTTGCTGGCATATTTGCGGGACTCACGGCGGTCTGTAAAGCCCTCCACGTGGTGATAGAGCCAATCTACCACATCCGAACCTGCAACCAAATATAGAGTTAATTTGGCAAGAGAGAGGAAGACGGCAGCCCTTCAGGCAGTGAGCCACACTGGAGCAAAAACAAAGTGGGTCAAAAGGTTCAATTTCTGACTGTTGCCTAGTCAACAGTTTGTTTAGGGTGACAAAGATGTTTCCTTGGACATCTGCCTGAAAACAGGCCACCCATTTCCCAGTCCCTGCCTCTGCTGCGGGCAGCACGGTCTCTTACCAATGAAGGCATTGGGGATGGTGATCTTCAGCCACATGCGGTCACGCACCTCCAGGCCTGACTCTGGTGAGGCCATGGCTTTGACAATGGTGGCCATGTCACTGTGGATGGACAGGTGAAAGTCATCGAGGCCTGTGGTGTGGATGAAGGAAGGCAGACAGAGGTGAGAGAGAGTAGAAGAGACAAGAGGGCTACATGGAAGCATCACACAGGGGAGGAATGGGCCAGGGAACAATACATCGCAGACAGCCTCGCGGTACATGCGGTGGTACCCCCCTTCCAGCCTTCCCATGTTATCCTTCACAAGTCAGCAGTTTCCTCTTGGGCAAAGCCCAGGCAAGAGTCACAAACTTAAAACAAACTCTTGGCTTGCTGCCTCACCCAAGCTCTCCAGACCCTTGCTTCAGGGCTCTACATACCAGATCATCCCAAACCTTCAGAAAGCAATCAAGAAGCCTGTGCTCAGCACGACCCTGCCCCACCACAAGGCTCTTTGCTCTCAGCTGCCTCCTCTATCTGCTGTCTGGGAGGAGCTCTCAATTGCTCCAGGGACATGCTGAATCCCTCTGGCTCCACATTCTCAGCAGCCAACCCCTGACTAGTCTCAGCCTTTCCTCTACACCTGCCACAGCTCCTGGCTGCAGCCAGGCTCCTCTACTCTCCTCACAGAGAAGGCTTAAAAACATGTTAATTCTCCCAGGCAGAACTCCCACTGACCAAAGTGCCAGCCCAGGGAGAGCTGCCTCCCTCCCAGTCCCTTGGCAGGGCAGGTCAGGCCCACCCCAGCTGTCCCCAGGCAGATGTATTGCTCCCTTCACAGCAGAGTGAAGGTGAGGGGGCCGTGCAGCGGGTGCAGCACGGAGGCACAAGGACTTACGTTCGGTCTCTGGGATGGAGCTGGTGATGGAGGAGCTGGTGGAAGTGATTGTGCTCATGGATGGACTCATACCGTACGCTGGGTAGGTGCCAGTCATCGCTGCCGTGTGAGACACCCAGGCTGCCGGGTCGATGGGCCGGATGGGCTCACCTGCAAGGAAGAAACAGTCTGTCAGCAGTTGTAAGAAATTATCAGCTCATCAAAACAACCTCTAGGGAGGGACAGGGACACAGCACAGCCCATTCCATCCCCAGTATTTGCCGGGACTCACCCGGATCGGAGCATGGAGAGTCTGGCCCAGCCCAGATCCGCTGGGGAGCAACTGGGAGAGAAAGAAGAGAGGGAGGGTCAGCAGGAGAGGTGCAGAGGGAGAGATCCCCCTATGGCTTTAGGGGGGTTTCTCTTTCCTCTGGCGCCCCGAGCCAAGTGACCTCCCTGCCCCAGTGAAACGCGTCCCCAGCGTGATGTGGGAAGAAGGGCTGGGCTTATGGGCATTTTGGTTTGGAATTAGGACATAGCAGCCTCCTAAATGGAGAGCTGAAACCCCATCAAACCCCAATTCAGTGCCCCATGGAGTCACACACACAGGGGAGGAACAAGACAACAACCAAGTAAGTGCTTAAGGCAGGCCTCTCACATGAGCTGGGCACCAGCGCTAAGGGTGGGTCAGCTATCCACTTACTCCTGGGTAACGAGAAGCAGCCCCGCGGACTGGGGTCCCAGCACTTGGCCACTGTCAGGGTGATGGGCCTGCAACAAAAAGGTGAGAGTTAGAACCAGAGCACAGTAACACAAACCCCTGCATGATGAGTGGATGCTATGTGCCAGCTCTCTCCTGGGAGACAGGGAGAAGCTGCTAATATAGTGACTTTGTTCCCCTCCAGCTACGGGCTTCCCCTACTGACATGAACAAAATGATGTGACTCTGCTTAGGGGTGCTGATGACCCAAATAGAATCAGAGAATCACAGCAAAATTTGTTTAGAAAGGATCTTTAAAGGTCATCTAGTCAAATTGCCCTGCAATGTGCAGCAATGCCCATGGCATCCCCACAAAAAAAGGGGCACAGACCCCAACTCCCTGCAATTCTTGCATTGGACATGAAAACCCAGGAATCAAAGCAACACCAAACCCCTAAGTTCTGAGCTTCTGCAGAGGCACTGGAAGAAGCGGCTAAAAGATACAACTCACACACTCCAAGCACAAACTGGGCAGATGTCCCTGGATGGAAGGAACAACCCAGATACTCACCCCGGCTTGTGCACGATTTCCCTCAGCACCCGCACAGCATCATCGTTGCTCATGTTCTCAAAGTTGATGTCATTTACCTACAAAAAACACAAAAAGGTGAGTCCCAGAGATGTGACCAGAGGCTGAGCTCCCCACTCAGCTCAGCAGTGACTCAGCTTCCCTCTTCCAAGCATGACTTCCTGGGTTTAGCCTGCCAAAGTTCTCAGGGAGGCTTCTGGGTCTTTTCTTACTGCTTTCCCAGGCCCAAAGATGGAGATATGTGGGTGTGAAGTACCTGCAAGAGCATGTCTCCTGGCTCAATCCTGCCATCAGCTGCCACAGCGCCTCCCTTCATGATAGAGCCAATATAAATGCCTCCATCCCCACGCTCATTGCTCTGTCCCACAATAGAAATGCCCAGAAAGTTGTATTTCTCTGCAGAGATGGAAAGAGAAAGAAGTAAGTCACTCCAAAGCATCAAGCACGAGCAGACCTAACCTCAGTAAAACCACATCCTAATGGTGGTGATTTGCACCCCTGTCCCAGAGAGATGTCCTAGGACACACAAACTCTTGAGAGACAATTTCTAGAAGAGAAGCCAATCTCCTACAGAATCCATCTTTTCACTCCTCCCCCATGTGCTCTCTTTGCCCCCTCCCCAGTTCCCTCTCCATGACCCAGTCTCGCTCTGGAAGGACTGCAGGTTCCATGCACACCTCCCACTCACCCATATTCAGTGTGACCGTGATGATGTTCAGGGACATGGTGGAGTCTGTGATGCTGCTGAAGGACGAGGACTGCAACGTAAGCAAAACATGAGATGTCCTCCTGTGCCTCAGTAACATTCCCAGCCCTAGCTTCCTCCACTTGTGCTTTCCTTCCTGCCCCTCCTTGTGGCACCACCGCCACCACCCACAACTCCAGTCTTATGCTGGGAGCTTTGCAGAGCCAGAGAACAGCCATGGTCCTAATGACCTCTCTACATCTGGGACAAGGCCTGTGGTCCCAGCTCTTGAGGCTAGATTGACTTGGAAAAGGTTCACAGCATTTTTCAAAGTCTCAGCACTTGGACACTTGTCCAAAGCCATGCCCACAGCAAAAACAGCTGAATCCCTGTGAGCCCACCCTGACCTGCAGTGCCCTCCCCAGGATACCCAGCCCTTCCCTGGTACCCGCTCAATGCGTGGAGCCTTCTGTTTCCTCCGGCGGCGCTTGTGCCTCCTCATTAGACGGGAAGCACTGCTTTGCTCTGTTGAACTGCTAAACCTGCAGGCAAAAGCAAGAGTCAGCCCTTCTGCTGCCATAGGGGTGGCTCTGGCAGCAAGAGAGCCATGGAAATGGCACAGGGAATAGAGGACTGCAGGGGCAGAGGAGAGAACATGCACATGGGGGACAGACAATGGCAGAGGAGTCTGCTGGGTGAGATGGAAGCAGGTCTGAGCCCAGGACTACTGAGCCCTGCAAAGGCATCTCTCTGTTCTGAGAGTCAGGGGGAAATTAGTGTTTCCCCAAGACCCAAGCTCTCCTACCTGCTGGTGGAGTCATCTTCATCTGAATCAAAGAAGCTGGTGGTCTCCAGCTCACTGCTCATGAGTGTGGAGGAGCTCTCGTACCCACCCAGGTCTCGGCGCCGCTCTCCCTTCACTGTCCCATTCACCCTGGGTGCTGTGAAAAGACAAGAGTCAGCGGGCTTGAGAGAAACCCTTCGCCTATGCAGGGCTCATGGCAACCTCCTCAGAACAAATCTGGCCACCAGTCAATCCCATCTAGTGCCAAAAAACTCCCAGTCTACCCTGGGATCAGATCCATCTCCTATGGGATACCTCTTCTATCGCTAGGATGTGAAGAGGCTGTTCCTGGCCCAGCAGGAACAATGCTGCTAAACTTGTGGAAGACTTGCAGCTGTCTCCTTGGTAGAGCAAGAAGCAGCACAAATGGCAAGGCTAAAGTTCACTCTGCTTCTCAGCTAAGAAGACAGAGGCACAACTGTCTCCTGCTCTTGGGGCTTCTACAGGAGATATCTCCCTTGACCTCAACGTGTTCAACACCAAGCTCTGATGTAACACAGGTGTTAGCTCCTACCTCCAACATGAGGCTATGGCCCTTCTAAAAGCTACAGAATAGCCCTTTTGAGCTGGAAAGGTTCTGCAGAGCAGAGAAAGCTGCCTCAAGTCTGGAGCTGGTGCTGCCACCATGCCCCAGCCATGCCCTTGCAGAGCTCTCACCATGCTACCAACACTCACCATGCTCAGGCCCATCTGTCCGACGAGGTCGTTCCCTCTGTGATGACACCACCGAGTCTGTCTCTGTCTCATTGTCCAAGTTTTCTCGACTCCCCCCAGTGTTAGGGCTGTGATGAGATAAAAGCAAACAAATATGTTCAACAGGGAACAACTTGACAAGGCACTCTCTACCTCTGTCCTGACCTACACAAGGTTCCAGCCATCAGCTGTCTCCTTCTTGAGGGACAGGAACAACCACAGCACATCTACAAGTGCAGGTCAAAGGACTGGGGATGCTGTGCTGGCTTTTTCCCTGCATTATTTTCAGCATGCCCTTGTTTGTTGAATAATGCAGCTCCACTTCAAATCAGCTCCCAGCCCACTCTCCTCCCCTCTTGCTGGCTGTCATCCCTGACAGTTTGGGTAAGAGTATCCCAGCCTGGTCTGGGATACTGGTCTGGGTTACAGCAAATGTACCATGTAGCCCTTGGAAACCAGAACAGATGTCCATGTAACTTACTGGAAGGAGGGGGGCCTGGAGTCTCCGATTCCTCCTGTGCGCTCCATGGAGGGCGGCAGCTCTGTCTGGTTATCAGCACAGACCGAGCCAGCATCTGAGTGGGAACCCTCTGCAGACACCAGCTGGAGGCATGAGAGACAGAAAAGGAAACTGAGAAAACATTTATAAGAGTGGCCAAAGGAGCTGGCCAAAAGCCTGCCTGGCGCAGGATCTCATTTCTGGCAGTTGGCAACAGCAGATGCCCAGAAGCAGGTATGGAACAGGCCAAGCATGTAGCAACATTTCCCCCCAAGGCCTTCCCAGACACTGGCTATTTGTGGCTCAGGAACTCCTGGCCCAGCAGTGAGGCCCGGGTGGGTGACAACTGAGCTTGGACACTGACATCACCTGCACACCCACACCACACACTCAGGTAACCTTTAGCACACATCCTGCAGCAGGCACTGGATTCCCCCAGTTCTCACACTGGGAAAGGCAGTTACAAGTCATTCCTTTCCTCAGCTCTAGCAGCCTCTACACTTCTGCCTTCAAGCTGTGGGATCCAGCAGGACTTTCACCTTCACAACCCTCAGAAGCTGGGGGTAACAGAGCTCAGAGCCAAGGCTGGCTTTGAAATAGACTCTTGAAACAGGCTTTTTCTGGCTTCCATATGTTCTTCACAAACTTTCATGCTGTGTTCAGCTTACTGGCTTGAGCACAACCTACAGCCAATCTCTGGGATTCTCAATGGATTCCCCAGGGCCCAGAAAGGATCTAACAGAGGTGAGGGATATACATTGTTGCTCAGGACAGACAAAATATGAAACATAGGCTGGAAAAAAGCTGATAGATGCTGTCCAAACCATAATACCCAGCGTAAATTCAGAGGCACCACTACTACTTCCTGGTGAGGGAACCACATCTGCATGGAGCCAAGACCAGATGCCAACTCAGATGACAGAAGCACAGCCCATTTATACAGGTCTTGAGTGCTTTCCAGCATCACTGATGAAAGAGCTGTGCCCTGCCCACCTTCAGGAACTGGGGAAACCCTCATAAGGGGGGTATGGACCCCACAGATCATCGTTAGCATAGCAGATGGGGGGTCTACGGTCAGAGATATTGGAAACAAAGACAGGGATGTAGCTGGGGCAAGGAAGACAGGGCAGCCTTGAAAAAGCCAGAGCCAAGGCAGCAGACAGGGCAGAGAGCAGCCTCATGTGTCAAAAGCTGCAGAGCCCGTCCCACAGGCCCCAGGACAAGCTCAACGGCTCCTGCTCTCACAACTGTCTAAGCAGCTCATCTCACACTCAGGTCAGCTTCTCTCCCTCCAGCAAGGCCCAGGCACATGCCTGGCTCTGCTCCTGGCACCTTCCTGGTGACTTGTCTTCCAGGATACATCCTCCTCCCTAAGGGCCACATCCCAATTCTGGTAGCCATTGCCTGGGAGCACAGGGTAGAAAAGATGCTGAAAGTGGCCAGCATTGCCTAGGGAAAAGTCTTATAACACTTTATGCTTGAAAATCTCAAGGCAACATCAAGCAAATAGATCTGGACAGAGGGAACTAGCCACAGGCAGCTGTCAAACAGCAGTGAAGAGAGTGGAGGGTGCTCCCAAGCAGGCAGGATTGATGCTATCTCTAACACTTCCAAGGCTGGGATTTCCTCCCAGGAAGGGTTTGATAATGATCCTGCACTTTTCCTGCCCCTTACACTGTCAGGAAATACTCACTTCGATTCAAGCCCCTGTCTTTCCCTGTTGCTAAAATTAGTACTGAGTTCCTAAAATAGCATCATCCCAGCTTGTCTGTCAGAAGCAGCAAAGCAAGTGCTCCCCTCTCATTCCCCAAACCACCCATGGACTAGGAGAGGCCTCTGGGACTGTCATTACCCTTCATGAACAAGAGCTGGTAGTGGTGCTCACTCTGGGCACAAGTTCCCTATAAGGATCCAGCCCAGCAGAGCAGCAGCATGGTGGCCACACCAAACAGACTCACACCAGATCTGTGCCACCCACACACTGAACAACCAAAGAGCTCCTGCAAGGAAAGCCAGCAGCTACACAGACACAAGGATCACAAGGAAAAGCACACAGATAAAAAAGGAACACCGGAATGGATTTAGAGACACTGGGACTCCCCATAGGGCAGGTGAAAGCAAAGAACAGCTGGAAGGGGTGGGGTGGTGGGACATCTTGGGGCAGATGCAGCAGCAGCGGGATGGATGCAGAGGAATGTGTGGTGGCCACAGCTGATTTCCGAAGGGCCTGGATAACCACTAGAGGGAGGACGGCAGGCGTCCGGCCCCGGCTCTTTGTGCGGGAGCCCAGCACAGCCTTTCCTCCTGCTCCACGTCATTGTTTGGTGCAGGGATAGAAGCAGAATTAGGTGTGACCTGGCTTGATTTGCTGAGGATTTTTACTGTTCAGAGGCCTCTGGAAAAAGGCACTTGAGTCTTGGTGTAGATCCACACACCCTCATCAGCACAAAATACAGCTCAGCAGAGGGAAAACCGGATGATGTGCTGTGGAGACTGTCCCCCCACTAACAGAGGGTCCCCATGGGTACAGAGGGAAGCATGCGAGCAGGGAGCAGAGCGTGTGCATGGCATGGTACTGAGGGAAAAGCTTGTCCTGCAGCTGCCCAGGCAGTACCTTTAGTCTTCAGGGCAGTCAAATCCAGTCCGCTTCACCAGCACTAAAGTCACTTAAGCCCTTTGCACCAGTCATTGGAGTGGGACTTTCCTTGGGAAGCTGACCCTGCCATAGGGGCACAGGGGTTATGCTGTGGACAGGCCATGACCATGATCTCTGGCAGGCATCAGTCACCATGAGCTCTTCACAGAGGTATCCCACATCTTCCCTGGCACAGAGCCCCCTCTCCAGCTGAGGGACTGGAGTGTGGGGATCCAGCTCATCAGCTTTGTGAGCAGCCAGCACACCAACAGTACTGAGCAGCCCCTGTGCCTTACTTGGCACTCCACATCCAAATGTTGTTTTTCAGAGGGCACAAACAGGCTGAGACACACCGAAGCAAGGGGTTTGCTTACCCACGACACCACCCGGCCGTTGAAGCAGGGAAGCTTGGCATTGTCATCCGAGATCTCTTCTTTCACCACCCTGCAGAGGGGAGAGGAGGCAGTCAGAGCTGGGTTCAGGACTTCAAAGGAAAAGGAGACTCCCAGATGGGTATTTGCATACAACACCAGGCAGCCCAGGCTTGGGGATGGAGCAGGAGAGGACTGGTAGCTCTCTCCTGCTGCTAGGCCACAGGTTCCTATGCCCACAGCCATGACTGGCAGCCTGAAGAGGAGCCAAAGACAGAATAACCTTTCTATGTGCATTCAGCTGTTTCATCCCCCAGATCACATTTTAATCAGTAAAGCCAAAATTCAGGTGCATATCACAGAATTGTTTAGGTTGGAAAAGACCTTTAAGATCATGAAGTCCAACCATTACCCAAGCACTGCCAAGGCCACCACCAAACCATGTCCCCAGGTGCCACATTTACACAACTTTTAAATACCTTCAGGGATGATGACTCCACCACTCCCCTGGGCAGCCTGTTTCAGTGCCAGATTCTTTTGGTGAAGAAATGTTCCTAATGTCCAATCTAAACCTCCCCTGGCACAACTTGTGGCATTTTCCTCTTGTCCTGTTGCTTCCTATTTGGGAGAAGAGACCAATCCCCACCTGGATACAGCCTCCTTTCAGGGAACTGTAGAGTGATAAGGTCCACCCTGAGCCTCCTTTTCTCCAGACTAAACACCACCAGCTCCCTCAGCTGCTCCACACAGGACTTGTGCTCCAGACCCTTCCCCAGTTCTGTTGCCCTTTTCGGGACATGGCTCCAGCACCTCAATGCCTGTCTTGTAGGGAGAGGCCCAAAAACTGGACACAGGGTGGAAGGTGTGGCCTCACCAGTCCCAAGCACAGGGGACAGTCCCTGCCCTGGTCCTGCTGTGCACACTGCTGCTGACACAACGCACAATGCCATTGACCTTCTTGGCCACCTGAGCACATGCTGCCTCATGTTCAGTCACTGTCAACCAGCACCCCCAGCTGCTTTCCCACCAGGCAGCTTTCCAGGCTGCCTTCCCCCACCCTGCAGAGCAGTGTGGGGTTGTGACCCAGGTGCAGGACCGAGCACTTGGCTTTGTCAAACCTCATAGAACTGGCCTTGGCCCGTCAATCCAGACTGTCCAGATCTCTCTGCAGAGCTGTCCTACCCTCCAGCACATCAACACTCCCACCCAACTTAGTCATCTGTGAACTGAGTGTGCCCTCAATCCTCATGACCAGATCATTGATAAAGATATTAAACAGGACTGGCCCCAGTACTGAGCCCCGGGGAACACCATTGTGAGCAGCCAATAGATGTAGCTCCATTCCTGACACCCTCCTGAGCCCAACCAGCCAGTTTTCTACACAGGGAACAGCACACTTGCCCAAGCCATGAGCAGCCAGTTTCTCCTGGAGAATGCTGTGGGAAATGGTGTCAAAGGCTTTACTAAAGCCCAGGTAGGAAACAACCACAGCCTTTCCTTTATCCACTAACTGTGCCACACTGTCACAGGAGATCAGGCTGGTCAAGCAGGACCTGCCTTTCCAAAACCCATGCCAGCTGGGTCTGCTTGACCAGCCTGATCTCCTGTGACAGCGTGGCACAGTTAGTGCATGAATGAAAGGCTGTTCTGTACATGCCCCATGATGGCACTCAAGACAATCTGCCCCATGACCTTCCCTGGCACTGAGGTCGGGCTGCCAGGCATGTAATTCCCTTGGATTCTCTTTCTGGCCCTCCCTGTAGATGGGCATCACATTTGCCAACTTCCAGTCACCTGGGACCTCCCTGGTTGACCAGGACTGCTGGTAAATGACAGAGTGACTCAGTCAGCACTTCCAGCAGCTCCCTCACTATCCTTGGTGGATCCCATCTGACCCCATAGACTTTGGTGTGTTTAAGCAGGTTGCTGACCATTTCCTCTTGGATTACATGGGCTTCATTCTGCTCCCTGTCCCCCAGCTCAGAGGGCTGGGCACCCTGAGAACAGCTGATCTTGCTATTAAAGACTGAGGCAAAGAAGACATTAAGTACCCCAGCCATTTCCTCACCCTTTGTCACTGTTTCCCCCTACATCGAATAAAAGATGGACATTCTCCTCAGCTCTCCTGTTGCTGACGTTATTTGTAAAAACATTTTAATCGTCTTTAACAGGAGTAGTCAGATAAGCTCCAGTTGGGCTTTGGCCCTTCTAGCTCTTCCTGCATAACCTCACAACATCCTTGTACCACTGAGTTGCCTCCCCCTTCTTCCAAAGGTAAAATATTTTATTTTTTCCTGGGTTTGAGGCAAAGTTGCCTGCTCAGCCAGGCCATTCTTCTTCCCCACTGACTTGTCTTTCAAGCACATAGGGATGGCCTGCTCCTGCATCTTTGAGATTTCCTTCCTGAAGGAGGAAAAGGAAACCTTGGGCTCCTTTGCCCTTCAGGACTGCCCCTCAAGGGACTCTGTCAACCAAGTCCCTCATCAGGCCAAAGTCTGCCCTCAGCAAGTCCAAGGTGCAGTTCTGCTGATCCTCCTCCTTACTCCTCTGAGAATCAAAAACTCTTATCACGTTGTGGTTGGTGTGCACAAGGCAGCCTCCAGCCATCACATCACCCCCCAGTTCTCTGCTCACAAACAACAAGTCCAGTGCATTCCTTCCCCAGCTGGCTCCCTCACCCACTGTATCAGGAAGTTCTTCCACGCACTCCAGCAGCCTCCCAGACTGCTCCTGCTCTACTGCATTTCCAGCAGACATATTTCCACCAGTTTGCTTATTTCTAAAGAAATACATCATTTCAGCCTCTTTATAATGATCTGAAAGAATCACAAACTATGCCAGAGATTTCTAATAGATGAAAGTGAAATACGTTAAACATGCTGCCTACTAAATGATACTGTTGCTTTTTTTTTACATGTATAATATTTCAACATCATTTCAAGCTTTATAGTTGTGCCATAATGTCACATCCCTGCATTACACAAACAGCTACATTATCAGCCTTCACAGTGAAAGAAGCACTAACTTTCTCCAAAGAAAACTGATTATTTTTTTACTCCTGCGGAAAAAAATAAAGTTTATTTTTCTTATTTTAAATATTACTGGACCCCTAAATACTTCTTCCACACAGAATCTGCAATCAAAACAACTTGTAAATTCAGAAGATTCAATTACTACTATCTTTGATAAATCAAATACCAAAATAGGCTTTAACAAGCTCATTTCCTTTTCTATCCAATGACAACATTTTAAGCACTCTTATTTAATACAAAGATATATTACAATTAGCTTGTGATGCTATGTTCCCCTTCCAACCTATATTTAAGGTAGCTTGACACATATTATGCTTAAAACATGAGGTAACTAGATAGTGAATAAATTTTGGGGGTAGGGAGAAAGTCCAACAAAAAAGAAAAAAGAACAAAGTAAAGAATGTGAAACCAAGAGAAATTATGTATTAAAAGTAAGTAGATTATAAGTATCTAACACTACTCAGAAGTGGAATCCTATCAACAGATCTGAAAGGTCCCCAAGCCAATCCCCAGGTCACGGGGAACTGAAGAGGATGCACAGGTGGGACACGGAGCTGTGACCCATGTCCCCACTGCCATTGAGTCGCAGCACGCTGGGGCTTGGAGAAACAGGCGCTCTGGGCTCCTGGCTGTGCTCCCTGGTGTGCCAACAGCTGTCCCAGCTGTCCCCAAAAACAGGACACAAGGCTTGCCAACACTCACAACGCATCAGCAAAAGGCAAATGAGCAGTGCTGGAAGCCTGAAGCTGGGGAGCAGGCCCGCTCCACCCTGCCAGCCCCACTGGTTGCACCAGTGTCACACACGCTCAGCAAAGGGCTGTCCCATAGGCTGAAAGGCAGCACGTCACCTGGCAGCTGGCACTCACAATCCCTGACAAATCTGGAGAGCCAGCAAAGGGACTGCACAAAGGCTACCCTTCCCCAGAAGGCACAGATGAGGAGGTCATGGTTTGAGCAGTCTAATCCACTCCCAGGATGTGTGTTAATTCCTCTTGCACAGATGGAGAAGCAGGAAAAGCAGGAAAGGAGCAGTGACGATGGATTAAAACCCTGATAGCTTAACGCTTCTTCAGCATGTTCTGTGCCAGCCTCTGCCCAAAGCCCCTGCAGCCCAGATGAATGTCAAATACAGGCAGACCCCTTGGGACCCACCCTCTTTGGTGCCCACACCAGCCCTTTCCAATGCAGGCAAGTTGTCTTCTTCTCACTTCCAAGTGCACACACACATGCACCCTGCCCTGGCTGCACTAGCATCCATTCATACTGTCGCCAGCAGCCTGGACTGCATCCAATTCCTAGAGAGAACTTCAGGCAGAGCCAATTTTCAGTGCTACATGCTGCCTGCTCAGGGACACAGAGCTCTGCCTGTGGGTGAAGGGACAGAGTGATATATATGCTGGGTCAAGGTGACCAACTGCTCAGCACAAGTCAACTATTCCACTTTCAGTGCGGACAGAGGAAACCAACCTCAAGACCCGCCCATCCAGCCTCAGCTGCAATGCCTGATGGAGAACAAGCTCCCTCTGTCCTGAGAACTGGTCCCTCCTCACTCTTATTACCCTGTGGCTGCCCCAGACATCCCAGGGGTCAGCTCCACCCCAGAGCAGTTTTCTGCCTCCTTCTCCAGCCACCACATTATTTATCACTATTTATCACCCAGATGCCAGAGCACAAAGGATTATATATTTAGACTCTACAGAGCAAAAACTGATAGTGCTGGAGTCAGGCACATGCCGAGCTGGAATATCTCTGCAACGCTGCTCACATCTGTCACCCCTCACACCATCCCAGCTATTCATGCCCTGCATTCCTTTCCAGCCTCAGCCTGAACTGCAGCCTTCCTCCTCCATTCCTTTCCAGCCTCAGCCCTAGCTGCAGCCTTCCTCCTCCCACCTCTCACCACTCTTCCAGTCACACTTCTCGCACGGACACGACCGCAGGTTCACACGTCAGAAGCCACTGAGCGAGCAGCCTCTGGGGGAGCTGTGAGCAGCGCCACGTTTCTGCTCCGCGCTTGAATGGGGAGGCAGCCATGAGATGAAACTGTCCCGCGGATGTGCTGGCAGGGAAAGCCATCCTCTGAATGTGCTGGGAACAGCCCCCACCTGATGGGGTCTGAGCCCGGGATTCCTGAAAGAGCAGACCCAGAAGGAGTTCAGGCTCCCTGGTGCTCACCAAGCCTTTCCTTTTCCCAGAGCCCAGGGAAAACATCTGCCTAAAGATGATTTCAGAGGGACTGCTTTGAGTTTACTGTCAGGTTTTGAATGTTCCAATGTCCTGCTGGGGGCTGGGTAGAACATGGCTAAGAATGGTGGCCAGGAAAACCCCCTTTCACGTGGAAGCAACCCGAGCCTTGCCCAGGCGAGTGCAAGTCCAGGACCCTCGGTGCTGCTGCCCTGCCCAGAAAATTGCCCTGCAGCCAGGCACTCACGGGCCCCCTTCCCATCCTGGGGCCAGCAGACACGCCGAGGCCAAGCTGCAGCTCAGCGCCTGGCACGCAGGCCCAGCGCTCCCCGGCACTCATCTGCCTTGAATTTTCCAACAAAGAGACCTGCGGGAGGGAGGAAGGAGGGAGGGTTACAGGGGAGGCAGGCCGAGTGGGCGGATGATTCCACCGCCATCCCCAGTGACACGGGGCCAAGCCAGGGGGAGGAGGAGGAAGAAGAGGAGGAGGGGACGAGGCTCTGGCTGTGCAGGAGCCCGGCTGGGGTGTGCGGAGGGGGCTGCCAGGGCTGACACAAGCAGCACATCTGCTCCCATGCAGCTGGGGGAGGGGAAGGGACAACTCCAGCAGCAGGGAAGGAAGCAAAGGAAACTCAGCTCCAACCTTGGCTCCATCCCTACCCTCCCACCAGGTCCTCCTTTGGAGCCAGCAGACCCTCTCCCCATGGCCTGGGAAGGTGCCATGCTCCCAGTTTCCCTCCCGCTGCCTTGCCGGCGGGAGCAACTGGCAGCCTGGAACATGGATGCAGAGGCGGGTGAGGGACAGGCAGGCAGACGCTGCCTTCTCCGGGGAGTTCCAGCCTGGCTCAGGAAATTAGAGGGTATTTTATATCACAGAGTCATGTCCTAGGAATGAAGGGAAGGTGGGGAACAAGAGAGTGTGCACAGGAGAGAAAGGAGGCCATAAACCCCAAGCCGCGGAGACGGCTGCGCCGTGTCAGCCCCCGGCTGCGCACACATCGCCAGCACAGCTGCTCTGCTCCAGCCTCCTCGTTTCCCCTCGGTGGCCTCCAGCCTGGCTGAGGCTGTGGATACAAGCGAGTTTCTAGCTTCAGCCAGCTCTGGTCTCTCCTGAGCAGCATCCGCTAGCCACAGCGAGGTCCCTGAGAAGAACTCTGATGGAGTATTACAAGCCCAGCAAAAGAAGAAATCCAAGAGGCACGGACAAAGGATTCCACAGGATTTGAACCTCAGATTTAGAAGCAGGCTTGGAGCTCAGCAGCCATTACTGCTTGTTTCTGGCAGTCCTGTCCCCCAGCTTGCCTATCTAAGGGCTTGCTGCGGGGAGGATACTCAGAAAGAAGAAATCACAGACATGGTGGCAAATACAAAAGCTGGATCTGGCATCAGAGGGGTCAGTACCAAGAAGGGAGGTAGGGTTGGGGACCTCTTGAGCACGTTGGACAGCTTGATGGCCAGGATGAAAAACAGGGGACGTGCAAAGATTGAGAAGACAACTGAGCAATGACAATTTCACACTGAAAAGATGCAAAGTTAGTAGAGCAGATTAAAGAAGTAAGACGTCTCCTCAAATGTTAAGAGGAAAAACCTTTACAGAGCAGCAACGTTCTTTCCAACAGTGGAAAGCCCAGGAATTAAATTATAAACAATCTTCTCTTGCAACATTCCAGAAGTGCATAATTAGGTTGGTCATTCCTGTAACCTTAACAGCCCCCATCTCCTACAGCTCACAAAGGAAGTAAAAAAACCCCAAAAAACAACCAAACAAAAAAAAAAAATCAGGAAACACTTCTACCCAATAGCACAAGCTTCAGGGATTTACACACTAGAAATACGATCTCATTTTCAAGACCTCTAGTACACTACCCTTAGGGTAGGGATGTCTTGTTTCCAATTGATTATATAGATTAATAATGCTGCATAGCAAAAGGAAGCACCTTCATGTTTTACTACCCAAATATGAGCAGCTCCTGGTTCTACAGCAAAATCCTTATCTATTCTGTAAGACAGTGCTGAAGCCACAGGGATGAGCTCTGCAGCCATTTCACAAGATTAGAAAACTGGACAGGACAATTCTCTATGAGTGCTGGGATTTCAGTTGGGAAATATGTGCCTGTTAGATTAAGCCCAGATATGATGTGTGTATTTCCCAAGGGGATACAATTCACCCAAGAGCTACAGACCCAACCAAAGAATACACATGGCAGTGATCACACATGTATCAGTGAGACCTCGGGCTTTGCAGGCAAACAGGATGAATCAAACAGGATTAGAGAATTTGAGCTGTCTGTCTCTGTAAGCCAACACACTCTTTGAGTCTCCCTCACTGTATTTTCACCTCCTGTGCAAAGAAGAGGAGTACAAATTGCATTACACTGGGGTGAGAAGGGCTCTCTGACCATAAACAGACTGTCACTCTCCCATTTAATTCTCCTTCCAAGCCCCTGCACTGCTCCTCTGTGCTGCGGCACAAGGTAAAAGGGGAAATGCAGATTTGTAGATGGTTTCATTCTCAGACCTGCTGTCCTGTCTGTCCCTGCACCCCATGTGAACGAACATGAACTCCTTTGCAGCACTGTCTTTACCTGGTGTGCTTCTCAAGAATCAAGAAGCACAAATCATCTGTTAACAGCTGTCCTACTACCAAAAGAGTAACACACCTCTGCACTTGTGCAGGAATGGCCACCCCTGCCCTCCTAACAAGTCCAGGGAACATAACAAGGACTCCTCAAAGGTCATTTCAAGCTACCACCCGCACTCCTCAAGAATAGGCTCTTTAGTTTCCAGCGAAGGGTTTGAGTTGGAAAGCACCTTACAGATCATTTAGCCCCAGTCCCCCTGCTAGGGGTCTAGAGCCTCCCTCAACCACGTTCACTTCTGCTGCCCCACAGCCTCCTCAGCTGTGGATGTGCACCATCCCCAGCATTCTGTGCTTTCCCCCCATGGTCAGTCAGACATCCAAGATGCCAACTGTTTTCCCTGAGAAGCCCTCATCAAGACATTTGCAATCACTCCACTGGACAAACACCAGGACAAGCAGAGCCCCTAAGTCTGGGTGATGCTTGGCTCCAGTTGGACCTGTGCTCAGCCCTACAGGTATCACTGGGTGGCAGATGACAGAGATCAGACCTCCTGTTCACCTAGTCCAAAGACTGGAAAAGGAATGGCATTTAGGAAGGAGCCACCCAGGCTCAGAGGCCTGCCCAGGAGCAGCACTTATCAAAGCAAAGCCACAGACTGATTTCACGGCGAGTGCAGAGTCCTGGCAGCCCCTCCCACCTTGATCCCAGAGTGACCATCTGGCTGCAGCCCTGCTCTGCAAACAAGCCCGACAGGCCTGTCCTCCACTGACCTACTGGCAGCAGGAAGCTGCACAGGGACTGCAGGAGGCATCTCCACGCTAATTAATCCTGCCCTGCCCAAGCGATGCTTCCAACCTCCTCCGGAAGGACATTTACAGACATCATCAAAGAAAGCATTCTGCAGGCCCCCGAAGGTTCAGTGACACTTTCAGTCTCTTTGAATTGGAAATCAGGACAAACGGGAACTTCCAGCAGAAGCCAAGTCAGGTTCTTCATGCTGCTAGCTCAATTTCAGCTCCTCAGTAACTAAAAGCTTGCATAAAGATACAACACAACACAAAGATACAAGACAAGTGCAGGGACTCACTGTGAGAAAAAAAGATTTGAGGTTAAACATCTGCAGAAATGACCTTTAGGGAATGGAGACAATTCCACAGACATAGTAACAGTGGCCAAAAGCTGGTCTTGTATTCAGGCTGGGAGAGGAAACAGGCCCAAAGAGGCCCCAGCCAGAGATGTGTATGAGACAGGGTAAAATCCTGATGTGGTTGCTGTGGTTCACACTAATATGAGACAGCAAGCACACCGAAGGAAGGAGGCTTGGTCTGCTGTGACACTCAGCTCCATCTGGACACAGACAGCAGGAAGAGCCCATAAGGCAGAGCTGCAAAACACCAGCTCCTGCCGACAGCGGGAAAGGGAGAGAGGTGAAAATAGTGCAGAGGTGGACAAAGGGTTTATCTGGCTACTGCTGGTTACAAAACAGGACAACAGCAGCTTATCAAGAAGCTTGTGAATGAGGTGTTTGCACCCCACAGGGAGCTCCTTGCAACTCCCCATGAGTGAGAAGTCACTCCCCCTTTCTAGGCTGGCTAGAAAAGCAACAGCCTCCCCTGCAATGTCCAGGGACTTCACACTGGTTAAGATGACTGTAAGGAGCTGCAAAGGGCCCCAGGGGCTGCTGGGGGGGCAGTGTGAAGCTTGCCCATACATCACAACCAAGGGAGAAGGCCCTGACTCCTGGGAAGGCTCTGCATGCACCGTGAGGAACGCAAGACCAGGCCTTCCTTTTCTGGCCCTCAGCTGAGGGACACCAAGTCAGCCCTGCTTTTTCTAACAGCAAGTGAGGGTCCTGCCAAGAAAGCGCTGCTGCTGTGGAATGTGCTGGGCCAGCAGTACAGCTCATTCCTGGAAAAGCATCAACTCAGCGGGAGACCAAGGAGAGGAGAACAGGGGGAAATTGGGAAGAGGGGGAGGGTGGGAAACCAAGTCTGAAAGCTTGACTTCCACACCTGGGGAAGCACAGAGCAGTCTGCTCACCAGCACCTCCTCGTCACGGGCTGCCAGCACAACAGCCCTGCCCAGCACCAGCCCTATGCTTTAGGAGCACCCTTCTGCCAGCCAGATACCTCCAGAGCAGATCTGGGACCACACAGACCAAGGCAGAGGTCTGTGGGGAAGAGGAGCAAGGTTCATTTCCCCCCATCATGTTAATAATTAATTTAATGACATCTCCACGAGGAAATGACAAAGCAGCCTCCACATGTGTCCTGTCCTCAAGACACTGACCAGCTCACATTACTCTCTCCTTGCATAAACAATTTTGCAAGAGCCTCCCTAGGAAACCGACTCAACCTCCTACCCAATGGGAAGGAGTCTTGAAGCATGACAGGCTGTAGATGGCTGCACCTACTCTGCACATCCAGCTGGGCTGCCATCAGCAACAGCTCTGCTAACTGGGTCTGTAAGACATACAGAGAACCCCCATAAAACCAACAGTCTGTTAATAAAGCTCACAACAAACTTTCACCACAAAACATGTGCCAAAAACAATGAAAAGGACTCACGCAAAGAAGAGCCTTTCAGTGTCACAACAGCTGCATGGTGGCAAAGACAGAACTCTGTCCCAGATTGCAAGCTATTGCAGTACTCTGAAAAATGGGCAAACGCTGATACCTCATCCCTCTGGTCCTAAAATGCAGGAGGCAGAAAAGAGCATGAGGGGTCTGAACACTCAGAATAAACTTTTCTGACCATTGCTAGGCCAGGGACACTTAATTGTTTTTCTGCCTCATCTGCTTTTGACAGTGTCATGCAGATGGTACAAAAAATTCCCTGCATTAAAAAAACAGCAAATAGAGCACTTTTTAGTAGCCTTTAATATACTTCATCAATTTTACTAACACCAGACTTATTCACCAAACTCCATTCAAGACACAGGGCAAGAATACAACAAGTAACCTACCAAGCATCCTTTACCAGGCCAGCCAGGCTTGCCCTCCAGCCAACAACCCAGCAAGCATGAAAATACTGTTCAGCTGCTGGAAGAAAGAGACAAGTAAGGTGCTCCAGTCCCAGTCAAACCAATAATGTGCTGGCACACAACTTTCTCAACTAAAGGTCCAGAAAGCAGATGAAAGCCATACAGTAGGACCCAATACATTACTGTAAATATAAAGTCTTCACAGTTGCCATGTACAGAATTCAGTTCAGGTCCTACCAGGACTCACCTATACACCAGGAATCATCTTCCTTTTCAACAAGAGGGCAAGCCTCCCCTCACTTTAGAAGAGGACAGTGTTTTGGATCACTGTAGCAGCAGGTCCAACTGCTGCTTTTCTTTGACGCTGTGAACTCCTGGACCTGACCCTGTCACATACCATGCAAAACCTTCCACCAGCTGTCTCTGACAACTGCACCAAAGGCTGGGTAATGGCCACTGACCTCCAGAAATCACCATCACAGGACACAGAATGTTTCTCTCGTGGAGGGTCTCAAAGCCACAACTGCCAACTCCCAAGTCCTTCAAGGATAGAAAAGTGCAGGGGAAGGATGCACAACCTGTCTACAAGTCTGTAAATACCCCATGAGCTTGGTAACTGTGTTGAACTGGTCATTCTACACATTAGCTATTCCCAAAGGCAGTTCAGAAATACTCATGACATGTTATTACTGCAATAGGGCCATCCTCTGTCTGTGGATCTGCTGGTAAGTCAAGTTACAAGACCACCCTGATTTTGAGATTCCTGATTATCTGCAATACTGACACCAAGTTCCCTTGAAGCATCTCTCCTGTAAGTTACATGTAGACTGACCACAAACACTTAGTACCAACACCACATGTTGATCAACCAGGAGCACAGCTGGACCCTACAACATGGCCAGACAGAGTCCCCACCTCACATCTACAAACCCTTCTACATTGGCACAGCTAAGTCACACCCAGCTCCAATATTGTGCACACTGGCAGAGATGTTGCACACCTTGTGTTAGTTTGGAGCTGCCCCAAGGGAACCCAGAGCTTACCCTAAACTGATGCAGATGTTGACATCCTCAAAATCCCCTGATACCTCCAGGATGACTAGATAAGGAATAGTCTTAAAAAGTTTTCCCAAGTCTAACTTTTTGGGCCCAGCTGCAACAACATATTTTTCATCTAGAAGAAAAATCCACCTCACAGGACCCCCTTCAGGACCTAAAGGTGCATTTACCAGCTCTAAGTCTAAGGCAGGTTTGCCATAAGGGACTTAGCTCTGCAGCCAGAACCATGAAAATCCATCTTTTTCAGAGCCACAAAAAACAGTAAGAAAACTCAAATGAACAGAGTGCAAGAGCAAGACTTCAAGCACTGAGCCCCTATATGGATTTCCAGTATGGCACAGCCCCATCTGGGCCCACAGGCAAGTCTCTGTGTGAATGGCACAAACATACTGGTTGAGCTAGGCAGGGCTGAATGAACTGGGACAGCTGGTTAGCTGTATGCAAACACAAGCATGGAGTTTGCATATCCATCACAGCTTCTGGAAAAAGCTTCAGTTTGAGAAGCTGCTGCTCCCTGGGGCCAACCAGGCAACAGCCATCAGCACTGCAGCAACTTTCTCCCTGCCCTGATGGCATCAGGCCACCAAGCCAAGGTTGTCACCTGCTGCTGACACTGCTCTGGCTGTCAACAACAGCAGCACAGCACAATGCAGTGCACAGGGGACAACCTATTTGCTTGCGGGTCATGAGATTACTGTGCTAACACCAGCTTCCCTGCTATAATAATCCATGCACAGCCAAAGCTCCTGAAACACAGACCCCTCTGGCAGACTCTCAGCATCCCCAGAACCAGCCTGTAGCCACCAGCAAACAAGGGAAAGTCCACAAACTCTGCTAGCCAGATCCAGAACTCCCAGCCTGTCACAGAGACAGCTGCGAGCGATCAGAGGGGCCACATAGCAAATAAATTCCTCTCCAAACCCTAGGGGCAGGTCAAAAACCAGCAGAGGAAAGACCTTCCCAGACAGCAGCCAGTGACAGCTCTCCCAGAAACAGAGTTTTGCTCCAAGTCATGTGAGGAAGCCTTTCCCACTTCAGCTTCTGTCTTCAGCCAGGACCAGAAGGACAGACTCCCACTGCAGCAACTCAGTCACTGCTCACACTGCACCCTCTTTTCCCCAGCTCTAACATTCTAACAAATTTTAGCCAACAAGACACAAGGAGAAATACCCCAGTGAGGAAATAATCACCACAAAGGATTTAGTGGAGTAGGGCACCCAAACGCTGCTTCTGCTGCCTTCCATAGCTAGCTGCGACTGAAAAAACAACGCCTCCGGTACGTCCCCTTTAATAAATAACTGATACAACAACCACAACAGTCCCAACCCTCCACTGTGATACAGAATTACAGAGCACAGGAAGGTCAGCGCCAGGCATCTGTGCCTGCCAAAGCCTCCCGAGAGTTCCAGCCCATTCCTGGATGGGTTTAATATTAGTGCTAAAGTAGTAACAACATAGGAATGGAAACAAGTGAAACCAAGAGCTTTGGGGCTCAGGGAAACACTAATGCTTCAGCTCTGCAAGCTAATGCAGTCCTCAGAGACCACAGCCCAAAAGCTCACACTCTCTCCTAAGGCCACCACGGCATTACACAGATAAGCACATGGACAAAGCAGACAAAGTCACAGAGATTAGACTAATTCCCCTATTTGTACCTTATTGAAACGCTTTCCAAAAAGCCTTTACAAAAGGATTTGGTCCAAAAATTTCCAACGGCAGCCACCAGCAGGATTAAGTTTTACTTAACTTGCCAGCTGCTGCCTAACAAGCCAGCACCAGTGGGACAAACAGTAACACAGCCACGTGGTGCCACATCCCCCTTCTGGAAAACAACAATCCATCCAGCACAGGTCAGAAGGGCAGGCTCTGAATAACAAACAAGGGATGGAGAGAGGAGGAAATCAATAGGAAACACCAAAAACACACAGCCCCGACTGCTGCTTCATCGGATGTGCAACACGATGCAAAGCTGGTGCAACATGAAGGCAATTTCCTGCAGACTCAGTATCTGCTGTGCTCTGCAAGCCCAGCTCCTCTTCATGGGCTTTTTCACAGATCAAATATCTTAAACTACAACATTGTTCTATCTATTTGGATGCAGTCAAGGGTGGAGGAGTAGCAATTCATTACAGCAGGTACCCTCAGCTCAGAACAGTTCAGCAACTGCCATGCAGACATGGAGGAGGCTTCCCACCCCTTTAAGTACACTGAGCTCAAAAAGGACTTCAGGAATTTCAACTATGCTCCCTACACCTCTACATATACAGCTTTCAAGTCTAGATGAAGGGCCTGATGCCCACCCTTACAGAGGATTGAAGCCAAACCCATGTGTGCAGCAGAAAAGCTGCAGGGGAAACCAGATTTTCTTTGCTTACATTTACAGACCCTTCTTTACTGAGCATCCTCACGTCCATGAGGTTGGGTGGCAGCCTCCACCTTGAAGAATTCACATCTGCTATGAGACCAGGTGAAGAAATCACAGGAGAAAGAGGCCAGGGGCATGATGGAGAAGAGGAACTTACTGAAAGCTCAGTCCTCCAAGCACAACGACCTTGGGCTCATGGACCATCTACCTCCACCCCTGCACACCAGCATCTTCCTTCTCAGAGTCCATTATGAAATGCAGCCTCCCCAGCAACATCCTGCTCTCACTGCAGCCATGTGGGAAGAAACATCACTGCTCACACTACCATCCAGAAGACCCAGTACCCACCTCGTGGGTGAGCCAATGTCTGGGATTTGGGAACAGCAAAGTTCTAGATGAAATTTTAGAGTTCACTTTAGAAAAAAAGATGTATCTCAGCGGGAAATAGGAAACTGAGCAGTGGGGCCACAACTATCATATCATAACAACAAAAAATGCTCAGGTTGTGACCCAAATTATGGTGGTTTATGAGCCATTTTTTATAGCATTTTGCCTTGACCTCCAAGACTGAACCATGCTGGAGCACAGCTGTACCACAGCCAGGCCACACTGATTTACTCTGTAGCAATTTCTGAGACATCAAGGTAAGTTTTTGCTCTGTACAGGAATTTGGAGGACCAGAGTCCTCCAGATGATTTCAGAACACTGAACTGCACCAAAACAGCTGCATTCGCATGGCTGAGTAAAGGTTTCTTGACCTTTCTTTTTTTCAGAAATGACAAAAGAGGCTTAAAATTAAGAAACATTCCCATCAAACACATAACTGAAAACAATGCCTCTCCAAGAAAAACGCTGGCTTCAACATGACACCATATTTTGGGAGAAAATACATTCAGTCAAAAAAAATTTCTGACCAGTTCTGGCTGCAAACTAATTCAATAGCTGTTCTAAAGCTTCATTGTTTGCATAGGACACACAAGGCCTTAGGGAAATTGGTCTGCAGCCTGATTTGGCTAACTTGGCTTTCCGAACACCACCCCTGGGCAAAGAAACCAGGCTGTGACTGCCATCTCATGTGGCCTTCAGAGCACAGCTCCAACCACAACTGAGAACGCCGGACACCTACAGAGACAGCAATAGCTGGGTCTGAACAGCAGGACACACAGAGCCAGGCACAGACAATACAACCCAGGGAAGCAGGGAATACTGTCAACTAACCATCTCCATCTTCACCTCAACCCTGGCACTGCTGTAGCCCCCACCACCACAACACTTGGAAACGGCCTCCAGCAGCAGCTCCAGCCAGAATCAGCTCCGGTGTCCATGGGCCACCCCAAGCACGGGCAGCATTACAGGAACTCCCCACCACAAATGCAGACAGTGGTTAGCAGCTCTCTGCCAAATCCTCAGCAGCTCAGGAGACAGAGGCACAGGCTGCACTAACCTACATGCAAAATGTCTGCAGAAACTGCTGGTGGGCCCTTGCTAACCAGGGCAGCTCACCTCACAGCAGGCATGGAAACACATCCTCTGGAGCACAGCAGATGGGGTGCTGTGGCCTTTCATGTGTAAAGTGCTCCTCTCCACATGGAATGGACAGGGACTGACTAGGAACTGGAAAAAAGCGATGGCCACCTTCCAGTAGAGCCAGTGCTGTCACGAGACGACCACAAAGGATGTGAGCATGCAAGGGAGTTTTGTAGGCCCTTTCACTCATGAACTTCTTGCCAACCTCTCTCAGCATGAAATTCATGCTGACATGGAAGCAGTCTCCATCAGGGGCATGGGACAGGCAAAGGTCTTCTGGAGACAGCAAAAGTTTCCAATTAAAAATAAATTTTAAAAAGTTCCCAAAATCAAAATAAAAGAACTCCCCCAACACATGCTACAAAGAGCTGGCAGGAAAGGCAGGGGCACCATGCCAGGGCTCACCACTGCTTAGAAACTGACACTGCTTATTAAGTTTAGGATCCCTTCCCCAGCTCCCAGCATTTCCAGCCAGAAGGACAGTCACCGCTGGTATCAATTTCAAAAAGATCCTGCAATAAAAATAAATCACTCAGCCTTTCAGAGAGCATCAACGCGTTTCCTCATGCACATGTGCAGAGATGAGGCTGCCAAATACCAATGGCATCTGACCCCTGCACTGGGAATTCCCGCAGCACCCGCTTTGTTCCGAAGCCTCCAGAGCGTTGTCCTAATCACTGCCTCAGACCCAGCTTTGGAGAGCAGGTGATAATTAAGCAGGTCTGGATAAGATACTGGGCCAATGATTAGCAGGATACCAATTTTCACTTCACAGCTGAGACCAAGGAATCACCACAGCTATGAAACTAAGACTGGAATGGAGACCTGCAAGAGGGAGAAACCAGCGGCAGCAGGAGGAGCAGCACCATCCCACCATGTACCTCAGATCACTGGTGTTCTCCCAGCAATGCAGAACCAGTAGGATGGGGAGGGAGGAGAGGTCCCCTTGCAGAAGAATGGGGGCCCTTCTGCTCTCCAGTCTAGAAGAGGGGAGGTGGCCAAGTGAAGATAAACAAAATGATCACCAAAGTGATTTCTTCACAGGCAAGAGAAATTCGAACTTTCAGCACTCCACAATTTATGGGAAGACAAGGCAGAATTTCAGGCCAGGTGCTAAGGATTTACCTGGACACACAATTTGCACTCATTAAAATGCTCTGAAAAGTTTAGCTTAAACTTCAGCATGCCCCTGTGGGAAAACATTTTGATCAATAGAAAATGAGCAGTATCAATAAGACACAGGAAACGAATCAAAAGAAATCACATATCAGCTGATATAGGAACATTCTCAGAGTTGTACCAGATAAAAAGACAAATGTGTAGGTCAGCTGAGGCAAACAGGCACAATACCTGGCTGGTGAGAAGTCCACACTGCCCAGGCACATTTCTCATGAGGGACTTGGGTAGGAGACAACACTTTACACATGACTGAAACCCATGTCCCAGCAAACTACAAACTACAGACCATCAGCAGGGTTGTTCCCTTCCCAGCTGCACAGGTGCCCAGAAGAATTTACAGTCCTGTTCTTGCAGCATCTCTACGGAACTGAGAGCTTTGTCATGCTAAGAGACACACAAATGTTTGCCCAGGAAGCTCCCAGCGTCAAGTGGACAAGACAAAGCACAGTTGGAAATTCCATTTTATGAATTAAAGAAAAAAAATTGAAAAGTCTGCTCAAAATCCTGAAAAATGTGGGGGAAGTCTGATGGAGAACATGGATCTCAAAAGCAGTCACAGCACTGCACTGATGTAACATGCTCTCCTGCTGATCAACACACAGCTCCTACCTGTGAAACACTGAATGAAAAGATTCAAGCTGCAGGAAGAAACCTTCCCTCTCTAATGAGTGCAATGTTAGCAGTCAGGGGTAGTTCCACACTTCATGGTGAGACACAGCCACATAAAACATCTCAGGTCCAAGAAGAGTCCACCACACCTGTGCACAGCCACATTCACACCATCCATCAGCGGACCTTCATGCGCCTCCACTTCTGGGATCAGCAGCACACAAAGCCAACAAGGGCACAAATATCTGCACCCTGTTATGTGCAGCTGCATCAAGAACAAAACCCAGCAGCCTTGCTGCTCACAACTCCTCTCCCCAGGACCAGGTGCAGAAATTCTTCTCATTTCTCCTCTTTGCCACCCAGAAGTGACACCACTCTGGGGTCTTAATTATTTGAAGCTGAGCACTAACTCCTGCCATAGCCTGACAGCTCCACAGCTACCCAGGGGAACCTCAGTTCACATTTCCAAGGAGATGTAAACGCTGAAGCTGCTCCATCACTACTCTGATTCTCAGAGCAAACAAATATTAACAAGATAAACAAAAGAATGAAAAATCCCACACACCAAGACTGAGGCTGTGATACTGCCCTGGGGATGGGGTTAGCTGAAGGAAATACCAGACTGGAGATCCACAGCTTGGAAAAAAAAGGTGGAAGAGTGAGAAAGAGTCAGACTGGCTACAGAGATGAGAGGAAACATTAGAGATTCTACTCCAGCTGGCTCTGGAAGGTGAGATGTCTCCATTCCAAATAAGATGAGAGGAAAAGTTTGGTTTATGCCACAGAGATCCAGCAGAAGGTCCAAAGCAGAACCATGGCACCTGCAGGCCTCCTCCTCATGGATCAGCTGCCCTAAGGCCATCTAGTTCTTCTCTCACTGAGGGGGCTTTAACCTGGGTCCTACTCCTGGACACTGCCCAGCTGAGAGACTGCAGCCCAGCACAAGCCAGACAGAAGGCACCCTGAGGGAATCCCCTCTGGGAAGGAGCTGAGAGGAATCCATGTGTATGAGAGAGAAATGCTTTTCCCTGTCACACAGCTTCTGAATGCCACCATTGTTAACCTCCAGTCTAGTTCTCACTAATTGCCCATGCATTTGCAGTCAAGCAGCCAAGGTGCCTCCTGCCCTTCTGTCTCTGATTCTCCCTGCAGGCCAATGGCTCACTTTTTCATGGACATCAATTACCAGGGATCATGAAATTTTGTGTGCTGCCTGGGGCTTCAGGGCTTCTCAGGGACAAGGCTGCAGCTGGACTGCTCTGGTTGTTCCCACCATGTTCCAGCCAACCACCAGCACATTCTTCAGCTCTCCGGAAAGCAGCAGAGACAGCCTTCCTGACAAAGCATCCACAGCAAGAGTCCTGCTCTGTCTCTCAAACCCCAAGCCTTGCACATGCTGCTCCAACTGCACAACTCATTGCCCAGGACTTCTCCAAGGAACAGGCTGCCCACACACAGCCCCTGACCCCCTCTCACCTTCCAGAGTGGTCTGTGCTTCCCAAATAAATTAGCTGAACTGGTCACAACAAAAATCTCATCCCATGCATTTCTGACACAACTGATCTTGTGGTGTCTTCCCGAGTGACTTTCCCCTCTCCCTGCTATCACCCACTATAACTCCCTATGCTGCTTTATTGTTGAGTTTTGTTAATATATCATCTAGCTCCTCTTGTAGAACCTTAAAGAGAGAGGATGAAAAGGCACAGCACAAAACCTCACTGCCACCAGACCCCTCTTCCCAATGCAAGATGCTGCTATTTATTACTAAACTTTGTTTATAGCTGCACACTCTCCCACCCACATGGCAATGTTTCATTCAAGACAAGTTTGAATTCACTTCCAGAACAACATTTCAAAGGATCCCAAAGCATTTGTTTACAAACAGCATGCATGGAGAACTCACTTCTCCCACCAATGAACATGGTCCCCTCTGAGACAGGGAGAGGCAGCTGTTTCATAGCACCCAACGCTACTCAACAGCTGAGGGACAGGAAACGATCCACAGACAACTGATATTGCTGAGGAAATTTATGGAAAATGAGGGCTGGAGACCTCTATTTGCCAGGAGAGAATGGGGAAGCTTCTGAGGATTAAAGCTCTCCACTGGGTCAGGAGGAATTTAGGGAAGCAAAGCGTCCCAGACTGCGGTCAAAGGACTGACTCCAAATTTCAAGCCTCATCTGAAAGCTGGCACGTCCCAAACTAACGGGAACCTGGGCATTGGGATAATTTGGCTGAGGAGGGGAGAGCACCCCCTGCTGAGGCAGCCACACAGATCTCATCCAAGCCCCAAACAGGCCCAGCCCTGTTCAACATGGGGTACAAGCCAAAATCACAGCCTAGAGAGGTATTTGGTGCAGCGAGAAGACACTGGGAAGACTATAAAACTGAAAACACTTTGCAATCCCAGCTCCGTACACAAGACCTACTGTAAACACTAAATCTTCAAAGGAGGAAGGATCACACAACTCCTTCAAACACCAAAGTCCTAGGAATGGTAAAGGATCACATGTTGTAGAAACCAAAAGGGCCCCAGGATGGAAAAAGAGGTCCTCAAGAAGGCTAAAGGAAAGTCAGCTGGAGGAAATCTGGACAAAACAAAGTGAGGACAAAGGGTCTTACAGGGAGGGGCTTCACATGGTACTTGCTCCCCAGAACAGTAATCAACTTTACACAAGTAGGAGACAGCAGGGGCTGCCCAGAATACTGGTGAGTACAACATCCAAACAAGGGACAGAACACACCTCCTCACCTCCAAAGAGTCACCTATGATGGGAGGAACCAAAGGGCATCACAAAAGAAGTGATGGAAACACCAGGGTCAGAAAAGAGCTGCCCTGCAGGAGATGGGATGCAGGGCTGCACTCCTTTCTATACCAGAGACTGAGCATGGGACATCTCTGAGGATGAGACATGTACATGGGTACAGTAGGTCTTGCACATACCCCTTGCTCAGAGATGGGCAGCACATGGAGAGCTCTCATTCCTTCTCCATGGAGGCTGGAGAGGAGAAAGCTGGTCTTCTCTACACATTCTTCCCAAAAATGAGATGCGGAGGACAAAGCTGACAAAATGGATGTCCCTCCCCAAAATGGATGGTAGGAGAACAAAACTGTCCCCAAATCCGTCCCATGGAAAGGGCTGATACAGGTGGCACTACCTCCACACCCTTTTGGAGGAGGGAGCAAGGGGCACTTTCCCCAGGCAGGCACAGTGGGAGATGCCCAGGCCCTTTTGGTGGGGAATGACAGTCCTGAGTTGGATGCAACCTGGGAGTGCCACTCTAGACACCCCAATGTGGGCTGCATGGGAGATACCACCTCAGGCAAGGTGTTGGCCAAACACCCGGAGCAAGGGGAGGATGTGACCCTCACATGAGGATGATGGTCTCCTCCAAGGTGCCTCTGCCACCTGAAGCAGGCTATCACCAGTTCCCTCGCTGAGAAGTTAGCATGGCGCAGCTTCCCCAGAGCTGATGCGGGATCCGAGGATGTGCGGCTGTTCCCGGAGGCAGCACCCAGGAACAACGAACCCAGAGAATGTGCACTGGGGGTTTCACCACCAGCCCCCCACAGGTGTGGTCCTGGGGGGCACGGAGAGTGTGTCCCTCCACAGAGAACCCAAGGGGGACAGTATCCCCATCCTCGCCAAGGAACGGCAATGGGGATGGAGGATGGATCGGGGTCCCCCTCCCCGTGCTGGGCACAGAGGGGCACCTCCCCATCCCGGGGGTCCCGGTCCCGCCGTCCCGAGGGCGCTCCCGGGGCCGAGGGCGCAGCCAGCCCCGGCCCCGGCCCCGAGCGGGCGGAGCTCCCCAGCCACCCCCCACGGCTCCCCGGAGAGGCCCACGGGGCCCGGGCTCCACGCGTGGCCCCGGGGGACAGGGCCCGGGCCCGCGCTCACCCGAAGTCGTCGTCCATGGACTTGAAGTAGAACTTGTAGTTGGGGCGGTTGAGGAGCCCCTTGAAGTCGCCGAGGGTGACGCGCTCGGCCGGGATCGGCAGCTTCACCAGGTACGGCGTCTCCTGCTCGTCCAGGTGGTAAATGATCTTCGTCTCGGCCGCCGCCATGGCGCCCCTGCCCG
>NW_005054309.1:3491378-3495914 GCF_000277835.1 Geospiza fortis | reverse complement strand
GCGCGGGAGCCAGCCCGGGACCCGACATGGGCCGGGTCCGGGCTCAGCGGGCAGCCCGCGAGTTTGGGCCCCCTCCCTGCCCCCAGCCAGATCCCGCATCCGTAGGAGACCCCCCCGTTCGCTGGCACTGACCCTCTGATTCGGAGCGGTTTCCCCGCACAGCCATCCACTCCGCGACTGCTGTGCCCATGTGGGTGCACGGTCCCTGGGACTGCCCGACCCCAGCCCCACCGCCCGTGGGTGCCTTGGGATTTATACTTTACATCCACATCCTCCCATCCACAGCCTGGTACTCCCCGTGCACCCACATTCCCAGTGCCAGCTGAGAATATACCTCTCCCAGGCTCCCCGTCCCCATTCGGCTTTCTCACCCCCTTTATACCCTCTGATGCTGCTTCACACACAGGGTCATTCCTGTGTCCTCTGCTTTTGTCTACACCCCAGGCTTCCCCTTCTATCTCTGCAGCCCTAGTCTTTTAATACACACCTCCCAGCCTTCCTCATGCTCCTCATCCAGCTATGTGCCCCATGAGTACAGCTTACAAAACATGAGGCATATCCATCTCTACCCTATCCTCCCATGCGCAGACCCCTTTGAGCTCCCCATACTGTCTCAGATGGCCACCACACAACCCAGCTCCTCTCCAGCTAAGGCTTCCCACTGAACCCCTTGTCACCATCCAACAACTACCCCAGTGCTCAGACCTTTTCCTCACCAAGCAGACTCTCTTGTCTGCTCTTCATGAGAACCCTCTATTCCATATACCATGGCTTCTTCAACTGGGCACCCTTTGGCTGTGTGGTTTCTTCCCATCTTGTCTCCCCAGACCCCAGCACATTCTCACCTACAGTCATCAGCAATGTGACCCCAGCCTCTAGGACTTGCCTCTGTCCCACAGCAGTCTCAGGCTGTCTGGTTTCCCCTCTGCACACGTTGCCAGCACCCAGCAGGCACCAAGGAACCATCTCCATCAGCAGTTTCCCAGAGTTGTGGCTGAGAGCAAAGCTGGGGTGGATGGAGTTTTGGGAACACCCACCAACAGGAAGGGCAAGAACCGCCTTGCACCATCCTGGATTAGAAGGAACAAATGCAGAGGAAGCACCACACCATGGGCCTGCACAGGGCATGAGACTAGACTGCCCTGCCGTAGGAAAAGGAGCCAGAGAGATCCTACAGGGAACAGAGCCAAGTTCCTCAGGCAGGCAGGCTGAGCTAAATAAGCCCTCTAATGCATTAAAGAGTCCTGCAGGCATTGCTAGTAATTACCTGGGCAGCACTGCTAGACTGGGGGAAGAACCTGACGTTAAACTGAAAAAAGAATAAAAATTCCAGGGAAGTCCTCGGGTAAGCAGTTGTAGGAGGTCTGAGACTCTCCCATGTTTCCACATCAGCTCTTGGAAGATTGTAATTTCCTTATGCTCGGAGCTCTGTGGTAGAAGCTGGTGTACCTGGAATGAAGAATCCAGGTCAGGAATGGAAAAGTTTAGTTTAAGTTGCTTCTTCCTGTGTCAACCCTGACAGAGCTAATCTTAAAATCCTTTTGCAACCCTTCCCTGCCCCCAAAGCAGGCACATGTGAAAGTGTCCCTGGCAGGGCCACTGTCTCACCCACCTCCCAGCACAGCCGTGGATGCACCTCGGAGCCTGTATTGTACACATGAGACACTTCTGTTACCAAAAGGGCAATTTTCGGTAGTGCTGAGCTCCCAAGGGAGCACATGCAGCTCAGGGGAGGGGTGCCACACCCCCGGGGTGGTAGTAGATGAAATCTCATTGCTACAGCTGCCTTTTCTTTTAAAACAAGCCAAGTGACTGAATAGACTCAATGATAGATCAGTTTCACTGCTCACAGAGGCCTTGTGCTGTATGACTCACTGAATGGAAGTTAAGAACACAGTGCCAAAGAAATTAGCAGGAAGGGATTGTGCTGTGCACTCCAAGGTCCACATGGAAGTGTTTCTGAACTGCCTGTTGACTTATTTTTGCAATTATGGCAACTTAAAAATTGCAGCATTGATAGAATTGCTTCTCCTTACAGAGTACACAGGCTTCAGAAAATTTAGTGCATCTTGGAACAGCCCAAAGCAGAGGTGGATGTAGTTGAGTTCCATCGCTTACACCTTTAAGCAAAACCAAATTATTATCTTCTTTTAAAAGGGTTACTATTGTTAACTGAAGTTGTAGGTTTGATAGAGGAACACCAGGTTCCTTCCATCCATCCATCCATCCATCCATCCATCCATCCATCCATCCATCCATCCCTCTCTCCCTGTCAGATGGGAAGGCAGAGAAGTTGATTATTATAACCTTAGGAAAATAAAGTACTTAACTGCTTACATTGCTCAGAGATGGGTAGCAATGATTCCACATTCAAGATTGCTCTCAAAGGCATTTCTAGTCTTCCAAACAAAAAAATGTCTTGACTGAAGCAACAACAAAGCACCAAGCCCACCCTACACTTCAGCAATGGAATAAATGCTCTTTTAAAAAGTACAACACGTATCAGTACATAAGGATGCTGCACCATGCCAGAACTCCACCTCGGAGAGTATCAAGTGTTCTAATTTGTTTTCTTTTTACTACTCTATTCCTGGCATCTGTAAAATACCCCACCACACACACCACCAGCGCCTGAAGGATGTGGCCATAGAGCAACATTCTCCCCTTGGATTTTAACTCTCAGGTAAAAAGCAGCTCATACCACAAAGTTGGAGCAAAGGAGGAAGGAATGTGGAAAAAACAAAAGTGGATTTGTTACTTGGCAGAAATAATCAAGAACTTCTGGCAAAACGGAGCCATTTACAGCACTACATGTTAAATTTATTCTTAAGCCAACCTTTACCCTGTAAAAGGAAAAAAATATTTGAGATGTCCAAGGAGATTTTAAAATTACTAAGTCTTGCAGCTGGTTTGTAAATGGTTTTTCTGTAGCTGCCTCTGCCAGTTCCCTGCCTCTGCCAGTTCTTATTTCCCAGCATCAGGAGGACACAATGCATGACGTATCAGCCAACATTCCCATCAATTCCCATAATGACAAATGATAACAGATTTCTTTGGATTTAAGGTTCATCTTTGCAACATAATTCTGTACAAAACCAAACCTCACCCACTTCAGGATTCCAAGTTCAGAAGTTTTAATGAATTGTTCTCTAGTTGCAAACAGGGCTCATGAGTTACCATCAAACACTTTCACCAATTCAATGCTGGGCTGATTTCCTACCTGGCTATTGTGTGCTTAAAATCTGAGGAAAAAGCAGTGATGAGTTATTTAACTTACACATGAAGCCCTGCTCAGGCATGTAAAACTGGAGACATACAATTCCAAGTCAAAAAAAGCCAACAAGATGGTAACACCAGGATAGTTTTTATTTGCTCCCTGAATTAAATATTGACAGATACAGAAAATTCAGATACCGACTATTTCCCCAACATTTACAAGACTGAGTTTGCAATGTCAGAAAACAAGGACATTTATGCACAATCCTGGCAACTGATAGTGTGAGTGCACAAGATGGCCCTGCCTGAACATCAGCTTTTTAGAGGCAGTATCCCTGGTCTCCAGCATCCAATGCTGTCCCCTCACTGACAATTGTGGCACCACGGAACGGCCAAATAAATATCCTGAGTGGGCAGCTCCAGTGCATTTCCCCCTGCAAAGGATTTATTCCATGCTCCTCCTGAAGGGGCAGAGGCTAGGTCAGCACATCCAACAAATAACCCACCTATGAACACAAGCTGATGGTTGCAGTGCCCTTTTCACTCTGTTGAGAGCAGGGAGAATGCAGCACAGTGACACTTCCAAGTAAGCTGTTCTTAACGGCCTTGCTGCTGCCACACATCGTCTGAGCCAGAGGCACACTCACTCCCTGCTGCCTGCCGAGCTGCTCTGCAGCTGCAGAGCCTCACAGTGGGTCTGCAGCACTTTCCCTGCTGTCTGAGGGAAGTTTCAAATAAATAAACGGCCATGAAGTAAGCAAGCTTATATAACTGATATCATGTGGATACACAGACTGTGTGCTGCTGAAGGAAATACCACCGCTCCTTTTCACATTGGAGCAGAACTCAGTAACTTGCATTCTCCTCAAAGCAACTGGTGCAGTCAAAGCCCCCAGGGCAAAACACAAGTGTAGTTGGTGCAGCAGGAGGAGCCAGGCACCTCTGCTCCCTTTTCATAAAAAAAACCAAGAAACAGACACTTCTCTAAACCATGTCTTCTAAGCTGGGGGCACAGAAGAACGATCACATGCAGGATATGGTGATCCATACAGCCATCAACCAACCCTGTGGGGAAGCTGAGCACACACCACCCCCAGTTCTACAGCACAGGAAACACATGGCTTTACCAACTCCACTGTGCAATTTGTGTTAGATCCTAGCATGGCAGATGGCAAGAGATTTTCCCTTTTGGAAAGATCACAGAAGTGCCTTCTAGGCTGCAAAATGCCTTGGGCGTCCTCAGACAGCTGCATCTTCTTTAGGCACAAGAACTCCTGAATTCTAGTCCTGCACTCCAGATCCTAATCCACGTGCTCTTAC
>NW_005054309.1:3485187-3491354 GCF_000277835.1 Geospiza fortis | reverse complement strand
AGAAGCAACAATGACTCCAAATACCTCAGCTGTATGACCATTCTTCCACAACCCTGACGGTTAGATCTACAGGGGCATTGTATACATTTGCATCTACGCTCTCCCTTTGTATTAGTAACAAGGACCTCCCAAAAGATAGCTTATAGTACATCATATCCAGGCTCCAGAGGGATTTTAGGTATCACCGCCTCCTGCTTTTCCCTTATTGTTTTTATACTGGGTTGCACATAAGGTGCAAATGAGGGAGGGAGGGAAGTGGCAAAGTTGGGAACACACAACTGAATTAATGATGGGATTGTCAGTCACTTGGATGTCAGGCCCCACATCTATACACCATGCACTGGCATTGATCTTGCCCTGCCCACTTGGCCCAGAAAGGCAGTGAGAGCCTCTTCTCATGCTAAGCCATCATGTCAGTCTTGGTCGCCGTCAGACGACTCCTCCTCTGCCTCCTCCAGCCACTGGATAAACTTCTGGAGCTGCAGAGAGAATGAAAAGTAATTGGGTAACAACTGACACCTAGGAGATGCTGGAAATGCTCAACCAATACACTGTGTGAGTGAGCATCACTACTATGCAAAAGAAAATGTTTCCAGAAGAAACAGAAATGGAGGCAGTTTGAGGGAGCAAGAGACAATGAGGTGAAAAACAACTGGGATGCCCCAGACAAATGTAGATTGATTAAACTCCTAAAGGAGATTCCTCCAGTCAGACAATCCCTCCAACACTCAGCAAAAACCCAAAAGCTTGAGAGGTTTTCAGAGCTTCAGGGCAAAGAGATGGCAGCTGCACCTTAGCTGACATGTTAGGACAACTCTGCTGGGAAAAAAACTTGTCCCTCAGAAACTGCTATTAAAAAGGCAGCTCATTTTATGTTTTAACTGGGCTTGAACAAGCAGCTGAAAGCACTGCTGACCTATACTAATAGCTGACTTTGCAAAGGTCTTGAACAAAGTTGTTCTTTAGATGGCTTTTTTCCCTCTACTTCTCTTCCAGATCCAGGGAGGAGGAGTGGAACAGGGCTCAGCCAAACTGCAGCACAAAGTTCTGCCTGATGGAGGAGGGAAGTTTATATGCTCCTTGCAACAGAAGCCAAATGAAACTACTCAGTACAGCAAATACTTAGAAATATATGTGAAGGGATTGCTGAGCCAGGAATGAAAGCTTCAAAGGAATTGCATGGGGCCAGCACACAGGGCATTGGCCTAAAGCCCATTTCAAATGGGTGTTGGCTTAGAGAAACCGTGCTGCTACTCCAGAAAGTGCTGGCCTTGTGCTACAGAGAGCCCACTAGAAACCCTCCATTCCTTATCCAAACAGGATGATTATGGCAGAATGCACAGAAACTGTTCTGGAGAACAAATCTGTGTTGCTTAGTGTTCAGTTCACTGGTGTGTTTCTTGGCCTACCATGTGATGGCAGCTGCTCCAGAGAAGGTGACAGTGACACCAAACTTTACTCGAAGTTTCTTTCAGCAGCTGTTGTCTGTCTCTCTCCCCCCAGCCCAGCCTCTCCCAACACCTTTGGGACTCACCCGTTGGTTTTTACGAAGCTGCTTTCCTTTGTCAGACGTGTCCCGCAAAGAGAACCAATTGAGAATTACATCTTCTTCCAGAATTTCCAGCTGGTAAAATGTCATCAACACCTGCATCAATTAGAAAAGAGCAACAGGCTCTCTATAAACTCTTTTGGGACTAGCTCACGTCCAAGTACAAAGTTTGCACGTAATCTGTGTCTCTCAGCTCCGTCTTCACCAGAAGGCCCTCAGTCTGCTTCATTTTCCTTCTACTGTTAAAAATAACTGTGATTCTCCTACCAAGCCTTATGTTCCTGACAGATGCTGTGACACATAATGAGTCAAAGTTCAAGCCCCATCAGCTTCAGCTCTGAGGATGCTGGGTATGACTGAGAGCAGTGGGCAATGAGGGGTCACAGAGGACATCAGTCCAAGACATAAGATCTCTTTTTAAAGCAACCCAAACGCCATCCCCAAAGCAGATCCAACAAACAACTGATGCTGGCTCACATTCAGCAGTGACACGTGCAGAGGAGCATGAACCTGTCCAGCTGTGCCCCTCCTCCTGCCAGCTCTCCCTCTGCAGTGCCTTATGGCAGGTGTCAAAGCAATTGGTCATTGCTCAGCTCAAGCCCCTGCCCTGTGAGCGAGGGGGAGAGGCCATCAGGCTTTCTCAGGGTGCCTTTGTGCTCAGGCAGAGCAGGCACTTCGCATCGGCCTCCTTGCAGCAGAGCGCTAACAAAGCTGGCTGCCAACTCCAAATATAAAGTGTCACTTCAATTCCCAGCCTCTAGGGAAACCCAGGCCCCTAGAACAATGGACACATGCCAAACAATTGCTGTAATTCAAGGACATTTTGGCTCACCAAACTGAAGGCTTTTGGCTCCAGTCCTAAGTGCTTTGCCATCAGCCAGAAGCACTGGTAGCAGAAGTTAGGATTACTCTTTCTTGAGGAATCAAGAGTTAAGCACGCTCTAGGAGAGCTCCTCCAAAACAGACAGGGGCTTCCTGAGTTGCTGCTAAAGGAGCCTTGTAATCCAAGTCAAATGCTCTCCATGTGATAAGGCAGACAGAATGTAGGGACAAAATAATTGTGAAGGATGGTGAGGAGGAATATATGAAAATTCTCAGAAGCAGGGAGACAAATAATAAGCCATATGACAGCTTTCCTTTACTCCCTATTTCAAAACCAGCTCAGCCTGAATAAAATTCCACTTTTATTCCCAGCTTTTGTGTTTTGCACTCCAAAGTAGGATAAACCATTTAGCAGTGAGATCCCAGGGACCATGGAGAGATAAATGAAGAGAAGCTCTTCCTAGAGCAAGTCTCTGGCCTTGCCTCCTCCAGTGTCACACAACAAGGGCATCTACGTTGGAAGCTGCAAAATAATAGCTCTCCACAGGCTGCAGGCTGGTAATTAATACTCACCCTCAGCTGTGCTCCCTCAGAGGCACAGGCAGACAAAGAACTATTTTTTTTTTAAGAAATTGTTATAAATGGATTTTCTACACATCCTCTCCACAGAGACTCCAAAATTCTCTCCCTTAAAGCAGAGAGGTGATGATGTAAATAGGATGCATTCCACTGTGAATCTAGCAAAAATAGATTTGGGAGAGGATACTCACTTTAGCTATCGATGTGCAGAGACTGTCATGTTCCAAGAAGAATTCCTCAATGGCACATAAGGCATTCAAGTGATCTGATGCTCGTTTTATGTAATTCTTAAACAACGGGGTCCAGTTCTTCAACAGCTGCAGGGAGAACACACAGAAGAGCTCCTGAGCTGAGATGGATGGGTGCACTCAGCCCTGTGTCTCAGCTGTGTTACACCAAGAAAGTGACCCAGGGAAGCATTTTATGAAGCTATTCAGCTAACTACTTCAGGTATTTGACCCTCTCTGTCCATGAAACAGATCATATGGAGTCTCACATGTGAGAAGAGAACCAGGTTTTACTAAGCTTTCAGAATATCTATTAGCTTTCTTGTTTTTGCCTCTCTGGATGGAATACCAGATCATCACAATGAATGTGTTCAATGGAGTCTGGTACTCAAACAAAATCTCTTCACTGCAGACTGATAAGAAGAGATACCTACATGCTACTCACAGCCTCCCCCCACAGAGCAGCTGACATTTCAGTGGAATTTTCCTTCAAAGCAGAAGGACGAATAAGGAAACACAGAAAAAGATAATGCCAGGTTAATTACCAGCTGAGTAGAAGTGAACAGTGAAAAACAACCACCCCTAAAACAGGAACGTGTCAGAGCAGCCCCTAAGTGCAAATCACGCATTTGCTGTGTGCCTAGAGGCTTGTTTGGATCCTGAAGCCTGCTGCAGGGAATGAGTGGGAAGGATGAAGGACAAGAAGTTGTTACACTATTAGTTGTTCTCTCCTCCAGGGCTTATTTTTCTTAAAGTCTTAAGTTTAATGATTTTAGTGCTGCCTCTTCAAACAATATTTCTGAGTCCCCCACAGTTCTTTCCCTTGTTGTACATATCTGGGAAATATGCAGCAGGGAGCTCTGCAAAGCAGCACAGACTGACCTGAATCTGGGATAGGAGGTAATACTTAGATCCCTGTCCATAAAAATTTTAAAAGGTATCAGAACATGGATAAGATACAAAAATTCTTCATTGGCCACATCATGACCTGACCATCTACAAAAGCATTGTAGAAAATTAAATCAGAGTTCCACATCTTTTTAAATTGAGTAATTCAGCAGCAGGTGATCCTGAAACTACACCCCTGGCATGGCTGCACAGACACAGAAGTCTGCTGTGCCTTCAGCAGTGTCTCCTTACAGAAGGTCTGTTTTGAAGGGAAACTGGCAATTCACAGGGGCTGGGGGTTTGATGAAGAAGCTTTGAGTCACCTACATTTGGGGTTTAACAGCATTATACTGTCCAGGATAACTGTTAACAGGCAGCAGACCTGGGAGAGGGAGAGCTCCAGGACACACAGCAAAGCTACAACCCAGGCTCTGGAGATAGTCCAGGCTGGTGTGGACTACCAAAGGTAGGCTCAGCTAGGAAACAGTGCTCAGCTACTCTGTAGTACTGCACTCCATCACCTCTGCAGACACATCTGCTATGCTACCCTGCTGGAATTTGCATGCCTCAAGCAGAAACAAAGAAGGGGATTAGTCCAAGCAAACTTGTCTGTACACTGGTACACTGACTGGTTTAAGGAGCAACAGTAACAGCACAGAATGGTCCTGATCATCACGGTATGACAATAAAACAACTGAGAGTTCTGTGGGATATTTACAGGAGGTACTTTAGCAAAATGCTTAATGCTAAACACTCTTCCCTCCTCTACAACCATCTCCCCATTCTTATTACTACTGGATAAGAAAGTTATCCTACTGGAAAGTTTATTCCAGGCTAAGAAACACTTTGTAATACCTTTCTATTAAGACCTTTAAATCATAAGCAGGCAGAAACCTAACCAGAAGTGATTGAGTTTCTGAAAGCAGGTTATTTATACAGAAAACACTCACAACCCCAGGACCCAATTCAGTGTGCCTGCTGCTGGAAAAGGGAAAGAAGAAAAAATACACCATGTCAAGTTGAGAACATGCACTGCACTCTAACTGGTGCTAGTGGGGGTAGTTAGACCACAACAGCATCTGGGCTAATAGCCATAAATGGCTTCAGTGACAGCAGAAATCCATTTGGTCTCCAAATAAGCAATCCCATGGTGTGTTCACATGCACTCCATTACAGAATCCCAGTTCTGGGAAAGGTCTGTAGTTCTAGGAAAGGTCTATTTCTGCACCTTCTCTGCTTTACAACTTGCACAAGAGCTGAACGAGACGTCTGACACACATCAAACTGGATACCTCTATTTGTCAAGCCTCCATGTTTCAGCTGAAAAAAATACCCATGGGCATATCCTTTACCAGATGCTAGTTTCCTAAAATTGCTGCAACACTTCAGAGCTTCATGCTCAGGGGCCAGCACTTCAGACCACATCGTGTGGGTTTCAAGTCAAACCATACATCACAACTATGGCATTCCCACAATTTCCCGTCCTGAGCTGCCTGGGACTGCTCTACCATAGGTTTTACATAAGCAACCCATCTTATTTCAGCATCTCTTGATCAAAGTTGAGCTACAAAGATAGTGAGAAACATAAAACAGATCTGTACGGTTCAGTGGGGTCCTGATACCCATCACTCTCAGAATGCAGGTAGCCCCATCTCACACAAAATAACACTTTTCCATAAATACTTCATCACGAGCAGCTCTCAGCCCAAAACTGCTATTGCCTGAGGCAGTTTTAGCTGCAAACTTCAGCAGCAACTACTTTCATTATGTACTAACCTATACCCAGCCTGTGCTTGGGATCTGCAGAGTGTAAATAAGAATTAGTAAATTAATGGAGCACACTTTTTACTAACAGGGAATTGCAAGCTACAGAGAAGCCACTGTTCCAGATGCTGTACAACTTCTGCCTGAAGAACCGATCTTTGCAGAGCACTGCTGGTAAATACACAAAGCTGCTGCCTCAGAAGAACAGTGCTGTGTGTTTAATAAGCCTTTGAAGGCTGGGTAACTACATCTATTAGAGGTATATCTCACCCCAAATATTGGGTTATTGTAACAGTGACAAACATCATGAGTGCAAGTGAACACACCTGTAGCCTCAC
>NW_005054309.1:3474929-3485177 GCF_000277835.1 Geospiza fortis | reverse complement strand
TGCTGAATGCAATGCAGAAAGGCAGCACAGCAATCCTGAACACAGTGAAGGATTCTCTAAGAAACTTCCTGGTTGTTCTTTACAAGGGAGAATCTGGAGAAACTGGCTGCCATGATGGTCAATTGGTTTGACACCTGGCTTTTTTGATAAATCTAAGGGTAATTTTTATTTCATAAATGAACACAATTCCCTGCCTAGACAAATGCCACATGGCATGACATATGGCACTCTAAACATCACATTTTGATTATTATTACTTCTCACTAAAGGTGAGCTGAGTTGCTCTCTCTGCTGCTAAACATGAGCATTAGCTTTCCTTTGATGAAAAAAATATGGACAAAGTTACCCAGAGAAACTCTTCATCTGCTACCATTGTCTTTAGGTTCTAGGTGTTTGGGGCAATTGCATTTATATGCTTCATCCCAGACTAGAACATCTTCTGACTGGGTGCTGCAGTGAAATTCTCCTTTCCCACTCACACTACAGTTAAGAGCCTAATCTGGGAGACCAAGAGATGCCATATCCCAGCTGGGATTAAAAAAACCCCATCCTATATAGCTACCAATTCCACACAAGCTGTTGTCTAGATGAACTGCTTTCCACTCAGAATCTAACACCTGCTCCAACATTTTCTTCTATCCTCCTCCTCCTTCAATTCTCTTTTTCTAGGACAGGACATGCTATTCAAGAAAACAGTCTGCAAAAATGAACAAAAGCAAGCAGAATTTAAACAGAGCAGCAAAATCTCACTAAGCCATCTGAAAAACAGATCAGTTTACATGGATGTTTTCTGCAGAAGTCATCTCCAGATGTCCAAGAGGTGAATTAAGTAGCATGCTTACACCTACACAAAGGAGAATTAGTTTTCCACCCTTTCCCATCAATTGAAAGCACATACTTCCTCAGAGAAAGGATTATGAGGAAGTCTAGTGTTCCTCTCAATCTCCTAAAAAAAAAAAAGTCCTAAAAAAAATGAAGTAGTCTGCCCCAAACATGTGTCAGACCTATTCATTCTCAAAGAGCATTTTCAGAATCTGTAGTTTGCAAAGTCAAATACATAAATGGACTGCAACAAGGAGACAAAGATACTACAATGACTTCAGCTTGGGTGAACAAAACCATTAAGAGAAGACTGCCTGCTTTTTAAAACAGATCCTACCCTATTTTGTCTACCATAAGGCAGGAAACTGAAATTGGTACACCCAACTATACAACCCATGTCCCTAGCAACAAAGGAGAACTTTATCTTTGCACAAAGACAACAATATCGTGCATTGGCATTTGGCTGGGGAAAAAAATTGGCACCAATTATGGTATGCAGTAAAATAAGACTTGGAAAGGATCCCATTGGGAGAGGAGTGCTCCCCATTGCCCCAGGGAGAGGACTTGAGATGGATTGGAACACGGTTGCTGGAATTCAAGCCTGTAAAGACATCTCTAACAGACCTTCCCTTTTCTCTTTTACAAATTGTGCACTTCTAATGTGTCACACAGGCAACAGAAACAACCACAGGTACTGAAGTAGAGCTCCCACACCTACAGTCTCAGCTGAGCTCTGTCAAACAGCAACAACAGTTTCAGTTCATTTTTGTTTCTATAGAAGACAAAAAGAGGCTCATGAACTCAAGGAGTTCAAGCGGCTCCAGGCTTAAACAAAAGGGATTTCTCATGCAGGAATTACCTAGGGCACACAGAAAGACTGTTACACACCAGGAGACAAGCCCAAAGAAGAGTAAAATGGAGCAGGACTCACAGGAAGTAACGCTGAGAAATAGTTCTGGGAGTCCAGGTTTGCATCCAGCTGCTGCAGTGGGAACTCCAGGATCACTTTACTGAGCACCTGCATCATCTCCTTCAGGCTAATGTTATATGCATACCTACAATGAGAAAGGCAAAAAACCCTCAACATTTCACACTGTCTGATCTCTGCAGACTGTGGCTATTCACAGAGATAGAGTAGCAAATCTGATTTTCATATTCTTATTTGTTTATTTGGTTTTTCAAATATTCAGATAATAAAATCACTTTGCATTGCATCAGACTCTGCATAAGGCCATAAGTCCTGAAAATCTGTTATCACAATTGGAACAAGCTGCTGCAGGGACAGCACCCTCACATTTACCAGAGTGCTGTAGGAATGCTCTTGCACAAAAGAAGGCACACAGGTTTGGATTTGCAAAACACTAGATAAAAGGCACTCTGATTATGTGTTGTAGACTTGCTGCTGTAAAAATACTGTGGACAAGTCCCACCACAGCACAGCCCCAGCTGCAGGCAGCTGGCTGAATGCTGCAATGCCCAGAGCAACAGACCCTGCATGAACTTCCAGGCAGTCGTGCCAAGAACTGGCCTTTTCTCTTCAGTCCACAGTTATTTAGTAGCAATTCAATCTCTTGTTACAGAGAGGGGGGCAGGAAAAGCCTAACCACCAAGGATGCTAGAGGTGCAGCTGGTGCTCTCCATCAACTCCTGCTGTCATTCAGTCACGATGTCTAAGCTGCATTTCTCATGCTCCATACTGATAAAATGTCTAACAATGGGAATTCACGTGGTTTCTCCTCTTCTTTTGACATGCTTGCGGTCAATCCCAGCTGTTCAGCATAAGGGACAATATCCCTAAGGACACCCCAAGGATCCCTAAGGACATCCCCAACTCACTTGAGGGAGTTGATTTCCAGGACCAGGTTGTCACAGGAAATGTTTTCTTCTTCACCCCTTTGTAATGTACCCAGAACCTCGTTCTGGAAAACTAATGAAAGAAAGGACAGACAGTTAGACAGGAGGGAAAAGCACAGATTCTCCAAACTGCTCATTACTGAAGGAATGATGCCCTTCACAAAAAAAGCATTCTGACACAGATGTTTATTTGTTCTCTGTATACTGACACAAACCCACAGCAACTATACTGACACAAACCCACAGCAACTATACTTATAACTAGTGGGATATAATTCAAACAAAGGGAACCACCTACTACATGTCATTGATCTATCTGCAGAAACCTGTACAAAGCTATTTACCTTTGTATTTGCCAGTATAAAGCTATTTACCTGCTACTCTGCAGCCTTTTAGAGCAGAGTTTCTATTATACTTTCAATCTAGCCTTTCCTATTCAGACAAACCTCATCTTCCCATAACTGAAAGTATTCATTCAAATATAAAATTTATTGGTTTATTTCCTTTGAGGCGATATTCCAACATGAGAAAGTTTTTGGGTTTTCCAATTTGGCCTGAACCTCTTTCAAATCCAGGTAAGCTTAACACAACAAAACAGAAAACCAAAACATCTCTGCCAAAAGAGGAAACTCCTAAAAGGACATTTACTTCTCCAGAATGATTACAGTACTAAGCTGTCCATACAGAGAAATTCTAGTGGACCTTCCCATAGTCTCTAAAATTAGGCAATGACACTACCATCTAAACAGACAACTCAGGGAGGTCTCTTTCATCAAGGTCCAGTGATGAGGAATGAGAAAGATTGAGACTCTGTTAGTTTCTCATCCTTGACTGCCTTGGGTTAACCCAGCAGTGATATAGGGAATATTACAGAACTCTGTAGAAAATGCAGGAAGGGAGATCAGGAAACAACATATCACAGAGGTGCACAAATTTTCCAATACATCCAGAGAAAGCAGCACAAACCTTACACACTGCAGTATCTACAGAATCACTGTACTTCTTCAGAGCCCATCTCACCTTTGATGTCATCCAGCTGAGGGGAAGCTGCCCGACTGTCTGGTTCCTCAGAGCCCATGCTCAGGTCACTGTCAGATTCACTCTCTTCCTCTGAGTGCATAGCTGGGCCTGAGGAAGGACAAGATGCAGCATTCAGCACTCAAAAGCTGCAACCATCATATGCCACGAGGAACCAGGTGTCCCAGGGACTTCCCAACCAAGTCAGCAACTATCTGTCCTTGCAAGGAAGCTTCTATTTACAGGTCCCGATGATTAGATTTGCTGCAGAGGGAACACCACAGCTGGCACGAGGATAATGGGATTTTTTGGGAGTCTGCAGGCAGACAACAAAGGACACGGACAGAAGCAACTGCATTTTGTGCAAACTGCTGAGTCACAATGGAGCAATGTCAGCAGATACTGCCACTGGCAGGAAGAAAGCCAGCAGCACCAGGAATAGCCCAAGCATATTCCCATCTGAGGGAGGGGCTGGTGCCCCATAGTGCAGCATTCCCAGCACAGATAGCTCTGTGTGTTAGTGCAAGGCAAATATCTAACACCTTCCACAGAGCACAGGTAGAAAGAATCTGGTCCATTACCTGCTTTTAACTCTCACCTTCCCTCCACACATAGCTGTTATCTGGAGCCAGTCTGCCTTACAAAGCCCAGGTCTTCCTCTAGACACTATCACCAGCATCCCACCTGGCTGGCTTCCCCAACACACATCTGTCTGCTCAGCCCCAGGTGACCACACTAAACTTTTCCTCACCCCATAGACTTTGCCTCTGCTCTTCTTCATCCTCTTCATTCTTGTCATCTGCTTTCCAGAGATAGCCTCTGCCCTCTGAGCCTACATCCTTTTTATTGTAACCTGAAAAAGAATCAGCAATCAGAGTGTGGATGTAGCAGATCTGCTTACAGGCAAAGCTGAAATAGACTGTATAACCTGCATGTTACTGCCCCTAAAGAGCCTTCATGAAGAGGGAGCTGGGATTTCTGCAGATGCACATGGATTTCAGCTTTCATTTTCTCACATGCCTTGACAAGTGACTTACTCCTTCTTACAGCAGCAACATTTGGCAGACCATGTTTAGATCCCTTGACAAACCCACACTGTAGCAACAGCACTTCACAAGGACAAAGCCCTTGGACTCAGCTGAGTATCCTTGCTTGCCCTGATGAAAACCCATAGGTTCCAGGTTGAATGCAGCTCTAAGCTCCACCATGGCACTGCAATGTCTGGAATGGTGCTGGTAAAGACCCCAAAAGATCATAGAAGACAAAACCTTCTGCACAGCTTTCACAGCTTTAGTGCATGGAGATAGAGACTCTCATACCTTTCAGTTTCACTTTGCTCTCCTTGTTCACACCAGAATCATCACTGAACTGGTCATCGTCCTCTTCCTCCTCATCTGGGGGGTGCAGAGAGATCACTGTGCCCTCAGAGAGAGTGATGCCAGGACCTACTACTACCTGAAAATATGTGAAACATATCTTAATGACAAACACTGTGACTGCCCCCTTGTACCTCCACCAGCCGCTGCAGACAAGCTGTCACTAATAAGGGCAACTGAAGACACCAGCACTGCTACTTTCCATACTATACTGCCCCAGCTAAGCAAAGGGAAGAAGAGGGTGGGAGCAGTAGCACGGTCTCCGCCTCTGCAAAAAGGCTTGGGGCTGCCCTGTGTTCTGGAATAGTACAGTGTAAGTAACCTGCCAGGAGAGGCAGAAAGCAGAACAGACATAAATCAGCTCACCTGAGAAGAGAGGACACAGCGGGGCTTTAGCTTTACTTTCTCCTTCACTTCAGCCTCATCACAGATAACAGAATGGTGGATCTCCACGTTATCTGCTATGTGCACTCGGTCCCAGAGAACAGCTCCATCCAAAGTGACTTTATCACCTGTTACACACCACCAAGTACAAATATGTTGAGGCAGGCTGTCTGGTGCTCTCTGACACTGATGAGTCTTACTGGCTTACTTAAACCTTACATCTTACTGACTCCCAACCCCCTTGATGCATGATGGATGTCAGATGACAGGGGAAGAAACAGCTCATGAAAATGGGGACAGATGTCCCTCATTTGCAGGATGGTGATGGTTGATAACTCTAGATCAGTAAACGTCATGCATTCTCTGCTGCTGAAACAACTAATTTTCATTAAGTACTTTCCAGCTCCATTATGGTACCCTGAAAACTTTAATCTATTTCCTCTGCTGGAAAACCAAGCTTTTATCTTTTCTCCCCATTAGCAATCAATCAGTACCCACCTATCATCCTCTCTCAGTGCAAAACTTTAAAAACTGAATTCCAACAAATGTGTGCCCTGGCCTGTCAAGGCTGGCACATTCCCCACTCCTGCACTCACCTATCCTACAGTTCTGCCCAATAACACTGTTGGTGATGGAGCAGTTGCTGCCAATGACCGTTCCCTGCCCAATGAGCACGTTCTCCTCCAGCACGCTGCCGTGGCCGAGGCTCACATCCACCCCTCGGTAAATGTTGTGTTTAGAGTGGGTGTAACTCTGGTTCTTGTCATCAGTGAAGTTCATCTCTGGAGTGAGAGGATAAACCCAGCGCCGGATGATGTCAGAGCACACAGCTTCGTACATCAGCAGGTTGCATATATGAGCACCATACTCTTCTGTTGTTACATGCATATGGATCTGGTTCCCCAGGACCTGGCAGACAGGCAGGAGCACATCAGAGGGTTCTCTAAGGCAAAGTAACAGGCTCTCCCTTGTAACAACGCTCTCCTTACCTCCTCATTCACCAACAGGCCACGCACAAAGTCATCCCGTGTCTGGTAGTCAAAGTTGTCTGTGAACAGTTCAGCCACCTGCCAGGAATATAGTACATGAAAATACTATAGTTAGAGTCAAGTTATACAATATAGGAAAGTGATGGTCCTGCCTTGAATAAAGCTCTGACTCCTGCTAGGAATATTGACCCTCCCATCTCCTCCCCCTACTACTCCTCCAGAATCCATGAACAGATTCTGATTTCAAAAGGGGCAAGACATTGCTTTAGCATTTCCAAGCAATTTTCCCAGCCTTACTTTGTAGTTTCACCCCCAAAGGCAGGCTGCAGACAAACTTTATCAGATCTGGAAGATATGTTAGCGAGCCTCAGCTGGAATAACCCTAAATGTTACCCTAACATGGTACCAGCTTAAAAGTACTGATACTTCTCCACAGCACAGCCACCACCTCTGCTCCACAGATGTTATTACACCCAAAGTGAAATAACTTATTTCTGAAATAGTTTCATTCTGTGCCAAACCAGCCAGTCTCTGGATGCATCCACCATGTAGCTCTGCCTGGGCTTGAGCAGTGGATGCCAGAAACAGACTGAGCCCCCATGTGTTCCACACAGCAGCATCACATGGTCACCCAGGCCCTCAGCTCAGCCAGTTCTGTTTCCCAAACCTGGTACTCAGGCCACACACACCCTGCACACCAGCAGTACCAAGGGAGCAGTGCAGACTGAATTTTGGACCCTTGGAAGGGCAGAGCTCACCTGTGGAGAGCAGATGCTGATATGACAATCCAGCAAGTCATGGCGCACCTCAACGTTCTCAATAGAGTTCTGGAACAGACTCTGAAAGAAGAACAAATTCAGATAACCTGAGTGCCTCATGCAGTATCAAACCCCAAAAGCCTTCTATAAGCCAGGGGCAGTACTGACTGAATTATTAAACTAGCTGAAGCTCTGAGGATCAGAGAAATCTACAATCTAGCAGGCACAGACTGGTCACACAAAGAGCTGAGTGTCAGCCAGCAGAGATTGCCCCTGCCCCTACACAGTGCAGGTCTCCCAGAAACAGCTTGTACTTCCAACAATCACTTTTCCTCCAGGAGGCTCCTTACCTCAGACTCTGGGAACTACAACTGTACAAAAAAACACTGATAAATCCAAATACAGCTGGGGGTCAGTTTTGTATTGTTGTGTTTTGTTTCTTCTGCTTTTTCCTTCTTTGTTTCCTACGGTGGTTTGTACTTCCATTTGAAGACATGAAATAACCTCCTGATTACTGATTTGGGGATGAAAATATTATACAATCACAATCTTAGTTATGAGTTGAAGAAAGAAACTGGTCCATGTATCTCATGGAGAAAGTGCCTTCACAGACATTTACAGAGCATTTACTATATTATTAGGTGAACAAACAGGTAAAAGGAGGAGTAATTCCACTCCATGTCAGGCTCAACAACACTTCAAAAAGGAAAGGGCTGTTAAACACTGGAATGGACTGCCCAGGGAGGTGCTGGTGTCCCACCCCTGGAGGTGTTCGAGAAATGACTGGATGTGCCATGGTCTGGTTGATAAGGTGGTGAGCAAAGGTGGGGTTCTCTGATCTCAGAGCTTTTTCCAACCTAAATGATTTGGTAAAAATGGTCTATGTATGGTAGTGGTATATGCACCCCAAATTGGGAGCCCCTGCAATATCACAAATCATCTCTCTCCCTTGTTTTACATCATGGCAAGGAAATAATGGTCAAAACCTGAACTCTGAGAAATCATCTGCCTCACGTTCAAACTGGAATGAGGCACAAACACGCGTGTCCCAGCATGATTTCACCAAGCCTCAAATAAAGCTCAAGGGAGGAAAAAGCCAGTTTACCCCAAATTACTTCCTATCATCTGCTCCTCCAAGAGGAGCAGCTAGAACAGCTCCCCAGCCCTCACTCAAGGAGGATTTCCCTGGGTGGGCTGCCTCACTACCACAGCCCTTTTCCACCTGCCAGGCTCCAGACGCACCATAGGAAAGCGGAATCGCTTCAGCCCCTGTGTTCTCTGGTAGTGAAGGACACGGTTTGTGGCACTGTCCATAGCAATAACAATGTCATCCTCCTTGCACCTGGCATGGTGGCCAGGCGAGGACTCCTTGAATACCATGGTCATCACGGACACATTCTTTTCCATCTTGCGACGCAACCTGAAAAAGGAGGGCAGAACTATGAGAACACTCCTCAGAGAGCTACAGACCGCAGCACGCCAGGCAAGATTCACTCTTCCAGCACCTACTTGTGCTCTGCCAAGGCTTTGGATATATTGAAGTTGGACACCACGTCGCCAGTGACCAGGATGAAGTCGGAACGAACAAGGGACTTGGCGTCCACGTCGCGCAGCACGTCCCCAAGGGAGCGGTACAGGTCCGAGGTGACAAAGCGCACCTTGTTGGGAGACGTGTGCCGGCACCACTTGGATTTTCTGGAAGAAGGGAAAAAACCCATCAGGAAGGCAGAAAGAGGCTGTTCCCACAGACACACTAGGACACAGTGTCCCAGTGAGTGCCACACCTATAAGGGGGTGCGAGGAGCATCCTGTGACAGTGAGCCCACTGTTCCCAGGCTCAGGTACACTCAGAAGGGGAACTGAGGAGCAGTCCCACAACACTCAACCCTTCTAACACACTGCACAACCACCCTCCTACACAGCAGGGATGGTCCTTTCTGAGAAATGCTGGGAGACCACTGCTGAAAGGGTGTCTCTTACAGTTTTCATATGAATCAGTGAGACCTTTGAGGCTTGTTGGAGAGCAGACAAATACTTTCCATGATAAAACTAAAAAGAAGAAGAGATTCTTACTGCAAATGCTCTTTTATCTCAGCTGATTTCCAACAGCAGAAAACAAAGGTTTCTTCCACTCCTGTTGCTGTTAGGAACTCCAAGGTATAATCAATCATGGCCACATTTGCCATAGGTAAAAGAGCCTGAAAAAAAACCAAAACACCACAGAGATAGTTGAACAAACACTCAGTACCCCAACATCAGCAACAGCCCCTTCCAGCTTGGGGATATAATGTCGTCAATAGTACCAGAAACATAACACAAGTAACTGCCCCACCAGGTTTTATAAAAATCTTTTAGAGTTGATGTGAACAGTAAGAGCTAATTTGTGATCTTCTAGGGGCAGATCCTCAGTTCAGAAAGGAAGGCATAAAAAAGTGAAGTTTTCACTGAAAACTGTTCAAGAAGACTCAGATAAATGACAGAGACTGGAAAAGTGCTGATTCCCTGACTCAGGCTTTTAACTGCTTCAAGAAAAACCTGTCAGACATGAATGATGAAGCCACAGTAATATGAGTGTCCAGAATTAAACAAGGAGTATAAAACCCCAACCTAAAGTGAAGTGAGTACTCTCTTGACTTGAGATTCAACTCACACTTATTAAACCGAGTTACTGAGTCACACCTGAGTGATGGCATACCTTTCATTAATTCATTTTTGGTGCTGTTTCATTTCAGGCCTGAGCTCGCGTGTATAATTACAAGCATCACCAACACTTAATCAGCAAACGAGGTGAGATAATTATTTAGACGTAAAGTCTCCAGAAGCCTTTTATGTTCTTTTAACACACAGCCTTTTGAGATGGATAATTAAAGTACTACCCCTATCCATTTTTCTGGTCATGTTCTTTCACGCATTACAGCTGGCAAGAGCCAAGATTTCGTTTCTTTATCGGAAACAAGCCTGTCCAACCCAAACCCGCTGCCGGTCCCGCACCAGCCGCAGACGAGGAGCCGATAGCGCAGCTCCCACGCCATATGGAAAAGCGGAGAG
>NW_005054309.1:3458437-3474536 GCF_000277835.1 Geospiza fortis | reverse complement strand
CGGGGCGGGAGCGGGGCGAGAGCTGCTCGTTGCCTCCCCAGCAGCTCGTTCCTCCCGGCATCACCTCCGTGGCGAGCCGTGGCAGGGCCTGAGGAGCGGGGAGAAGCGTTTAATCGCCAACCCCCGAGTAGGGAGCAGAGGTAGAGCAGCGTAGCTCCCTGCCATGGCCGGGCACAGTCGGGACCCGGCCTGGGGGAGGCCCGAATTTCCCCACAGACATCCCCAGGTGGCCTCGGAGTGTGTGTAGTGCTTTGATGTGACCCGGTAGTGTCTGGTTTTGGGAACAGTGAAGTTTTCTGATACACTTCCTAGCAGCGACGTGTTTGTGCTGCGTTCCCAAATGCCCAGACGCTCCTCCTGCAAAGGACAGCCTTGATGTGAAGCAGCCCGTCAGTGCACAGCTCACACCTGCCATCAAAAAGCTGTCCCCAAAACCCGCAGCCCCTGAGGGACCCCCCGGAGCCCGCTCAGAGACCCTTCCACAGTGGATGGGATGAAAGGAGACGTGGTTTCTGAGGGTGGGGGTGGCATTTTTCTTCCCCTCAGCTTGGTGAAGCAGCTGGGATGCTGCAGTGCTGGCTGTCCCTCTGCTCGGACACTGTCACTTCCACGGATCCTGATCCCCCCCAGCCATTCCTGCCCCAGCCCAGACTCCATCCTCGCACAGTTCTGATGGTGCTTCAGCACTATCCTGGTCCTCAGAAGGGGATGGGCGATGTAGAGCCCTCAGCACAGACAACCTGCCCTCAGCTGGGCCCTCTGCTGCCTTTCCCTGCCGCCCATCCCAGGGCTGCCGGACTTGCCTGGCACAGTTCACACAGCACTGTCACCTGCTCATCTATCACCGAGGAAAAGCTGTGTGAAAACCCTGCATTCAAACCCAGGAAAGCAGGCTGAAAGACCTCCCTAGGGAGCTCCTAACTGGATGGCAGCAGAAGGGCTATGGAGAGCCCTGAGCCTGGCAGCAGGACAGCCCTTTCCAGTGCTGGCTGCGGCAGGACCTGGTGCTCGCTGCCTTGCCCCGTTATCACACTTCTGCTCCTCTCCACATGGGACAGGCATTCACAGCCCCTGCTCTGCCACCTCACCAGCCTCTCTTGGTGCCCCTCGGTCCCCACAAATTGACCCACTGTGACATCCTGCTCTGGTCCTCACTGCTGTCATCTGCTACTGGGTGACAAGCCAAAGACTCAAAGAGTCTCAAATTCAACTGTGGTCTGGGAGAAACACAGGGCATTTGCATCCCCACCTCTGTGGGCGGAAGGTGGCACGTGCTTATCAGCCCAAGGCACACAGTATGGGCAGAGGAAAGGAAATTAAGGGAGGCCCCACTTAACCACAGAACTAGAGCAATAACTGCTCTCAAAACTGCCCCAATATCATGGGCAGTGCTGTACAGCCTCCCTGGCATTGCTGAGAGGTCTTCAGTAAAGGGAAGAAAGCTGTAACAGGCAACATGCAGTATTCCTCCCCACCAACTGAATTGCAGATTCAGGACTGATGTAGAAAACAAAGTCTCCTCTGTCTCCTGAAGGACTCTGCAGCATCGGGTATTCCCTGAAATTTCCCTGAGCAGTTAAAATGTTCAGGCATCACTAAGGTGGTGCCATCTGTGCCCAGCGACTTGTGACTGAGCCCTTGCTGTGCTGCAACTTGCGGCTGAGTCGCTTGACCTTAGCTAGTGGTCTGGAAAAAAGCAGCAAGGAGGGACACAGCAAGAAAGTAGAAATTAGCTGCCCATGGGAAGTAAATAATCCTCATCCTTTTCAAAAATAGGTATCTGCATACCCTTGGGAATTCTGTTGCCCTGGCAGAGGAACTAACCCCAGAACAAAAGCTCCCAGATGGTTTCAGTCCAGGGGTTACAGCCTGAGGAGTGATCCAAGAGGTGGATTTGTCATTGCCTGAGGGTAGGACAGCATCTTAATTCCTGCCTGTGTGGCACTAAGTGCATAAACAGCACCAGAAATCAGGTCTGATCCAGCCTGCACAGCCACTGCGTGTGTTGGGACCGGGCACAGAGAGGTTGACAGGGGAATCAGCAGATTATCTGGCTAATTACATCCTGTTCTCTCCAAATGAGGCGAGTTTCCAAGACGTTGCCCTGGTAAATTGGCAAGAACAGGGGAAGACAAATCAAGGTAATAGCTAATGAGCTAAAGTCAAAATCAGCTTGATAAATATTCCTCAGGCTTTGCAGACACATTTTCCTTTGGTCTCATCAGGAACTTGCAGGCCAGCAGCACCAAGGCCAAACATTTTCTGAAAGCAAGGTAATTCCAGGGGAGCTTTTAAAACTGAAATTACCTCATGAAAATTGAAATGAGATGGAACTGGGTTTGACTGGAGGTCTGTCAATCCCAGTATCCCACAGTTGCTGGGCAGGGTGGTGGGAAGACACAAAGACTGTGGGACTTTTCCTTGCTGCCTCATCCTTGGATATCCCGGGACAGAGCACACACCCTGGACAGGGCAGCATACACCAAGTCTGGGAATGATGAGCCTGGTGGGGATGCTCTGCTTTCTGGGACATCTTTCTGGTCCCTGCTCCTGCATTTTAAACCCTTTTTTCTTTTCATTTGGTTTTGAGCATTTGGTTCTTTCTTGGCTTTTCCCTCTGCAGACACAATGGCCCATGAAGCATCTCCAAGCCTTGGCAGGTAGCTCTGGGTCTGGTCCTATCTTAGGCAGCTTTGGGGCCCCACAGGGGCTGAGTGGAATCAAGGGTTCCCCAGAGTGGTGAGACTTGCAATGAGGAAGATCACAGGAAATCTGCATGGAAGAACCATGTACCTAACACGAGACTCATTTCCCCTCACATGTCCTGCCTGGTGGCCAGCAGCTCTGATGCCCTTAGAGCATCCTTCTGTGCCTTCAGCAGAGCTGTGAAATTTCTGTCATCTCAGCTCCAGGTCAAACATGCAATTAGTGCCTAAACTCAGCTCTTCTTGGCCCACTGCATGCTGGCAGGGAGCCTGGTTTGGTTGGGGCTATTCCCACACAGTGGCAGAGGTGAGAGGGGCAGGCCATGAACCCTGGCACACAGAACCCTGGGCACTCAGGGCAGTGTCCTGGACTTATCCAGGACAGCTGATGATCACTTGGCAAGTCTAGAGAGGGGTCTGCCGGTCCCAAGCACCCTTGGAGGAGCTCCTGCCCCTGGGAGAAGGGGTAGGCAGTGTCCAGAACATGGACATTGTCCAGTCCTCTTATATATCTGAATGACTCTGTGCCTGACACAAGATTTACCTGAGCACTGAACCAAGTTCTGCAGGGAAAAATAAAACTGCAGACCACAAGTAAGTCAGTAAGCATGAAAGCCAGTCAGATTCTACACCCCAACCCTTCTGCCTCCATCCCTCCCACGCCCTGGGCTCTGGCCAAGCAGGGACAGCAGGGATACTGACTCACAGGCTATTCATCTACTCTTTGCTCATTTGGGCTTCTCCTGTGCTCCTCAGCAGAGGGTTTCTGCCAGATGAACCACTGGGCCTCGTCCGCTCTTGGATCCTGGATTGACAGACTTGAGAAGGTGAACCAGACATGAGGCCAGCCTGTCTGCATCCCATTGTGTTTCCAGCTCCTCTGGGGTAGTGCTTGCAGAACTCCCTGGTGTTCCTTTCCACCACATGTGTCCAGCGTCCCTCACCTGCTAACAGGGAGAATGCATTACTGCTGCCTCAGCTCTGGGCTACCACAACTCCCTGTACTCTGCTGCTGCTGTACCAGATGGGACATGCAATGAGACAGGAGCTGCATCAGCACTTCCCCAGCTGCCAGAATATGGAGATGGGGCTTGAGGGGTTCCTTTGCAAGGAGCAAAGCATTCACAGCACAGAGGTGCTGCTGGTGGATGTTCATCCCTGTCTCTGGATACCACACAGGTACGTTAAGCTGAGCAGGTTCCCCACAGGTGGCACAGGTCCCCCTGGAGGGACAGAGGACAGCAGAAGTGCCCCTCTGCTTACTTAGAGAAAGGACATCCATGTGATGTTGTGTCTGCCACTGACCAGCCCTGCCTGGACCTCAGGAACCTGAAATGAGAGGGAAAGCACAGCAAGGTCCCAGGGTAAACTTCTCTCTAATTTACTTCTTCTTGTGACTTTTCCTGTTCCCAGGCTCTGCCCTCATAGACACAGGCTGAGCAGTAGAATACTGCCTTGGATATTTTAGCTGAGTTTCCATTCCAAGCCTTGCCCCAGTTCCTCCTGCTTGCAATGGTTTTTCTTCCTTCACATGGCCTCAGCAAGCAATAGCTCTTTCCAGAGTTCTCAGATAGTTCATGGATAAATTCTGTGTGATGTGATTCATCTTTCAGGACACTGCTTCCATTATCCCCCACCAGCAGCTCTCCTGAGGAGAAACACCAGCCCCAGAATGATGAGACATGGTGATGCTCATGTCCAACTAACAGACATGGTCTTGCCCAGATAACCATGGTGCAGATGCAGGAGCACCTGTATGCTGCCCTTCTACTATCACTGCTCATGCTCTGGCCCCATCCTCTGCTGACTCATCCCTCTGGTCACTCTCAGAGGCTGAGGAGCTTTGCCATGGCAGGCACAGGCTCCTCAGTGAGCTCAGTGAGGACACCCTGTCCAGGGGTGGAAAATGAGTCAGCGGCCATCTGAGCTTGGCATGTGCTCCAGCCACAGGGACAGCAGTCCCTGGAGGCAGCCACCCCGTGTGACCCCAGAAGCTGCTTAAGCCTGAAGAGCAAAGCACATTTCCCGTGGGGGACAGTGCTGGAGCAGTCACAGGGACAGGCACTCCCAGTCACATGGGACTGCCTGAGCACGAACACCCTGGAGCAAGGCTGCTCAGTCTGCACAGTTCCCCTGCACTTTCTGAATCCCTTATTCACATACAATGTTTTGCACTGCTGCTGCACCAGCAACACCTCCTTCCCTGGAGTCTCTGGCCTTCAAACCCTACCTTAGTCCAGGGTTTACCCCCTGCTTTGTGCTCCTGTTTGTCTCTGCACTGAGCCATGTGAAATGGGGTGGCAGCCTCTGAGCAGATTCTTTTTCCCAGTTCAGTGGTGCATAAGGTGGGAAGTAGCAGAGCTGCCTCCTGTTTTCCCAGCTAACCCATTTCCAGCTCTGATATGTGTGGATTTGTGTAGCAAGAGAAGCTGGGAAGAGCCCTCCCCAAGGATGTATAGCAGAGCAGAGCCCTTCAGGCTCGCACTTGAATAATCTCTCCTAGGGAGAGATCCATGGGCTGAGCCAGAGAAAAAATTGTGTGGGGGTGGGTAACCACAACCTTGGGACTGTGGAGATGGGCAGAGAAATGACATATTGCACAGCAGTACAGGGACAAGGCCTAGTCTCACCTACATCACAAGAAGGGAGCCCATGGTGCCAAGTAAGGGCTGCTGGGGGCAAGGAGGCAACTCCCTGTTTCTAAACAGCCAGGACAAATACCCAGGAGGTTGGCTGGCCACTGTCTGACCCAGGCCCTCATTTCCAGAGCAATTTATCTGACTTCAGCCTATCCCTCCACTTCCTCCCACCCGGGGATGTCACCAACACAGAGCAGGCACCAGCCAGAATTGTTGCTGTGTTCCTGCTCCCTTGCTCTGAGATGGGGCTGCTCCTCCCCTGTGCATTCTTCATCCCTCAACTTGTCCAGAGGACGAAAAGGGCTCTTGCAGCATTCCCTTCAAAGCTGCCCCAGAAGATGCTGAGTGAGGAGGAGTCCATCCCTCTGCCTTCTCCCTGCTGCTGGCCCCAGATGCATGATTTCAGGAAGGAGACAGCTCTGCTTCCCACTGCCTGGTCTGCCAGAAGTGAGGGGGAGCTTTGATCAAGGCACAACTATCTGTGCTCTGATCACTGCCTTTCCTGCAAGGCTCTGTTCAGAGGAGAGGGCACATTTCCTCTAACCCTTCTCTCCCTGCCAGCCTGGAGCTCCACAAGAGAGGCACATTTATTAGAACTTTCAGCCCGAAGGACTTCACATTTCTAGGGAAGTCTGGGAACTGAGTGATGCTCAGCAACTGTGCCTTTTCAAGTATCCATTCAGTTGTTCATGCACCCAGGGTTTTGGTTTAGAAAATCTTTGTGCTGAGGCTGCCTACAGATCTAATTAATAGAGAGAATGAAGGCAAACTTTCTCAGGGGAACTCAGTGGCCCCCTTCCACCACATCAAAGCTGCTGAGAGATCACGTTATCTTGACAGATGTTGTATACTACAGATCTGGTTACTGAACTTATGTTTCCCATGGACTCATTCCAACACTTCTTTTAATTTGTCAGGGATATATTTCAAAGTGCAACATGCATATGGTTGCAGAAAAGTTGAAGGAAGTTGCTGATTAATGACCTTTTTCCTAGTAGTGTAGATGTGGTTGTTCCAGCTGTAGTAGATACCAAGGAAAAGGTAATACACTGGAAAAGATAAAGTATCTTAGATTAAAGATTATTTTTTTCTGTTTCTTCCAAGTCAAAGCAATTAATAATGCTATAACACAACGTGCTCAGCCATGTGAGGAGAGTCTGTACCGAAGATACATGGAAGAATTCATCTCAGTGCTCCCATCACTTTTCTGTCACATCAGTGGGAGTATTAGGCACAGGCAGCTGGGATGTTTTTTCTCTGGGAACAGCTTCCCAGTCTCCACTTGTCTGCAGCTCTCTTGTTTCAGTGCTGGCTTGGGTGCCCTAAACAGATTTGTTATTTCTACTTCTTTTCACCCTTTTGCAATCAACCACAATCTGAAGCACTGGTGATACCACCAATCACAAGCTTTGACACCTGCTGCCTTATAGTTATCTAAATTGTTTCTTGTCACAAACCTGAGATGAAATGAAATTAGGATCTCCACCAGGTAGGAATACGCCCCCTCCTCAGAATTCAGACAGCTGCTGACCCAGCCAGACTTGATAAATGCTGTCAGAGCCAGTCTGGATTGCCTCTGGGGCTGTCTGTCCCCACTGGAGGGCCTCTACTTCCAAGGAGGGACTCCAGACAGGACTGCAGTGCCAATACTATATATGGGAATAAACACACTTAGCAGGATCATAATACTCAGCTTTGATCCCTGGTCCTTAGAGATAACAACAGCTCTGACCCCTGCAGTTCAGGGAGTCACAACCTCTTGGGTAGGGGCATCTGTAAAAACCTGACTTGGACTTTGAAAAGGTGTTTACAATGACATAAGTGCAAAACAGGGCAAAGGTAAGCCCAAGTTTCCACGACTGCAGTAACTTAACTGTGCTGATGCAAGAAGAGAGCCCAGAGCTCTAAGTGAACAGGCAGGGCCCAGCTCTTCCCCCCACAGCTGGATGGTGCAGGGATTCTCCCTGCAGAGACCTTACCCAGGCCTACTCTTATCTACAGGTGACACAGGTGTTCAGCCAGAAACTTGATCTAAATCCTATCTCTGTCTGCAACCAGGACATCACGGTGTTATCTGATTGATCTGATAAATGCCTGATAAATCTGTTTCAAACTATCTCTGTGCATCACTACAAACACGTTGAGGAAACAGAAAGGTGACAAATGAACACTGAGAGTTGAACTTAATTTAGACCAGACTGTAGCCACAGCAAGTGCACTGCAGAGTGCAGACCCTGGCTCTTTTAAAGGCAGAGGAGGCAGCAGTAGGATTCAGAAAAGCTGTACAATGCTGGAGCTCATTTTTCCCACCCACATGAGGAGCTGCTGTATTTTCAAGTCAGAAGCAGCTGGTGATTGATGGTACATGTGCCTCACTTCAACAAGGAGCTGGGTCTGAATAGTGTATGTTTCTTTAGTTCAAACTGTTCAATCTTTTGTCTTTAAGAGGAAGAGGGGAGGTCCTCATGGGGAGGATCTTCTGCCCAGCAGTGGTTTGAGACCTTGCTCTGCTTTTCATACAGTGACTCTCCTATGCCTCTATCACATGGTTTCCAGCAGTCACACATTTCTTAGGAGGAGGAACTGAGCCACAGTTTGGAGATGTGGTACCGTTGTGGTCACATAACAAGCTGCTGACCAGCCCAAGAATTCACCACTGTCTCCCTGCTCTCACCCTGTAATTGCATTCTGGAGGAGATGATCCTGATGCTTCAAGGGCTTTACATCCCTCAGCTCCCACATGCTGCACTCCCAATCCTGGGGAGAGGGCAGGGGGAGTCTGGAGGCTGGGCTATTTTCTGGTTGTCAGTATTAGGCTGTTTGTTATTCTAAGTGTTGTGGGGTTGTGGGGCTGTGCTTTAAATTAACCAGGCTGCAGGCCCTTGAGCTGCTTCCCACTCCTCAAGCACTTGTCTCATCCCTGCTGGGAGGGTTCCTGTCCTCCCAAGTTGTGATGGAGAGCAGCACACAGCAGCTGGAGTGCTTTGTTTCCAGTTGACCTAAGCCATGATTACACAGGGGGCTTTTCCTATTTGTAGCTCAGAACAGCTGGGGGACTGTCCCCGCCTGCAGCACATGGGACGGGCACATGACATGGCTCTGTGTGGCAAAACAAACCTACACCAGACATACGCCTTCCTTTTCAGACATTTCTGCAGCCTCAACAGCCTCTAAGTTTCAGACTAACAAGTATTTCCTTTTGGGGTATCTTCACAGCAGGCTCCACCATGGCTAACCCAGGCTGTTGCCTAGGCTTTGTCCCAAATAGTTTGGTGTCCCACAGTGGCCATCCCCATGGTCCCACTAGCTGAAGCAATGAGAGGAGGTTTGAATAAGTGCCACGGCCACCCAGACTGAGACCCAGCCTCCTTGCACTGTGGCTCTAATCCACAGCTCAGGGGCCAGGAGTCCACCAGGACACAAAAACTCATCCACCCCTCACATGCCAGTCCCACACAACTCCTGTAGGGGCTGGGGTTAGCAATGCTAACAGAGGGGAGCATGGGGCTCCTGAGGAGCCTGGGGCTCTGACAGTAGTGCAGGGTGGCTGTTGGTGCTCAGGCAGCACTTCCTGAGGAAGCAAAAGGAATTAGCTCAGCAAAACAAGAGGTACTCAGGGGAGTTGTCTGAGGAACCCCCAGGAAACCTTGTACTCTTTCTGGGAGGGGAAAGCAGGAGACAACTGCCTCTTCTGCTTTCTCCCCCAGCAGCAGAACAGAGCAAGTCTCCCAAGCCCTGACAATTACTCACTACTCCCTGGAGTTCCCATCACCTTGCTTTCTGAACACAGAACTGCCTGCCTTCCCCTGCAACCACAAGCAGGAGTCTCCAAAAACCCCAGCTCTTGCCCCTATTATCCCTGTGGCCAGCCAGGCCAGTCTGGGGCTTGGCCACCCTGAGACCTGGGAGAGCCCAGCCCCAGCTGCAGCAGCGAGGACAGAGCTGTGTTTGACCTGCAGCTTCCCCTTTTTCCCAGTCTTCAGCTGCACAGCGACAATCCCAGAGGCCCAATGCTCTCTGACCTTGGCTGTCCTCATTTGCTTCTAAAACTGGATGATCACACTGGTGAGCTCCAAAATTGGCATCCCAGACGGCCTTTTCTCCACCACGTGGGATTCCAGGCACTGCCAGGGGCTCACAGCATTTTTAATTATTTTTCTTCTTTTTTTGAAGACTTTTTCATTCATGCTGTTTATGCTGTTTCCAATGGGACAGGGTGGCCCTCTCCCTACAGGCTGTTTGCTGTGTGCTTGCTCAGGCTGGCTCATCCTTCCTATGCATCCCAGAGGGACATCTGGGAGAATGGAGGCAAATACAAGCTGGCTGTATTTCCACTATGGAAAAGCCCTGGGGTTTTAGGACACATGAGGAAACAGAGACCTTGACTCCAGCAGTAGTGGCAGACCCTGCAGTACCTTCTCCCCATATGTAATGACCAGCTGAGCTGTCGTCAACAAGCAGAGGATGAGAATAGGTGGTGAGAGAGCTGATGGCACCCAGGAACCGTGTCCTGGGGAAGGAGAGAGCAGCAGAGGAAGGTGTTGGATGTCACTGCTCTGCAGTGTCCCCAAGACCCTTTGCTGGCAGGGTCACATGACAACAAGTAGGAAATGGGAAGGATTTGGGGTAATGGGAGTGAAGACATGGCTAATGGCAATCTCATCATCTGCTGGAAGGTGAAAGAGGTGGTGTCTGTCTATGTCTGATTTGCAGCTCATGAACCAGGAGCTGCTCAGAGGAGCTGCATTGTTGTGGGTGCTGGCAGAGAGAGCAGCAGGAGGCAGCACTTTGCACTTTTACACAGACCTGTCACTGCTGCATCCATCCACACATTGTTTTTCCATGGTACATCCTGATGGTGCCCATCCAGCGGGCTCTGCACTGCCACATAAGCAGCCAACCAAAAGAAACCCACATCCCAATACCAGCCAGCCAAGTGACCTTGGGCTGTGCCTGGCTCTGGTCTTTCCATGCAGCTGGAAGCAGTGGCACTTTCACCTCAGTGGACCCCCAGCTTTGTTTCCACAGAAGCAAACGAGGAGTGGACAGAGGGTGCTTTGCCCTGGCAGCAGACTGTGACTGTGTCCCTGGGAGACAGTGGGAAGGTCGTGCTGCACCATGCTCTGGCCACCAGCTCTGGGGTTTGTGCTGTTTAAACCAGTTCTCCCTGCCACAGCCTACGTGTCGCCCCAGCCATGGCTGATTGGCCAACCCAAAAACTGTTCCAGAAAAGCAAACTGAACTGAACACAGCATTCTGATGTGGCTGTTTCCCTTTTCCATGCCCTGGCTTGGGGACAGTCCTGGGCTGCTTTTGGAGGGGGGTTAGAGGAGTATTTCCTTGCATGCCTCAGGCTAACCAAAGCCAATGCTGTACATCTGCAGACTATGGGAAATGAACCAGGGGTCAAGCTGAAAGGACCTAACTCCCAAAGCCAGAGTGGTATAGTTAGAATGCATCCCAGCCCGTTAATGCTCATCCAGACACATCTCCAGCTTCTTTATCACAGCACTGTTTGTCCTTTCCACTAATTTCATCAAATAACCAGCCATACAACACAGTCTGCTGTGCCAGTGAGAGCAGGCAGGCTCCAGCCTGACCCAAGCTGCTGACTGCTACCAATTACTCATTAGCCGTGGGTGTGGTGCGAGGCACAGGAATCACAAAACTTGCTACCCGTGTAGGTCTGCACCAGCTTCTGCTCCCTGGGCAGTGCTTTGCCCTTGAATTGATCTTGTCCTTTGAATTATCAGGTTTATAGAAGAAAAATTGAACAATCAGTCCCGGTATGAACTGCCTTGAACTGGTTTTCTGCACTGGATTACACTTCAGACATTGCAACAGCTTTGAAACCTTCCTGCTTTTCTCTGTAAGAAAAAACATTTCTGAATAAGTTGCTGCTAATTGTGTTGGAAGGGTTTTATTTGTATCCCACTCTCCCAAAACCCAAAGAAAGTAGCATATGAAATAAGATACTTTTTCAGTGCTTTCTCCTCCTGACCTGAATGATGAACTACAAACAAATTTAATCTGTGTGATACAGCCCAGCATTGCACCTTTTACTTCTGCACTTTCACAAGCATAAATGCTGCAGAAAGAGGGCAGGATGATCAAAACCTGAAAAAAGAAAAATAACATCAAGAGATATTTGTTGCAAAAGCATAGCTATTTGTAGAAGCTATTGAGAGCAAGAGTAAAACACTGTTAGCTTGGCTAGGAAGGTTCATCCTCCCACGTGAACTGATGGGAAGGCCATGGGTGGTACTGCTGTAGCCTGGAGTGGTATCTCTGCCTGGATCAGCTTAGGAGCCTCATCCCCTGAAACATAATCACAATGTGAACGCCCACACTGCCAACAGCTTTGCACAAACATCAAGCAAGTACAGTTTGTTTCCAGGAAAGCCAAATGCACAGGTATATTAAGATATTAATGAACTCCTTCTGCTAAAACAGGTCAGGAGGAAAGAGAAAGATTCCTGTTTTCTCTCATTCCAAATACATCATATCCCTCTTGAGAATTTTTCTGAGGAAAGGGTGGGGAAATAATAGCTCTCCACTGTGCTGTGTGAGCTGGCCCTCACTCTCACCAGTTTCTGATCAGCAACACAGATTGTTCAGCACTGAACCAACAGAAAGCACATGAACTTGAATGCCTGGATGAATCATTTGTAGAGCTGTAAGCACAATGAAACTGCAGTAATGAAAAAGCGAGAGCTCAGAGAGTGCCCATTCTGTGAAGTGAGGGATGCCTCTGGTGTTGATTAGGTCTTGAGCATCCCACAAAGTCCTGTGCCTCACATGCCCTGACAACCAGACCAGCTGCATGGACAATGCTGAGTTCCAGGAAATGTTTAGATCATGGCCCTGGGTCTTTAGTGCTTCAAGTGTGCTAGCCCCTCTGCGCAGCTGTGACTGGGATGGGGGAAAGGTTTTGGTACCACATCCATGTAGGGAGGTTATCAGCCCCATGCTGTGTGTTTGGATGGAACCAGGTAGGCATGAATGGTGTATGGCTGGTGTGTGCATAGTCTTGTGGAGAAGTACCCATGTCCAGCAGACAGGGAGGTGCCTGGCACGGCATGGACAGTTGTGTCTATGGACAGTTGTGTCTATGGACAGCTGTGTCTATCCAGGTGTTGCTACAGGCAGCTTGGTGGGCAGTGCTCATGACCCTCTCCAGACCAGTGCAGAGGGATATTTAGGAAGACTCATGCTAGCAGCACTAAATATGTGCAGGGAGTATTTGTGCCTCTAGTTCTTCAATTGCAAGCCATGATCAATCCATTGGATACCATAACTTTACTTGAATTAAAAGCAATAGTACCCAAATCTTGCTGTAACAATAATGACCTATTGTGCAATGTTATTGATGATTATTAACATCATTGTTTGCAGGAAACTGGACTGTGGTTTTCACGTGACAAACCCAGCCCACTGATGTCCCCAAATTGTTTATTTTCTAGTGAGATTGAAGAGGAGAATGATTGAGCAAGCCACAGCAGTCTGTGACAGCCCTGCTACAAGTACCACGTTGACTTCTGCCTCCCTCCCTGTCTCCACAATGGGATGTTAACTCTGTAGCCTAAGTATGATGGATTAAGAATGACTATCCTCAGTGATCTTGTTGATGATTTTGCTACAAAAAATTTCCTCTGGAACTGTGAAAGTGGATACAAGATACAAAGGAAAATGAAGAGCAATGTCTCTTTGCCCTCCAGTTGTTGGCAACATATACCTACCTATGTGGGCAACTTGTTTCAATCTGCCAAGCTGCCCACATGGACTGGTGGCTCATGTGGCCCAGCTGAGACTAAGTTATTACTTTCCAGAAGAGTGATGTGAAGTAGTTGCAGTGCAATGGGAAAATTTTCGGACTGTTCTGGGAGCTCAAAATCCCGAACAGGCTCTGTGTGGGAGGGAGACTAGGACATGATGGACAATAAAAGATTGGCCACTGCACAGGGATAGAGAATCATGAACAAGCTGATAATGCAGTCTCTTCAGACCTCCCTATTTCTGGGCTTGTTACTGTTTGCAGTGCTACAGGCTAAATTTGGTCATGGGACCTCCACTTGAGCTGTCCAATTAATCTGTGAGTTCTGCACTTCATGGCTAAGAGCTCTGATCCGCAAGAGAGTAGAAAACCACTAGCAAGCATAACAACTGTCAGCATGCTCATCAGGAGGGACACACTCAGGAAACTCATGCTGAAAATGCAAGTGTCAGCACCCTGCACCAAGCATTCCAGTGGGGAAGGGTAAGAAGATGATGTCCTCTGCATATGAGGACTGCTCTTCCCCGTGTCCAGATTTGTGTCAAAGGAAGACACCTCCTTCAGCACATAAGAAATTCTCTGCTTCCTAGTCCTGTGTGTAACAGGGTTTTGCATGGCTGGTCTTAATTGCAATGATATGAACCCAAACACTGAGCACTGAGTGCAGCCATGCTCCTTAGGCTTGGATGTCCTGAAATTTTTTTTTTTGTTCAGGGTTCAGGTCAGTTTATTCACCTGGGCAGTACCTGCTCCAGTTCCCCAAAAGGCAGAAGCAGGTCCTCAGGTCCTACAGGAAAGATATAATAGGAGAGACAGATGAACAAAGACCAACACTCCCACAAACTAAACCTTGGTTTTCCTGATCAATCTGGAGATGCTCCATTTTCTGCTCCAGTGGCTCAAATCAGTTTGTTTCAAGCATTGCTTTAGGTTTGTTGATGATGGTTGTTTTGGGGTGGAGGGGAGCAGCTCCTGGACACCTCTAAGAAAACTAATTGTCAGATGTTGCCTCCTCACCCTGGTCTGCAGACCTTGGCTTTGAAGCTGCTGCTGGCTCTTTGGTCTGGCTCTGCTTTTCTTTTGCAGTCAGGTCTGATTACAGCAAATCCCAGATCTTGAATCAGGGCAAGTTTTAATACTGTACAGGCCTTGTTTATGTAACAGCTCCCATCCCTCAGGGATGAATCCAGGACTCGCAGCACTAAAAGCATTAGCTGCTGCCACTGGAGCTAAAGATGTAACTCCTCTGGCTGGTAGCACCAGTACATTTATAGCCTTTAGAACAAACGCTGGAGGAGACTTGTGACACACTAAAAAGTGGGTTATGCCTACTTAAGCATTTCATCCCACCACTGTACTCAAGGAGAACGTACTCGTAGGACCACAGGTGTGAAAACACTCCTGATGCTGCTGCCAGCCCATTGCCCAGAGCTAGTCTGAGTAGAGTGTACACATCATTATTTACCAGCAGTGTTCTACTAGCACTCATGTCCTCCCTTTTACTCTCAGGCCTCCTCCAGCACTGGAGAAATAGAGGATAGAACAAGTATAGGCAGGGCTCTGGCTCCCTTAGCTTAAACAACAGTCTCTGCTCATCTTTCTGAACTCATTTTGTAATGACTTTGGCATAATGGAGGTTTATATTCTTCTTCCTTTACAAGCATGTGATGCAGAGCCTTTGAGCTTCAACATGTCAGCAGCTCAAAAAACAGCCAGCCACCTCCAAAAAGCAGCTCTGTTTTCCTCCACAGCCCAGGGCCCAAAGACATGCTCACACTCAGAACAATTTCAGGTCAGCACCCAAAAATACCCATGATTCACCTTAAAGCTTTAACACAGGTTTATTTTCCCCATCAGTCATTCTTTGTCCTTTCTGTTTATGCTGTTTAACTACACAGCTCGCTATCTGGACATCTACTTACCCCTACATTCCAGAGTGTTTGGTGCAAACAAACATCAGTTTAATGACTGTTCAGGGATTTACTGTAAATTGCCTCCTGGCTTCCGTCCTAAAATCCACATTTTGATGGGACACAGCATTATAAAGCATGAAGTGCACCTTGAGTGTCTTCCCCAACAAAATGCCAGTCCAACCTGAAACCGTGTGATTGTGATTGTGCATGATTCCCCTGTCTGGGGAAGAGATTGCAGAAAAATGCAGCAGTTACATTTGTTCTTGGCTACTGTATCTGGGCAATGTCTGTCTGTCAGTTCCCCTGTCCTAAACTGTTAAAAGCCCTTGCAATAGAGCTGATTCTCATTTTTTCCAGAAATAGAGATCTGCAGGGTGTGTGACCATGTGTGTCAGGGAGCTCTATAGGGATTCTTTGGTACCTTAAGGCTGTCCTTCTTACTTGCACAGTGACACCTTTTACCTTTACCTCTGGCTTGGGGGCTTGGAGGGAATATTCTGGTCCACCTTTATTTCCAGATTCCCATCTCCCTCGTTTACCTGAGTTCATTTCAGCATTTCTATCAAATTGACTCTCACAAACATTCCTGACAGGAGAGCAAGGACTGCGGTGCAAACAGGCACTCGTTACATAAACCACTTAAATGAGACATCAGCCAAATCTGGCTGGTGGAAGGAGGATGTCAGCTGAGGACAGGGTATTTAAACGCAGCAGGGGAGAAGCTACAGCTCAGGGTTTGTTAAGGATATTTACAGCCCTTTGTGAGAGGAAGCGCGGCTGTGTCCATCTCTGTGTCCATCTCCTTCAGTGACTCCCCTGAGGCGGGGGCTGGACACCCTGTGTCACTCTTTAGGGCAAGCAGGGCTGCTGGCCCTCAGCCACCACCCCACAGGGACACAGCCGCAGCGTCCATCCCTTTCAGCCACCAAAGCTTGGCTGCCAAAGCCCTGGGACAAGTTCCCCGTCCCTTTAGGTGGTCTGAGGGAGCTGGAAGGGCACAGCTGGGGCTTGGCAAGGGAGTCGTGCCCGGCTCCTTGGGGAGCGCGTCGTAGGCCTGCGGCAGCGGCT
>NW_005054309.1:3432852-3457290 GCF_000277835.1 Geospiza fortis | reverse complement strand
ATCCCCGCCCGTCGGTGCTCTTGGCGGCGATGCTGCAGCGGCGGAGCCCAGGCAGCCCCGCGCAGCCCGGCAGAGCCGCTGGTGCAGTCTGACCAGCGTAGCGCAGCCAGGCGTCTCCCATCGCCTTAGTTGCAGGCGGGTGGCAGAATGCGATAAAACTGAGTTATAAAACAGGGTCTCGCAGAGGGGAGTGATTTTTGTCTTCCAGACTCTGGTTCTCCTTCTGACCTTTTAGTGCAGTTTGATAGACTGGGTGGAAACCTGCAGCACTGAAGGTGTGACTCATTCCTGTGTATGTCTGCACTTAATTATAGCTCAAGCCTATGGAGTAAGTGAGCAATGCTATAGAGAAAAGACACCGTTTTCTCCCGAGTGTTTCTACTGACTAATGTTATCAAGTGATCTCTCCAGAGAGATTGTTTTTGCAAAACTTTGTACCAATAAATTATTGTATATATGCAATTTCAAACTCTTTACAAAAGACTTTGGGGATTTGGTCTTCGCAGGCAAGTTTCTCACGGTTTCAGCTAAATGCTGTAGCTATTGCTTTAGTCTGTCAGATTGCATAATTGTATTTCAGAGATCTAAGGGAGGAACTATGACAGCACTCTAGTGCATTGAGGATCATTGTACTATTTGATTACCTCAGGGTATGTTTAAACTAGTTCATGAGAAGTTAGTCTTGCATGGACTTTGAAAGCCATGTTATTACGGCGCTGTTCTAATATAACTCATTTGCTATTGTGTATTGATTTTGATTCTGAAGATTAACTTTAAAAATAGGTGACTAAAAGTAACTGGTGTTTTGGGCACGGCACATAATGAGGGGGAATTTAATTATTTTTCAGATACTTGAGGTGAAAGTACACGTGTAAACCCTGGCGTTTACAGAAGATGAAAGACATCGACATAGGAAAAGAGTACATTATACCCAGTCCTGGGTATAGGAGTGTGAGGGAGAGAGCTGACTCGGTGCAGCATGAAGAGCAGGAAGAGCCTAATTTTCAGCATTCTAAACTTAAGGTCAGTTTCTTTTTCATTGTTTATTTTGCAGTCTTTATGCTTATTAAATTACATGCAGCAGCCTTTTTGCTGTGCCAGCTGTATATAGATTTGCTGCATTGAAGGTCAATAATGAGTATTGCCTATTGTGTGGAAGAGGTCATTCCAAAGGGTGCTGTAGCTATTTTGATAACAGGTCTTAACACTTACTAAGCATTTTTTGCTTTTAAATATGGCTTTTCAGTACCATTTGAGCAAAACTTTTTTCTAGTATTCAGCTATTGATGTGAATAAAGGAAATTTTTTAAACCTTTGTGTTTTAGAGAATCATTACAACCAAGGAAGATCAGTGAAGCACTCGGCACAAATCATGCACCATTCAGTGTTGGCAGCTGAAAAAACTCTTAATCATGCCATGGTTGTTTCAAGGATTAATTTTCTAAAACAGATGTCTAGCTTGCTCTAGTAGCTTGACTTTTTTACTTTTCCCCTCAGATGAAAGTAATTATTACTGAAAACTTTCTTGAACATCAGTGTATTTAACATGGTGAGGTATCATCATAATTCTAGTTTATTTTGAGAGCTGGGTCTTGAAATAACCACTGGCTTGGAGCTAGCCTGTCATTGTTCAGAGCTTCTAATTTTTAAAGCTTGTTTTCACTGGGAAGAGTGCATATACTACCAAGTACTATAAGGAAAAAAGGCTCAGAGAAATGGAAACACCCATGCTGATGAAAGATATGGCCAGAAACTAATAACGTCTGCCAGCTGAAGAAGTTTAAAGATATTCCAGTGCTAGCATTCAGAGCAGCTAATATTTTATTGCATATCCTGTTCTTGACCTTTTCTGAAATACTCCAAGGACGGATATATATGTGTACACACTGTAGATTTTTCTCAAGACAAACAAATAAAGTTAATAGTGCTTCTGTCTGATTTTCACAATGATGAGTTCCTTGCAGGTGTGCTGCTGGTCATTCCACATAGATTGCCTGTGAGAGGGTTGGAAATAGGTGAACTTGCCGTATTTGTACAGAGGAATTGTGAAGACCTCTAAAGAGGCTTAATCTTTGCTGTGTTACAGTAGCTGCTGAGATACTCTGTATTTCAGCTTCCCTTGTTTCAGTGGGTTTGAGGGTTTCCCAGGGCTGCACTGCTGACTGGGATTGGAGAGCTGAGCTCTGCAGCAGCTGAGTGCAGCCTGCAGGCCCTGCAGCTCCGGTGTCCCCACAGGCTCTATGACTCAGCAAGTGCTGCTGCCGTGTTCAGCAAGGTGGAGTCTGATTGCATTACAGCAGGCACTGGTGCACAGCCGAGCCCTCGAGGCACGGTGTGGGTTTTTATGGCTTTTGCCATGTTGATGTCATGGGCTTGCCACCCACCCTGCCCTGTCCAGTAGCAAATCTGCTCTGTCAAATTGTTGGTGACAACAGTGATGCCATTGGTGGGCAGCTCTGTTTCCTGACCAGTGGCAGTGGAGTTCAGCAGTAATCATTGCATGTTATCTCTCCCTTTTAGTCTGCATCATCTAATCAGGATTAACTTTTAAAGGAAACAATCTTTACCTTACCTGTACATTTTTAATTAAAGGAAATCATGAAACCAGCATATTTGTGGGTACTTTTATTTTTTTTATTCTTTTTTTTTATTTTTTTATTTTGTGGAGACAGAAAGTAAGCCAAATCCTGCATGTCTGTACAGCCTGGCATGAAAATCTCTAACTCTGAGGCAGCTTCAGGTCAGCTTAACTTGGTTGCTGCTCTTTTTTACCCTTCTACCCATACCATTTGATATGCTGCCTATGACTACAGGGTAGTACACACAGATAATTGGTTGCAAAACAGGTGTTCTGTAAACTTGTGATTACTGATGTAAGAGAAAGACTTACCCAAGCTCATACACTGAACTTTATCTTGTTCTCTTTGAGTAGAAGAATGAACTGAACTTGCTTTGCTAATGGCATCTTCTGGTTCTGATAGGATTCCCACTTTACTTGGTAGTTATCTTGTTCAGTATGCCAAGGTTGTGTTAACTTCTAGCTCAGACATTGGTACCATTTTTGTTTTGCTAGCCTTGCAGCTCGGGTGTATATAGTCCACAGACACAAAACAGCTCTGAATTTGTTGCTACATGTCAGTGAGATTAAATCCTGCTTGCTTGCAGAATACTAAGGTTAAGTAAAAGGAGAGGTATTCATAACACCTTATCTAAGGTAGGCATTCATGTTTATGTACCAAGTTTTTCCCTTTCTAGTTGAAACAAGCTCTGGTTCAGCAGCATACTTGGCTTAGGGAAGAGCAAAGACTCCCCTTTCATAAGGCTGAGCTTTGTCTGTTTGGTTAAGCACTTTCCCTCTGCATGTAAGGAAATGGTAGAAGCTGTGAAGAAAGTGGTGTTTCAAGGGAAGAGAAGGAACTCTGTCCTTTGCTATTGTATCTTTTATGGAACCTGGATTGGGTTAGATGCCTAAACTGACTTGGCACAGCTGGTGGCAGAACACAACAGAGGGCTGATGTGATGAGGAAGAGTAGGACCACAGCAGTTCAGATAGAGGGATAAGCTGTGGTGGAACTCTGTCACTTGGACAATAGAGTCCACCATACCATCAGTAGAGATGTTGTGATTCTCAAATTTCTTGTAGAAAATCTGGCTCAGGGTTTGAATGGGGTTGACCAGAAAATGACTAAGCTGTAAGCATGGTCTGTATTGCCAGGAACAAGCTGCAAGCAGATGTAGGCTGTTATTTCACCACTAACTTCAGATCTTTGTGGAATGCAAGTTTAAGACTGTTTTGCAGCAGACTTTCACTGCATGAGGTGGCTTTCTTGCTAACATGGTGCACCCTTATAGGGTAAGGTTGAGTTCTCTGTGCTCTGGGGACAGTAGTCAGGGGCCACTGGTTCATGGCCAGTGGTGATGACTGCTTCTGGCAGGGCTACAAGTACATTTGGCTGATCAATAATATGACTCATTGGGGTTTTTTGTTGCCTATATTGCTGCATTTTCTGTATCCTTCTTAACTTGAAGCAGACAAGTCTAGTTGATTTTCTGATCATGATCTTTATAGGTGAAAGGCCTGTTTTACCATTGAGCCAAGGTCCCAGTGCTTTTTTGTGTGTCTCTTCTTTGCATTGCAAAAGGTTATATTCAGCTTTCCATTTTCTGTCCTGAAACCTCCATTCTTGTGTTTATTTCCAGCTGAAAGGATGCTGTTTCAAACTACCACAAGTGTGTTCATGACAATAGTGAAAAAGAACTTGCAATTCTTTCCTTGGAAGCTTAAATGCTGCTTGGTCACAGCTTGAAAGATCACATCTCTGAAAGACAGGAGCTTTTCAAACAGGCTTCCTGGAATCATAATTGAAATAATTCTGCAATATAAGTAGGACTAATCCAACGTTTCCTGGTACTTAATGGGAATGTTGCTATAGAAATATGGACCTTTGAAATAGGCACTTTGGGACTGAAATCCAAGAAAAAATTTATTCAGCTTGTGAATACATATATTCACCTCATGAATAAGTGTCTGCAGTGTGTTCTGATAACAATTGATTTTTAAGTCTTTGGAGACCTTAATGTAGCTTATAAAAGAGTCTTAACTACATGTTCCCCCTGCATAGTACCATACTAATTGGGCTTATTGTTTGTGGGGACATGCCTCTGCTGGAGAACTTGTAGGTGCACTTACTGCCTTGCACTACAGTGAGTGGTCTTCATCTATAAAAGCTGTTACATGACCAGTGAGTAATAATTAAAGAATGTTTTGAAATATTGATTTGTACTTACACCTTTAGGACTTTCTGTTCTCAGAATGTACCTGTGCCCTTCAACTTGCAGCTGAAGTAATTGTATGTAGTTTTTCTCATGGAAGCAGTGTATTCTGGGGAGGACAGACCCCACTGTCCATGAAATATGCTATAAAATGACAGATGAGGAAGAGAAATAATTTATTTTTGAAATGCTTTTGGAATAGGCTTGTCTCAAATGTAGATTTTGTTTATTTGATGGAATAGCAGGCAATGAATTTAGCTTTCCTACCCCATTACAGTTACAAAAGAGGAGGATATGAGAACAAGCTGCTTCTATGATATACAGAGCTTATGAGAACTCAGTTCTTGGAATTCAACTTCCCATGTTAACAATGCTACAGCACTTATTTACAAATTGTACTCCAAGCTGTAGTTGGTTCTGGCTGGAATGTACTGTTCAGGATCAAGTTCTTGCTGCTGAAGGATAATGACTGCATCTGTGATGAATCTCAAGTGCAAACTGCTGTGTTTCAAGACACCAGCCAGGGGAACTGTAGAGATCACTTCAAACATGAAGGAAATGTGTTGCTAACTTTAGCTATCAGAAGCCCTACTAATATTCCTGTCCTTACCTTGATCTCTTGTTTTTCAGGTTTGTTTCTGACATCTTTTGCCCAAGACAACAGGGAATGTGATCAGAACTTGTTGGAACTGATGTAAATCCTTCAAGCACTGATAGCTTTGAAGTGATTTATCACTGAGTATTTAAATAGATCAATTCTGCCTTAACCTCTCTGAAGCATCTGAGTGTCTGAGTCAACTGAACAACAGGTTAAAAATAGGGGTGTGAGTGTAGCCTGGGTACTTCTGCCTGTGCCCTCCATGCTTAGAGCAGTCCTAGACAGCTTAACTATAAACTGTTACTTGTAGCTGAAGCTGCTAGATGTGTCTACATTTTTCCAGATGATTGCATATTTTCATAAGCAAGTAAACATTTTTTACTTTTTCAAGTCAAATGAAATCAAAATTTTAAAATCTTGTTTTTTGCAGCAGTTCTATTATTTTTGAGAACTTTGAACACAATCAGACTAGGTGCAGAAGCAAACATTGGTGGTGCTTTCTAAAGATGCATTAATTCCATGATATCCCAAACAACTGAACTTATTGGTTACAATAATATTTTGTTGTTTTACCATTGAAATTCTACTAGTAAAGCAGTCACTGACACAGTAATCACAGAATCAAGTGATTCTGTTAAGGATCACTTGATAGAAGATCCTAGAATTTTTTGGTGTATGCTTTAGGATGACCCTCTAACCACACTGAAGAAGGGGTATCTCTACCTTGTCCTTCATGCCTAGATGCACATATCGCCATCTGAAAAAGGAACATATCCAAAGCCAGTCATGTATCAAAAGCTTATCTGACACTTGGAGAGGGGTTTATGGTATCAGAGAAGCCTTCTGCTTAACCGCAGGAACAGAAAGGTGAGGTCTGTGACTGGGCAGAGACATTTTCTAGAGGAACACTGATATTCTGGATAATTCACAGCTTCCATTGGAACTTGACTGCCTTTGTGCACAGCCATCTTCTTTCCAAGCCTTAGCCACATCATAAAACCTCAGCTCTGACCACATGCTGGTATTGTCTTTGACTACTGTAGATTGCTGTTCCTTTGTTCAGAGCAGATTTTTAAATCAGCCTGCTCATGACCAGAAGTGTGTAAGGAGTAGATTAGCTATCAGTGAAGGAAATCTTGCAGTGTCTTTTCCATTGTGGTGTTCTATATTAGTGCTGCAGACATTCTGCTCTATGGCTGTTTCAGAAACTCAGTGTACAGCTATAAAGCGTTTCCAGAAATATTCACTGCATCTATCCCAAACTATTGGGGAACTCAGCTTGGAGCAACTTATGGGGGGGTTCTGATGTCTTGGGACACTGAGATGGTTATTAGTTTTTGAAAATTTGTATCCTAGTGATAAGGAATAGTCAGTCAGTTGTGCTCTGAACCACAGACGGCAAACAAGCTGTTCCACAAACAAAATCTGTGTTTCAGTTGTTTTTGAGGATGAAGGTTAATGAATTTCAAAGTCAACATGTTTAGAGCCCTGAGATGTTTGAGTCTCCTAGTTTACTGTTTGCTTTTGGAAGCATGTGTTGGAAGGTGAGTTCAAGACAAGATTGTTGTATTAGGCTTGATAAATGCTGTGGTGTCAAGGCTTCTGCTGTCACTGGTTGGTGATTCCACTCAATAGGAGTTGATGTTCAAAGCCTCCCTGGATACTCCAAGTGTTGTACAAAATTCTCCTGTGTAGCTTCTATTGTGACCTGGCTTAGGCATGGCATGAATAAAGATTGTTACTGAAGAACACCCCCAGCATATGGCAGGGTGTTGGGATGGTTCAGGAGAGCAGGGCTTACCTGAGCAAGGCGGGAGCCAAATTCTCAGCCTGTGCTGTGCTAGGTTGATCTGCTTAGTGGGGAGTTGGTTTCCCATCTTTGTAGGCAGACATGTGGGGTGCCAATTCTAAAGCTGGTTATTAACAATTCCACAGGAGTCTGCTGCCACTGTGCATGAGCTATGTAGCTCCAGTGCTGGATGATCAATGTACAGCCTTAGTTTTGAATCCTGGAACCTTTGCTTACAAGATCATGAATACTGGTTTTAATGCAAAAGAAAAGACAGGAATTCATGGATACCACAAGCCTAAGCACGTGCACAGCTGCTTATCAGGTGCATTCATAGCAGCTACAGTTGCAAAATCCTAAAACAAACACTTCATGCCAAACTCTGTATTTCTTGGATTGCAGGAATAAATGGATTTGTTAGGAAAGAGTTGAGAACATCTCACCTCAAAGCTGATGCTGGCCAGAATTCAAGGGCAAGGTAAAATAAGAAATATTTCTGTAAGAAGCTGATATACCTGTCCTCACCAAGGACTTTCTGTGCCTCAAGTGAAAGTGTTCAATATATGTGACTAAAATACTCAGCCTTACCGCATGTACATAGCCTGACCTTGTTTGGCTACAGAGCCTTGAAATCAATACCAAGCACTATTGGGAAACTTCTGCTTTAGTCTGAGGATGCATAAACTCAGGCTAGCTTTGAAACCATGACTCCCGTGTTAATACAACTTCTGCTGATCCTGGCCCAGAAAAGTAACAATGGATCTGGTGTAATCAAGTCACATGTAACTGTTGAAGTGGACTCCAAGCTTTCCTATCTCTGAACTGTTGTGGTAAATCAGAATATGTTTCTCAACAGTTAATTTGTATCTTTTAAGAGAAATATGGCAGAGCTGTACTTATTCCTGCATTTGGCTATGTGTTTGGTGCTGTGAAGAGCTGTTCTTTCAGGTAGCAGAAGCTGGGAAGGCAACAGAGACATGAAGTTTTATTTATACCCATTTTTCAGGAGGTTGAAGAAAATGGAGTCTCTGACTTCTTGATCTGATTCTTTTATGGAAATTGTAACCATAATTTCTAAGCATCTGATGCTGTCTGATGGTCTCACCTTGGTGCTGTGTGAATGCAGCTGTGCTGTCTGTACTTGGCAGTCAATGTGTGCAGGTGCCTAAAGGATCAGTGCCTCCTTCCTGACACCTGCTGTCTCTGATCTAGCCCAGTGCCTGCTCCTTGTTGCCCCAGCATCAGGGAGACAGCTGGTATGGGTGGATGATACACCAAACTAGTCTTAAATAGACTCACGTTTTAATCAGGCAGGGTATTATAAAGTATCCTAGCTACAGAGAAGGCTGGGAGCCTAATGCTGCAAATCCCCTTGTTAATATTTTTATAGATTGTGTGCTGCATCAAATCCAGTGAAAGGAGAAGAGAATTGTCTTAGTAGACCATAAAGTTCATAGTGCACTTGCTGCTTCACCAAGCAGCTGCAGACTTGACAATGTTTGGACCTGCAAACCTATTTGATTTTCAGATGCTCTGGGGTTTGATGACTTGCAGTCTGGACAATGCTTTAGGGGTTGCCTGTGCTACCTGCAGAAGCAGTGTATATTCCCCTTACTCCTTTCTGGAGGTATTCTTGGACCCAGAGGAGTTTCTGGGAAGAATGTAATTACAACTTCAGAGGATCTTTTCCTAGACTCTTGTTTTATTTTAGTTGCGCTTAAGCTAAATGGAACAGTTGGTTCTTTTCTTCCCTTCCCCACTCCATACAAGCTAATCACTAATCTTATTTTGTAACACCAATCTTTTAATGAAGTCTTAAATATTTTTAAATTGCTCTTCATCCTGGAGTTGTAATATGGCAAATGCTTTAAGCTCTGAGCAGAGCTGGTGATGATAGAATTATTTCTCATCACATGCCCACCTAGTTCTGAGCTCTGCTGTTCTGGTCTCTAGGTTTCCCATTTGTCTCTCCTTGCTGGGAACTTTAAAGGAAGCCTGCTGAGCTCTGGCTGCTAAATGCAAGAGGTGGGAGTTCTGTTCTGCAGTGTTGCCAGCTCAGAGACCTTTACAACTTAAACAATTTTAACTTTGTAATAATAAGTCAACCACATTAGCTTTAGTATTCTATGTTAGCTGTAAGGATTAGTAAAAAAGTAGTTACAGATCTGTTCTAGTTTCCTGTCAGCTGCTGGTAGGACCAGAAGAAGATGCAGCTTCTTCCCTGCTGTGATCTGAGCCCTGGAAGATGTTCTGCCTTAGGGAAGAAGGGGCAAAGCTGTTTGATGGGTTTTGGGTTGTATGCACACATCAGATTCTTTCTCTGCAAGATGAGTAAGGGATGGAAAAATCTGTTTTGCTTTGCCTCCAGTCTTGTCTGGCTTTGCAGTTGTGTGATGTTACAGTTGTCAAACCAATAATTGCTACCTTCTCTTAAATAGGAGATTGTTATAGGACTGTGTGAAAGGCTAGAATTTCTCTGGGTGGCTTTTTCCTTCCCACCTACATGACAGCTGCTTCCTTTTTCTTTACCTGCTCCCATCCTCAGATGCCCATGTTGCCTGCCTAGCACATTTTCAGAAGTGTGCAAGTTCACATATTTGAGTTTGCTTGTCTTTTTGAGTAAGTTTCCTCATGCCATTCTTGCTTCCTATGGAACTTCTGACATCATGTGTATATGACTGCTTTGTAGCTTGGCTCCTAAATTTCCTGCATTTTCATGGCCTTGGATTGTAGATTTGCTCTGTCTGTCTCTAATTTAATGAGCAAATAGTTTCCCCTTGCCCCTAAACCACTCATTTTCCTCATATCACTCAGGCTTTCTGTCATATGCCTTGAGCCAGCCATGTAATCTTTCTGACTCTCTCATTACCTTGTGTGCTTACCATTGCTATGACCAATTCCTTGACAAGGAATTCATGCCAACAGGTGCTTGTATGGTTTTGTTGTTTTCCTAAGCTGTAGAAAGTCAGATGGGGCAGGTGTGCTCTGTGGTGGCAGCACCAACTGGGCTTCTCTTTCTCTGCCCCTCTGTGACCCACCCATGAAGGAAGGTCATGTGTGCAATAGTGCTTCCTTGGAGCTCACCCCACTCTTGGGAATTGCCCCAAGATTAGAAGTTTAACTGTTTTATCAATCTGTTAATTCTTATAGTGATCTCTTGAATTGTATCAGCCTGTATTCAGGTGTGTCAGAGCTTCATGGCCTGTGGAGTGCAGAACTATTATGCTCTGTTAGGAGATACCCATGGGTGCAGAAAATTTATTTGGCATTCACCAGCTATTAATAAGATGCTGGATCAATGATTGTTCTTGCCCTCTGTCATGTGTTTAGTAAGCCATGATATGTTTATCCTATGTGAGTTTATTTCTCCAGTGTTTAGTCCATTTATGCATTTGAACCTTACAGTATCCTATGATAGAGACTTCTAAATATAAGTGTACCTTGTTCTTTTGTTGTAAGAACAGTTGGTGGTCACTCTCTAGTTCTTCAGGCTTTATGTACCTCTCAAATACCTGTACCTTTACTCCTTTTATCTATCCAGCTGAAAAATCTTAAGTTTATGCTATTCCAAGCCCCATTGTTATTACTGCTCAAGGAAAGTAAGTTTAAGTATAATACACTTTTTGAACTGAAGTGACAAGGGGCATAGTCTGGTGTTCAAAAAGGATGCAAACCCTAGGGTTTTATAAGTGTTATGGTAATGTTTTCTGCTTTATCCTTTGTGTCTTTTGTAATAATTCTTCATTTTTTTTGACCTTTTGTTGGTGCTGAGTAGTCATCTGCTGTTTCTCAATACATGTCTGATTGAATCTTCCTCTTTCAGCTAGCAATATCTGATTTAGACTTGGTTTGTTTCTGTGAGCATTTCTTTGGAGTTATCAGTACCATGTTATATCACTCATTTAATTGCTTGTTTTGGCATATTAATAAGTCGATGAATTAGGAAAAGTGCATTTTAATTTATTTTTCATGTTTATTAGACATTTATTTCGATAGCAAAGCTGGAGCCTGTTGTAGCACATTAGTAATGACTCAAGGCATTGGTTTCCAAGAAAACTGTGCACACATGCAGGCAATCAGAAAACCTAATCAGAAACCTAAATTAAGTGTTGGGGTTGTTTTGAGTTTTTTTACTTCAGTCTTTTGTTCCTGAAGTGCATTGTAGAACAACTTAGGAGCCTCACTTCTTCCTGATAAACTCTGCTTTGAGGATTTTTTAATCTTTAGAGAACTACACAGAACTGTGGATTTGTTCTTAAATCTTGAAGTGATGTGATTGTTTGGCATTTGTTTGATTGTCAAATTCCCACATGTAAGACTATCTCACCAAGATGGAGATGAGCAGTGCTCTCGGTGAGGGGTTTGTGCTTGTATTTGTCTCTATGGCAAGGCATTATAAAGGCAGTGCCCTTGTCTTTATCAATGCAGCTTTTCCACATTTGCTGAGAGAACTCCTGAGCAGCTCTGAAGAGTTTAATTATTTTTCACAGTGATTGTTTATGAATATTATCTTTGGACTGCCTAAACCCCTTGCAATTGTGCTTACTTATTAAAAAGCTATTCTTGTTTCTAAGTGGGTGAATCTATTTTTATGCTCATCAACATAGTGTTTTCTGTTTTGGAAGATTTTTTTTTACTCATAGGCACTTTTTTGGTATGCTCTGAAAAGCAATGTTTATACGACTAGTTTATGGCATCACTTAGAAACAAGTGTGTTATCAGCAACAAGATGTTTGGGCAGATCTGCCCTGGGCCTCTTGTGGGGGTAACGCAATAAACCAGTCAAAAATTCCTCTGTTGTATCCAGAAAAGAGGTGGTGCAGAACTCTTCCCTGCTACTGACTCCTTTGGGATGTTTATGGCAGGTCCCTTATTAATGTTGATTTGCATAGGTTTAGTAAGTCAGTGTTGTTTTAGTGAGTCAGTAATTTAATATAAATTGAGTGAGAATTCTTTTAATTCAGATTTCAAGTACTGTGTATTTTGAGTCACTCCATGTGTCATAAGGTTTTAATGTTCTTTTGTTTTCGTGTTATTTGGCTATCTTTTGTTCCCATAGCTTTAGGTGATAGCTTAGCAAATCTGTTTTTTGAGATAGAACCATGGATTGTTGACACCATGCTTAGGCACTGTTTAAGAACTTTGGTTAAGTAAATAAAGGACAGATTAATGACAATTTCAGTTTCCTGTTCTCATCCTTCTCATGGGTGGGAACAGTGTCTTAGTGTGCTAAACTATTACATGTTAACACAGTACAGACAAAGACCATGATGAATGGCGACACTTCCAAAAATAATTACATGACTTGGGAGTCAGGAACCAAGTGCTTGCATTTAGTGTTTGCTGGAGGCTACAATGCATCACAGTTGTTTCTTTTCAAGGAAACAAGCTAACTTGGCTCTGATAGGTTAACTCATAAAGGTAGAATCATAGTATCTTTGTAAGACCTTCCGGAAGATTTTTACCTCAGAATTTTTTTTTCTACAAAGTAGCTGAGTTGCGATAAACTAGAACACCACAAGCAGGTAACATGGTCCTGCAATAAATGGCACATCAAGTTAGCAGAACTAGTCAAGGGCCCTCTGCCAGTACAGATAACAGGCTCATCTCCTCATGTACTTTTGCCACATCTGGCTGCTCATCAAAAGATTTGTTTGAACTTTGCAACATTTTGACTATCCTGTATCATTGCTGTTTCTCCTCTTGGGATTAGCATTTAAGTCTGCCTTTCCCTGGGGCTGTGGAAACCCTCCCCGAGATAAGGTTTGCCTTTTAAGTAAGTGGCTGTTACCAAAGTTGCTGAGCTATTGAGAAACTGTGCCTGGGAGCAGAGAAAATTGTCATTTTTGTTACATTTAGATTAGGGAAAAAGAGAAAAAACAGGAAACATTATAAAAGTAAGTAGAATTCTACTTAGTGCATATTTGTTTTTTTTAAATTTAATCTAAAGTGTTTTTGAAGAAGGGACTTTAGTAGAATTCTGAAAATACTTTGTATTTTCTGTGGATAAGAATATCTAAATTATACTAAGAAGGTGTAAATTCATCTAGAAAATGTCTTAATTTCACTGCATAAGCCAGTCATTGATTTCCTGAGCTGATGTCATAGGTACTTGATGTTGTAATCTTTCTCTATTGTATTCCCTGTGGCAGGATTAGTCTGGTCAGTCGATTTATCCTTTGAATGCACTGGTGCAATACTGGTACTGATTTGTTTTACAAATGCAGTAGTCTAACACAGATCTAGAACCTGTGCCTTCCATGGCTTTGCTGCCAGGATGAAGCCTGTGGTCTAAGACATTGAAATGACTGTGATTGTTGCACAATAATTTGCAGAAGAAAGAGGTGCAAAATTGCTGGAGATGGGAGTCATGGACTTCAAATGTAGTTTTGAAGTCTGAATCTGTTGTCTTTCTTGTAAAAGCAGATTGAATGCCAGGATGCCTTGGAAGCAGCAGCTCGGGCAGAGGGCCTGCCACTGGACATCTCTGTGCATTCCCAGCTGAGAATGCTGGATGAAGAGCATCACAAGGGCAAATACCACCATGGTCTGAATGCACTGAAACCCATACGGACCACTTCCAAGTACGTCTTTAGGCTACCACAGAACTCATACAGCATTTGCTTTTCAAACCAGTGACAAAGCAGAATTGCAGATGTAGGTCTGCTGACTGGTACTGGAAACATCAGAATTTGTTTAGCAAGTGTGGCTGGCATGGACCATTTGGTACTCTGAGTGCTTTCAATGAGAGGAGGCTTTGTTTTTCTTGAAGATTGACATTTCCTGTTTCCTTTTTCATTTGTTTGTGATTTTTCTTTAATTCTTTTAGACACCAGCACCCGGTTGATAATGCTGGGCTTTTTTCCTCCATGACCTTCTCCTGGCTCACTCCTTTGGCCCACAGAGCATACAAGAAAGGGGAATTGTTTATGGATGATGTATGGTCTTTATCAAGGCATGAGTCTTCAGATGTCAACTGCAGAAGGTAAAGACATGTAGTTCATTATTGTTTTCTTGTTTCCATTTATTATATGTTATTACATGCAGGGAATGGTATAGTGTTGCCCTAGAGCAGCACTGACATTTTGTTTTGCCTTTCTCAGAATGGTGGAATTCACTTTCATCTTTCAGAGACAGCTTTCTCATTCAGCACAGTTTCTGTAGCCTTGTCGATTTCAGTGAAATTAGAGGATTATATCTTTAGGAGTGTCGTACAATTATTCTGATTTTGCATGTCTTTAATCTGATTTTCTATTAAAACAAATTTTTTTCTCAAGGCTACAGTGAAAAATTCTTGTGCTAAAATGAGAAATTATGCTGTCAGTAGCAAAGTGACTTGAATGTGGATCAGATCTTCTGATCAGGCTTACCTTCTATGGTTAATGAGAATTTCTTCAGCTTTTGACTCTGCAGTCTTCAGTCAGTTCAGCAGAGAAAGACTGTCAGTATATTAAGACTGACAAAGGAACTCCAGGCAAAGAAAAAGCATTGTGTTTTTAATCCCTTTGTCCTATGGAAGTAACACTACATAGATATTTCTTTCTACCTCACAGAGTGTATTTATTTCTCTTAATATTATTTTTTTGTTGTTCTGAGCTAGGAAGTACTTAGAGTTTTAACAAAGAAGTATGTATGACACTGTAACTTCTCTCCTGGTGAAAAATTTATGACATGAATAAATGTCATAAATCTTCTGTTTTTATTAGGCTGGAAAGATTGTGGCAGGAAGAACTAAAAGAAAATGGGCCTGATGATGCTTCTCTCCGGAGGGTTGTGTGGATTTTCTGCCGCACCAGGCTCATCCTTTCCATAGTGTGTCTGATGATCACGCAGCTCGCGGGTTTCAGTGGACCAGTAAGTAATATCCATCCTTTTTTTAACAACCCCAGAGGGCTCCATCTCATGGCCAGCTGTAAAATCTTAAGGTTTCATTGCAGAATCACTTAAACGTTTTGACTAGCTAGAAATTTTGGGGTAAAATTCAAGAGCAATTCAATAATCCAAGATAGGATTCCTACAGCTGATGGATCAGTTGCTGAATACCCAGGCAAGTTCTTGGGGAAGGGAGGGGGAGTTTAGGTATCCTGGAGGAAATGGACTTTGTTTTTTCTCTTTGGTTTTGAGTATAGTTTAAAGTTCTTCCCTAACTGCATAAGCTTAACTACATAACTTGCTTTTTTCATAAGATTGTTATGTGCAGGTCTTCTAATTGTTTTTCTCTTTGAAATTCTGTAAATTTATCTTGGAATAAAATTCAGTCTGATAAAACCCTAATCTTAAATTATTGGCATTAATAACAGTCTTCGAGAAGCGGACCGAAACAATTCTGAGAGCACTGCATAAAAACTAATGTGAGCAGGTCTCAAGAAGCCTGTGGGTATAGTCTTTACTGATCCTACAGAGAATGGCCAGACAGGTTTCAGGTAGAAGTGTTAGAAAACGTTGTTGCCTCTAGGAACGGCTGCTGTTTGTTGCTGAGGGTCGTTTTTGAAGATAACAACATGGGACTTGACATTCACACCATTTTTTGTCACCTGTTTGTTGCACATGTTGTGCAGATTTAAAGTTGAAATTTTGACTAAATTTATTCTCTACACATTTCCCTTGAGGAGTAGGAGCAGTATTACTGCTAGTAGTACACGTTTGTGTGCTGGTAAGCTGGAGGTTCATTTCTTGGGTAAGTACACTTGGGTGCACTGTTAGGTGAAATGTCTTTTTAAAATGTTTTCCTGCTTTTCAATGTCTTATCAAAAAATGATGTTCTGTTTTTTAAGTCTTCTTAAAGTTTGCCTTGTTTCATGTAATATGAATAACAATGAATGTTTCTGTGGTATTGTTTTCTTTGTAATATTTTATAGTTGTCTTTATAATAAAATACATGAACATACTTTGGTAATTGACGATAAATTATGATAAGGTTTTAACAGCACTAGCTTTTCCCAAGAAGAGCTTCTGTCATTGTTTCACTACAGGGCTTGAGAAGCTGCTTTTATCGTTAGCAAAGAACTTGTAGCAGGGCTACCCCTAATTTCTGTAGTGTAATGGTCTCAATTTGTCTCAGCCAAACTGCTGAATGAGAGAGAGCCAGAGGGGAAAGGAGAAAACAAACCAGCTTGATTATGTTGGGGGCTGATGCTGCAATTGATGCTTGATATGGGTAACTTAAAATTATCTATAGACAGTTGCCCATTTACAGACAACCTTATTCATTTTTCTGAATAAGGCCCAATTCATTTTTGGTCCTACCATTTGGCATGAAAATAAGTCTTTACCATCCCTCCTCCCTGTTTTTAAAAGTGGCATGCCTCAGGGATATGCCTGTGCTGTCTCCTCAGAAGTATTAGTGCTTTCTTGTATTCTTACACCCTTTCAGTCACCTGAAGGTGAGAAGGGAGATCAGGAAAAGCACTTGACTTAACCTCATGTATTGGAGGAAAATTATAAAAGTGGAGTTAAACACTATATTAAACTTCAAAAATTTTAATTGAATGTCTATGATCTTGAAATGCCAGCAAATGGCTGTGGCTTTGCTAATGAGCATTGTGATGGTTATAACTGGAAAGGAGTTGTTCCAGACTGCCTGTGTGGACTCTTTTGCTTTGGTCGGGTGTTTTTTTTTGGTATCAGATCCTTCAAGGATCTTCCTCTTTTTTTATTTTGATACATTTTGCATCTGGCACAGAATCTAAACCTATAACCTGATGAGTCAGCTGCATGTGTCAGAGTGCCTTGTAATAACCATCAGAATGTACTAGTATAGGTGATATATTATCTCAAATAAATACTTGCTACAATTTGATCAGCTACCAAAACTTCCAAGTTCTGGTGGAAGAGCAAAGAGGTTTCCTGGTTACTAAACATAATCGGTTTAACTCCAGGTCTGAACAATGTACCTGTTTGCTACTGTTCAGAGCTATTCTTCCCATTTGGGAGATGGGTAAATGTGCTATTTTAGTGGAGCACAGCTTGACACTTTGGTCAGTTACTGGAGGGGGGAGTGGTAAGCTGTGGGAGGTAAGTGTTCCAGTTTCCCTGTTGGCTCCAGCTGCAGCTGTGGCGCGCTGGCTGCAGCAGGGATGCCGGCACTGCAGTGGGACCAGTGACAGAAGCTGTTCTTCAGCATTTTCAGGATGGCTGTTTTCTGCGTCAGGATGAGGCATTCCTCCTGGCCAGAGCCACCGCCAAGAGCAAAGGTAAGGTAATGTTTATTCCATGGGAATGCTTAAGACAGCCCAGCAGCTTGTACCAACCACTACGTAATAGCCACAGGAGCTCTTTCCCCCCTTAGCTTAGTTTATATGCTGCAATGTTTTTGTTTTGTAAATAACTTTATGCTGGATTCTTTTCATTAAACTAATATGAATTTGAATAGTACTTGTTCAGATGTAAATGTTAATTTTCTGTGACTTTTTTCCCCTCCCTTTTCAAAATTCTTTAATCTGCTGTTTCCTCTTTTCTTTCTTCCGGAACTAAAATAAATTGGGGTATAATGTAAGCTGGTCTCTATTTCATCATTGGAGATGCTGAATCAATAAAATAGTGCTGCAAAATTGCACTAAAGTTTTGGGAGGAATGAGACCCCAGGAAACATCTGCTATCTTTATACATCCTCTCTTGGAGACTTTCAGCAATGCTGTGGTGTGTGAGAAAATGCTTGCAGTCTGCGACCATGCTGAGTTACAGCTCGTGAGGAAAAAGGGGGATTTTCACCCCAATTGCTCAGTGACTCAGTTGCATATGTTGGATTGAATGCTGGAAAAAGAAGTCAGTAATCTCCACAGTAACTGCAGAGCAACTGTATGCAGTTGTGATCCAAACAGTCGATGTAAAATTAAATCCAATCAGGAGAAAGTTGGAACGCAATAGATCTGTGAATGTGAGCTCCTCACATTTGTTCAGTGGTCGGTATGTAAATTTTCTCAGCGGCCATTCTAGAATCTGATGGACATCTGGCTTTAATTCACACCTGTGAAAAAGAGCAAAATTATTTACAGCATGTTTCCTTGGTTCTGATGTACAGAATTATTTTCCTCTGAACAGATGAATTTGATCTCCTTTTTTTTTTTGTTATTTGGTGCTGGGCTGTAGCTATTAAAACCTTTGCTGGAGTTGCGGGGTTTTGTTTTTTTCCTCTCTTCAAACTATATAGAACTCCTACTTGCAAAACATGATTTAGCCAAGAGGACTTCAATGGACTATGATGTGAAAGGCTTCTCAAATATTTTCTTTGGTTTCAGATTTTTTGTTGATTTTTCTTGTGGGCAAAGGTAATTCTCTACTCCGTGCTAGTATATCGAAAGCACCAGTATTTTAAAACACTTGTTGAAAAGCTCTCTAGGAAGTCTCTTGCTGTCTGTGAAGCCTTACTGTAGGATACTTTCAAAACCAGATTTCAGAATTTGTGCAGCCTCAGAAACCTCCTCTGTTGGTACCTTCAAGTTTGACTTCTTTTGGACTCCGTGAACAAATACCATTCTGTTTTTGTATCTTTATAATTTTGTGTATAGATTAAAATCTAATTTGCTGGAAGCTAAGACTGACTGTTAGATATTAGCCCTTTATAATTATCCTGTATGTGCAGATTGTATGTTTATACAATGGTCTACCTGTTGTATAGTGGTTTTGAGTTGTTACCATTTAAGATGACACTTCATTTCAAATAAAAGCCTATTGTTTCACAGTTAATAATATTTAATGCTGGTGGTTGTGAATTGTATGATGTTATATTGTGCCATTGGACCACAAAGAGCTGGAGTTGGGAACTGGTGGTTCTGGGGGCTGCCTTCTTTCTGCAGGTGATATTTGAAATGTGATTCCTGAGGTAAAGTGTTTATGTTCTTGGGGGAAGAGGGTATGGGGAGGGATTGATTGGTTAATTTTTTTGTCTTTTTTTTTTCCTCCCCATCCCCAATGATTTGTGGTATTGCGTACCTTGTGCTTTCTGCTTGTTTTTTTCTTTACTATTAAACTGCTGATGTTTATTTCCAGGAATGTTTTGCAAATGTCCTTCTCACTCTTCCCCTCTACAACTGTAGGTACATTGTTCCTTTTTATCAAATAAGCACGTTTGAAGCAAACCAAAGATAAAATAAAAAAGGTCTTAATGTCACGTGAAGGAATGTTTTTTAATGTGTGCAGATGTATAAGTAGTGACTATATTTTAAAACTCTTCTATATGATAATGCATTGCTTTCAGCTAACTGACACATTTATGTTAAGTTAGAAGACACGGAGGATTAGGAGCGTGCTGCGAGGAATATGGTTCCAAATTAAACTCTCTTTACTTACTAAATTTGACTCAGTGCTTGGCTCTCAGCAGGGCTTGTGTTACAGTACTTCTTGTATTGACACCTTTTACTTCTGGAAAGAAGATGCTTTCTATTTCAAACAGCTCTTTTAAAAGCAAAGTAGCCTACTTATTTCTAACTTAACATAAAGTTGTTGTATGGTCTTCTGGGGTGATGGGGTGTTCATGCAAGCTTGCATTTCTTCCTGTAGGCCTTCGTTGTGAAACACCTCTTGGAGTATACCCAGCAGAGTGAGTCCAACCTGCAGTACAGCTTGTTTTTAGTTTTTGGCATCTTTATGACGGAAGTGGTGCGATCGTGGTCCCTGGCACTAACCTGGGCGCTGAACTATCGCACGGGGGTCAGACTGCGCGGGGCTGTCCTGACCATGGCCTTCAAGAAAATCCTTAAGCTGAAGAACATCAAGGAGAAGTCTCTTGGAGAGGTAAGCTGCAGCCTTGTTTTGAAAATGGCAATGTGAACAGGGATGTGTAATATATTCCTTTGAGAACGAGCTGTGCCTTAAATCAAATTATCTGTTCTGTCTTTCAGCTCATAAATGTTTGTTCCAATGATGGTCAGAGGATGTTTGAAGCTGCAGCTGTTGGCAGTTTGTTGGCTGGGGGCCCTATTGTGGCCATCTTGGGAATGGTTTATAATGTGATTATTCTGGGTCCAACAGGCTTCTTGGGATCTGCTGTCTTCATCCTCTTCTACCCAGCAATGGTGAGTTGGAAAGAGTTAAGACTTGCTTCATTTTTATTTTTCTTAGGTCAGACAAATGTATAGTTCTGAATAAAAGGTGTTGAAATGTGCTAGGTTTAGCCAGTTTATGACATTGCACTTTATTGAAGGCATTTACAAGATATTGTATGAAGCAGAAATATGGAATCAGGAAGCTTGAAGTGATAAAACTAGAAAATGGGGATAGGAAAGCTGATAGATTTGGCTGAGACTAATATTCATAGCTTAATGAAACTGCAGAATATTCAGGTACTCATGGTTGATGCTGGAAAGAGATGAGGGCCTCCAGCTTGTGTATGGGAGCTCAGTGTTGCATAAGCAGTGTTCTGGATTTCTTGACTCAATGCAAGATGTTGAAAAACACCACATCTTCTTGATGAGGCACTCCTGCTTCTGCTGAGCTGTGAAATAGGCTAGTTCAAGCCAAAATCTTCTTGCCTATAAAATGTCTATAAGACTGCTGAAGACTTGTCACTGTATTCATAATAATGTTTTATAAATCATGGAGGCTGAATACTGTGAGGTTCACTGTGGTCCTATTTATCTGGCTAAAAGTAAGGATTATGTAGTGGGAGTTGCATTTTAGAGGGGAATGAGGAGTGGAGTTTGAGCCTGTTTTCCAGTTCTTCCCAGCAGTCCTCCTTTATTGGAGACTTCAAAAGAGTTTGTGAGTTTGAAGAAAGGCAAGGAGCTAAGACTTCCTGAAGTAGTGTGTTGGGTTTGAATTTCAGACCAGGAATGGGATGAGTGTAAGAGTAGCAGATACTTTAAAACATATCAAACACAACTTTCTGGTTTTAGATTAGTTTAGTAAAAATGTTAAAAACTGTTTTACTACCTTCATAGCAGTGGCACGGACTAGAAATTGATCTGACTGGGCAGAGTCCTGATTTGCCTTGCAGAATCAGGTTAAAAGACTGGCTAAAGTGGGGGTCAACTTCATGTATCTTCAGGTTAACTGTGCTTCAGAAACTTTAACTGAACTAGTACTATTCAATACTGGTAAAAGTGCACACCTTTGTTCTCTCAAATTTTTGTTGAAATTTGCTCTCACAGGTCTGGTGCTTGGTGCAGATGGGGCAGGAGGAAATGAATGATGTTTCCAGCCTGAGTTTTATGTTAGGGCAGCAGTTGCCTGGCCCTATCCCTGAATCCCCTTTTCAGATTAAAAATTAATTTTCTCTGGTAATTAGGAATTGAAGGTACTTGCTTTTCCTGAGTTGCCATTAATGTTTCATGGTGTTTTTTGTTTCAGATGTTTGTGTCGCGCCTCACAGCTTATTTCAGAAGAAAATGCGTTGCAACAACAGATGAACGAGTGCAAAAGATGAATGAAGTTCTTAATTACATTAAATTCATTAAAATGTATGCCTGGGTCAAACCATTTTCTCAGAATGTTCAAAGTGAGTTCCCACAGTCTATGAATGTCTCATTTGCTGCAGATGCCCCACTACTTTGTAGCCTTATGCATCCTGACTTTGTGCTGTAGGTGCTGCTGTAGAAGCAGTGTAAGAACTGTCATCCTTCAGGCACTGTGTTATGGACAGTGGGTTGGACAAACTGACCTGCTTCTAAAATTTCACTTTCTACTGTAATGATGTTTATGGCATGATGTTAATCTTAAGTTTTTTCAATTTTGTTCCTCTTTCATCACTTAAAAAATCTCTATATTTGTGTGAAGATTAGACCAGTACAGTTTCCTCCTCTAGAATTGCTTTCTTTATGAGAATGTTTATAATGTGATAAACACTAAAGTGTAGAGTTAGGCCTCTTAGTGCTGTGGTACTGTCTGTTTTGTGTATGTACCCCCTGAATCACAGTTCAAACGTGGTGCCCCTCTTTGTATTTCTAGAAATTCGTGAAGAGGAGCGCAAAATCTTGGAGCGTGCAGGCTACTTCCAGAGCATCACTGTGGGAGTGGCTCCCATTGTTGTTGTCATTGCCAGTGTGGTGACTTTTTCTGTCCATATGATCCTTGGCTATGACCTTACAGCAGCTCAGGTAAACTGTTGGAAATATTCTTGATGCTTTTGCTTCTGTAGCTTTTGTGCTGAGCCATTTCTCATGTGACTGTGCCCATGTGCCCATGCTGTATCCTGGCTCACAGAAGTGAATTATGGCTGTGATAGCAGCAGGTGAAGTCTTATATTTTGCACAAAAGGCTCTGGGTGCTCTTTTGTCCTGACCTTCCTCAGAACAGGTTTTGGGCTGAATATAAATAAGTTCTCCTGTTTGGATGGGGCATTGGGGATTACTGGATGTTTTTGTTTTGCAGTGTGCTTGGATGCAAACAGTACAAATGTCTAAAAATAGGATTTGAATTTGTGCCTTCACTAGTAGGTTAATGTGGAATTTGACCTGCAAACAGAACAAGTTGTCATGGTCTGTTAAAAGCACCAGAGAAGGAGTTGTGTAGATTTGCTGTTTGAGAATATGTTGAATATTTAAATGATTGTTCTTGGACTGGGCCTTTTCTATGGTTTTGACTTGCTGCTGTGCCATTTCAGCTTTTAGAAGACTGGAGCTGTTAGAATGTTGCATCCAAGTGTGATTATTTTCCTTGTCTCGCTTTTAGGCATTCACAGTGGTCACTGTCTTTAACTCAATGACTTTTGCTCTCAAAGTCACTCCGTTCTCAGTGAAGTCTCTGTCTGAGGCATCTGTTTCTGTTGACAGATTTAAGGTAAGCAGTCATTTGGCCTCACATTTTCTCTGTAAGTGTGGAGTGTTGTATGTGTTCAGTAGATGCAAAGGGAACACTTGGAAGGTAATATGATTTTAATGGCAGAGTTGTATTTCTTTACACTTAGCATTCTAGATTATTTGATTCTGCAAGAGATACAAATGTAGTGAAGGAATATTAGCGGTTCAAAAATAAAATAATACCAGTGTGAGAAGCAAAATAGTCTGATTCAAAGATTTTATGATTTTGAAGTTGGCCACAGGAAGAGATAAGAGTGAAGGACTCAGTGGCTCACTGTTTAATTTTAACTCCATTTTAAGAACATTTATATGCAAGGACTGCAACATGTGTACAATGAAATTTTTTGCTTTGCTAATAAAGCTTTTTGAAAATATCAGGTGTTAGGTAAGCATGTTGAAAAAAACAGTGGGGTTTTATCTGTGGTCATAGAACCCTGAGGTTTTATATTTCCAGACTAGATTAAGTGACTGAAATTCCTCTATATCAGTAAAATGGAGTTGTGATCTGGCAAAACAGATCTATGGCAGAAAGTGTAAAACCCTGATAATGAACAATCTTATCTCCCATCATGGGGATTGGAGGATGAATACACTGTGTGTACTTTATGAACTCAGAGTGGAGACCTTTGCTTTGTCTTGTCTCTTGAAGATAACAGTGCATTACACAGTGTGGAAATTTCCAGAATGGAACATAGCACTTTGCAAATAGAAACTTTCACAAGCATCGACAGATACATGGATTCTGTGTAATGCATTCATGAAATAAACCTCTGTATGAGAAAACCAGGATCTGTAGAGTGATTTTGAGATTCCATTGCTTTTGAGCAATTTTGCATCATCTGCTGAGTCAGCCTAAAATCAGCCTTGCTTAAATCTAAGTGCACTAAAGGGAATTTTTTGGGAGGGATGAGAAGTAAAAAGAAATTGAATTTCTCCCAATTTGCCTATAAATTGTGTAGGAAATGTAACATAAGGTGAGAATACTCTGACATCACAGTAAAAATTTAATTGACTTGTTGGCTCTGTAAATGAGTATGAGCTTTCTTATGAATGTGTGATTCAGACACAGCAATTGCAAGAATAAATAAGGCTGGGAATTGAGAAGTTTTAGTCACAAAAAACTACTTGATTTAAAACAAATTGTGTAAGTGGCAAACATTTTATCTTGTAATTAAACTGTGTGAAAAAATGTCTTCCTAATCTGTTGATTGTAAATACTGATGGATGTGGTGGAAAACGTGATACAGTTGGCTGATTTCTTGCCAAGCAGCCTGAGATAGATCAGCTACACTTGTGCAAGATTACTTTTTCCAGCAGAAGTGTTGATGGGTAAAGGCTTAAGTTAAAAGTCATTCTGTCTCCTTCCATAATGAGTTGGTGTGCAGGACAAATCAGTCACTTGGTCTAAAGTGACCTCTCCTCTCCAAGCTGTGTGTTCTGCTCACGTGTTTTTAATCTGCAACACACAAAGCTGCAGCTGCAAACAGTGTCAAAGGAAGAAGTGCCAGTCACATCACATCCAGAGTATTGCAGTTCTGTGAAAA
>NW_005054309.1:3430843-3432829 GCF_000277835.1 Geospiza fortis | reverse complement strand
ACCACTTAGCAGACCTGGAGTTAGTTTACACTAATGAGCCACCTTTTGCTCTTCAGCTTCCTCCTACTATATAGCCTGATGTGTTTTGCTGCGTGAGTGTGCCGTAGGCTTGTCTCCCAGTCTTGATCAGGTGTCTCATCTTTACACCTCTCTCACAACTCCTATCAGAGTTTATTTCTAATGGAAGAGGTTCATATGATAAAGAAAAAACCAGCCAATCCTCACACCGCGATAGAGGTGAAAAATGCTACCTTGGCTTGGGACTTCTCCCACGCCAGCGTCCAGAGCTCACCAAAGTTGACCCCCAAAGTGAAAAAAGACAAGAAAGTGACCAAGAACAAGAAAGAGAAAATGAAGCTACAGAATGAGGGACAGCAAGCTGTGCTGGCAGAGCAGAAGGGCCATCTTCTAGTGGACAGTGATGACCATCACAGCCCTGAAGAGGAGCACAAAATCATCCACCTGGTCAGCCTTCGGCTTCAGAGGACTCTGTACAACATTGACTTGGAGATAGAAAAGGTAAGAGGAAATTAAAGGAGAAAATCTGAGCTTTTCAATGGCCTCATTATAGCTGCCCCCTGGAACAGAGCTGTGTGCTGTTTCATTTTGCATGAAATGGAGCATATTGCTTTTGTGCACTCCTGTAATATCCATGGCAACTGCAGTATCCAGGATGCAGTGTCTGATCTTGCTGTAAACAGCTGTGCCATTTTAGCAGCTACATCTTTGCAAACAGCCTGTGAAACAAGGGCAAGCTGTATAGCTTCCACATCCAGCTGAGGGGTTTGCAGCTCCTAGGAGAGTGTGTGAGCCATTGAGCTCAGAGAATCTGCAGGGCACCAGGTGCCAGTGGGCTGCTGGTGAATAGTGTGTTCCTGCAGTGGTTTGATAATTTTGCAGTTTGATCTGTGTTCTGGGCGAACATTTTAGGTGATTAGGTGTTCCAATGGAGCATAATAGTGCTTTTCATTGAAAAATGTGCAATTTTCTTCCTTGAGAATTTTTGTACAGGTGGATGCAGGTTTTCAAGAATTGTAGAAGCATTTGGAGCTATTGCTCCAAGGTGGGTGAAAGCATGTAAGGTGTCAAAGAAAAAGCATTGAACTTAAAACATGACATTATCTACACATTCAAAAGCTTTGCAATCTGGCAGTTGGATGTTGTAATAATGGGATCCATATATTTATGAAGATATTAATGGTTAAATTGTCTTATGTAGTTATACAAATAGAGGGATAGTTTAAACTATTTTAAACAGTAAAAATACATATATTTTAAACTCTAGGGGAGAATGCATATAGTTTAAAAAATTGCCTCAAACAGGAGTGCAGTTACTTGAAAATGTAAAGGCTGGTTTTGTCTCAGAAGTCAAAAAAAAGCTGGTTTTGTCTTTATCTGCTGTCAAGAGAAGGCCAGCAATGTGTTCCACAAGTGTCTATATACCTTTCTTGTTCACTTTACATTTTTTGCAAAAGGAATAAAAATACTTTCAATAAATTAATTGTTTAATATGGGTATTAACCCACTAATTCTATTGCAGAGATTCTTCAAAGGGACTAAATTCTAGTATTTTCTTGGTATATGTTCTCTAGCAAATTGAATCTAATTGGCAAGGAGTTCAACTGGACCCATATATGCTAAATTCTCTTTTCTTTCAGACTTTTCCTCTTTCCTTATCACTCTCCAAAGCATCTTGATGCATTCAGTTCAGGCAGGCCTTGGTGCTTTTGGTTTATTGATCCTCTGGGCCTGTAACCCTAGTAAGAAGGAGGCTGATCTTCAAACACCTTTATTTTTGCTTGTAGAGTTGATTTCAGTTTTATTTCATTGTGGGATTGTGTTCACTGTATACAATTTGAGTGTTAAGGTGCTGACTCTTGCTTTGTCTGTTATGTCACTTCAGAGCTGTCATTTATATCCAACTGTCTTCTCAGAGGTACTAAACGTAGTCTGAATTCTGAAAGGGATGATGAATTTAAGAAATGA
>NW_005054309.1:3419751-3430828 GCF_000277835.1 Geospiza fortis | reverse complement strand
AATTTGTGGCAGTGTGGGGAGCGGAAAAACTTCACTTATCTCAGCAATTTTAGGACAGGTGAGAAATCCTGTTTTGAGTATTTCTGCTCTTCTTTCCCATCTCCTATTTCACTTATTTGTACTCTGTAGAATGCAGTGTGTTGTGAGCATGGGGTGGCATGGTCTCACAGCTGGTGTCACTGCAGATGACGCTGTTGGAGGGCAGCATCGCAGTGAGCGGCACCTTCGCGTACGTGGCCCAGCAGGCCTGGATCCTCAACGCCACCCTGCGGGACAACATCCTCTTTGGCAAGGACTATGATGAAGAAAGGTCTGTCTGACTGCTTGCTGATTGTCATGAAAGCTCACTGGTTCTTGGCCCAAGTGTGGGAAAGCTTTAATGCAGAGTACACTGCAGATAAAGCCTCTGTGCCCTTCTGGAGTCTGTCTCTAAATCTCCTCTGAGTCCCATTTAGGATTCTGCCCCTCTTGCATGTGGCCCTCTGGCTGGTGGCTGTCATTGTGCCTGGCCCTGCTCCTTGCAGTGAGCCTGGGCCTCATCCTGGACCTCTGGTTAAAACCAGCAGCTGCTGTGAGCAGCTCTAAAGTGGTATTTGTCTTGCTGTCCTGGCCTTGCCATCTTCGAATGCAACAACTGCTGTGTGCAATGTGCTGACATCTTCCATGGCCCCCCTCCACTTGGGGACTTTCCTGTGGTCCTTAGCCAACTATCCCTGAAAACAAATTGTCTTTATCCTCACAATGCTTTTGAAGTAGGTGATTAATTATTACCCTCAGTTTTCTCCTGAGACTCCAAGACAGATGACTTGTTTTAGGCTGATGGAATATCTGCTATTAGTGTAGAAAATGATATAATGCTGTACTAGTTAAATAATTGTGGGGAAAATCAGTATTCTTAACTATTTATCTACTTGTTCTTTAGATACAATACTGTGCTGAATGGTTGCTGTCTAAGGCCTGACCTGGCCATCCTTCCAAATGGGGACCTGACAGAGGTATGTTTTGCTTATACTAAACTAATTAATAGATGGAGAAAAGAGTTTTGATTTGGCAGGGTAAACTGGAATGAAGGTACATCACTCTGGGGTGCATACGAGCCAAGCTGTTGAATGCATTCTCTTCAGCTGACCTTAGTGGGCCCTGGACTGTTAAGAGTTGTACCCTGTATTTTACTCAGATGTTGACTGTTTGGGAATTCTTTTTTTGTGTTATAAACTTAGCTGCCTTAAGAGGACCTAACTGAACTTGATTTAAAATAGCTAAGAAAAAAATGGTTATGTTAATTCATAAAATATAAAATAAGCAAAGAAAGTACTGCCACATTTCAAGCATATTAACCTTGAGTTTGAATGTGTAGCACGTCACAAAATGGACACTTAAACTTGAATACGTATATGCATTAATATAAAATTTATGGGGGAGTATATCTATATAAATATATAAAATGGAATATTATGGTCTGCTTTATTCTGCTCATCTATGTTGCATGGTGCTGAAGAGCTAAAATGATGGGTGTGTGTCTCTGTGCAGATTGGTGAAAGAGGGGCTAACCTGAGTGGGGGCCAGCGTCAGAGAATCAGTCTGGCTCGAGCCCTGTACAGTGACAGGGACATTTACATCCTCGATGACCCCCTTAGTGCCTTAGATGCTCACGTTGGAAATCACATTTTTAACAGTGCAATAAGGAAGCACCTGAAGTCAAAGACTGTCCTTTTCATCACACATCAGCTTCAGGTACTGAATCACCCACACTTTCTTTCTTGAACTTTCTTGAAATGGTTTGTTAATCAGTTGTCTTCATACTGGAAATCTCTGTGCCCTGACCTGTGACAGGACAACCCTGTCTGTCTATAGAATGTGTGGTTTACCTTTATAAACTGGGTTTGCAAATATGCACTGAGCACAATTTAATGAATTGATACCAGTGCTGCTTGGTGTCTGATTGGGGCTGGTAACCCTTGACTAAAGAAAATTTAGCAGGAAAATAAATACCTGTTCAAAAATATTTTTGCTAACTTGCTATTAAGCTATTTCATCGCAGCAGAAAACAGTTATATTTGTTGTCAGGAAATCAGAATTTATGTACCTGACATGTTTTTGCTGTCTTCTGTGCATAGAAATATTAGTGCTTAGTCTATCAGTATTTGCAGTGTTTAAGTATACTGAGTCATGTCTTCCAGAAGAGATTGGTTTTGATAGGACACAAAAACTTTTAATTTGTGTAGTGTGAGTAATCATGGTACTCTAGTCAGAGGAGAACCTCTGAAAATCAGCTGTCTGTTGTGTGGGCATAGGTGTGCTGTGTGCCAGTGCCTACAGGCTGCTGAGAAGGGTTGTGTGGGAGTGTTTGGTTATTGAACATCGTGATAGAGACTTGTTCTTGCTGCCACTCTCTCCAGTATCTTGTTGATTGTGATGAAGTGATCTTCATGAAAGAAGGCTGCATTACCGAGCGAGGCAGTCATGAGGAACTGATGAATTTAAATGGGGATTATGCAACTATTTTTAATAGCCTACAACTGGGAGAAACACCACATATTGAGGTACTTGTTTATTTTAAAGTGCTTTAAATCTTGACTATTCTGAGGTGAACCAAGTGATGTTGTTTGAAATGTGGAAAATGGCTTCACACATTTTCATGTGTTGATCTGACCAATAGATTTCCTATAGAATAATCTCTGCTTCATTAGCACTTTGTCACAGTTTGTTTTTAGGTAATGTGTGCTAGAAAGGACTCTGCCAAAGAGCTCATGAGTTAATAATGAAAATATTGTAGGATCTCCCCTGGTGATGCTCAGAGCAGGAAGTTCTTCTCTTATTGTACACTCCACTCCTTAATTTACCTCTGAATTAGCACAGATCTTCAACAACTTTGTCTGAAAAAATTCTTACTGGCTTATTTCTATGTTTTCAATGGAGTGTGACTGAGACACAGCAGGTGTGACACAACTTGTCAAAAGTTAGATTTGACAGTATTTTGGAGGCATAACTGAAAATGCTGTGTTTTGGGGGAGTTTGAGAAAAAATGTTTTGCCTTGACACTAATTCTGTTATGAAAAAAGGTCTGTAAATGCAAATTTGAATATGTGCTGTAGTATTTCAGTTGGTGCAAGAATTGTAAATCTAGAAAAATAACAAGAAACATTCAGTACAACAACATGTAAATTTCCAGCAATTTAATTTTTCCCACCCTTCTGCTCTTTGTTTCCTGAAGTTAATCTGTAGAGTAAGGATCTTGGCATTTTGATTTATAATAACTTGTCTAAATTTTATGTGCATTTTCTCTTAGAAAAGATTAAAAGTACATCAACAGTTTGTTTTTAAGAGATGAGAGGCTCCTTACTCATGAGACATTCAAAACAAAACATTTCTGAGAAGGAAGCATTATGAGAATTACAGATATAGAAGGAGTTTGGTGACACATTCTCCTGGGAGATATTTGTGAAAGAAGCAAAAGGATATAATGCATTGCTTTGCATATCCTTTGAGGCATGAAGATAATAGTTCTGCCATTTTAAGACTAATAAAATGATAGTGAACAAGAGATTCTCCAGTCTTCATGCTTGGCTGACCTTCAATGTCGCTGTAAACATTAGCTCATGGAAAGACCATTAAACTGCATTCCCTATGGGATAAGAATAACTGGATCATCAGTTGGGTTCTCTGTGGTTTGATCTAGTGTAAAGTGTGGGAAGGCAATCCTGAACATGGTGTGCAAGGGGTTTCAGTCCCTGTAGGCTGACTCTGAACAGGCAGTAACTCCCAGTTATGGAAAGATGGCTGGGTTGAGAGCAGTGCTTATGTGTCACTTCAGTGTTTGGATGTTGGATTTCTGGAAGATCAAGTTAACCTGACTTTTCTTAAGAAAGCTCTCATGAAATGTCTCTAAGTGCTAGGGTGCTTGGGGGAAAAAAGTGTCTTTAAAAAAATGTGAGTTATTTTTACAAGGGATAGGGAGATCATATCTTTCTTGCAGTAGCGGGGATATCATTCCTCTACCATGTACAGTCATAATTTCACTGATGCTGGAAATTACCCTTGCACTCTACCTGTACAGGTTGGTAGTAGTTCAGATTAATAGAGAAGGAGAATTTAATTCACCAGAGTTGGCAATCATCTGTAATAACTATAAAGTTAGCATTCACATCAGGGAGGATATTGAGCTATTGAAAGCCTTTGTTCCTTAGGTGGCAGATAAATAAAAGTTTGTGTTTAGAAAATGTCAAAGCCAACTCCTCTGTTTAGTGTCATTGTTTTCCTGCAGATTAATATAAAGAAGAACACAAACAATTCATTGAAAAGGCCCCAGGATAAAAGTACCAAAACAGGGTCTGTGAAGAAGGAGAAGGTTGTAAAGAAGGAAGAAGAGGGTAACTGTGTAATCAAATTTCTGGCTGTAATTATTTTGTACTCTAAGCTCAAAACATATGCTTCAAAGTATATTGTAAATGTACCTCTCAGGTTTTGGAAGCTGTCTCAGTCCTAGTCACTTAGTGTGGCTGATAGGAGACAGGCAGTAAGCAAAGAACATTCATTAATTCATTAAATGTGGGTGCCTGTACAATGTTTTTAAGTTCAGTCAGATGCCATTAGCACAAAGGAGCTGGTACTGCCTTGTCTCCCACACCACCTTTCCCTCCTGTCCTAAGAGGGCCCTGTGCACAGCTTGGCACTCAGTCCTGGGCAGGACCTGGCATTTATGGATGAAGGGAAGGTCTGACCTCTGTTTAATGTTAGCTTTGAACTTCATGGTTTAAAAAGCAATAGTGAGGCTGATCCCAGCCTAACATTTAAGTCTGTGCTGATGAGGCTTTTTCAGCTGTACCATGACTTAAATGATTCTGCAGAAGAAATGTCACTTCTTGAAAAACTGTTTGAACCACTGAGTTCTAAGTGTGAAGTAAAGTGTGTGTTTCTGAAAGTACTCTGCACGGTTTGAAAGACTAATTTTGTGAGTGTTCACAAATTTATAGGAGTTTCATGGAAGAGCTTTCCTCATTCCCTCTTCATCTTCTGTTGTTCACAGGCCAGTTGGTGCAGTTGGAAGAGAAAGGCAAAGGCTCTGTCCCCTGGTCTGTTTATGGTGTCTACATTCAGGCAGCTGGAGGCCCCTTTGCATTCCTCATCATCATGGCACTGTTTGTGCTCAATGTGGGCAGCACAGCCTTTAGCAACTGGTGGCTGAGTTTCTGGATCAAGCAAGGCAGTGGAGTAAGTTCAAAAGCTTTTCTACTCTTGTGTCTAATGGGCTGGGGGTGTTCTGTTAGACTAATCCCAAGCAGTCCTGTGAGACCAAATGGTGCTTTCTAATTTAAATAAGTTGTAAGGCTCCCTGGGAGGTGGTCTCACTAGGGAGTTCATCTCCAAGAATAAGAGAGCTCCAGTAATAAGAAAGATATAATAACTTATGTGGTTTAATGCTGCCCTCTTGTTCATTTTCTTGGTTATTCTAAGAAAAGGTAGTGAAAATATGAAAGGGGCCAGCAAGCTAACTTTAGTGTTGTATTTTGTTTAAATGTGATCTTATGCTTAACAGGATAATTTTTTAAAATATGTAAAAATCGAGTCAAATGACTTTTGGAAATTGCTTTGAAGATTCTCATTGGATGGTTTGGGTTTTTTCCCACTCTCAGGGCTTTGCTTGCAAGTCTCGTTGCATTTAAAAATCCAACTATAACTGCAAGAGTTTTTTGTGGGGGCACAGAGAGCAAGGTACTAATCTCAGATTAAATAATGAAGTGCAGATGGCCAACAATATTGGAATCCGCAATGAGGTCCTTAAACATACTTAAAGAGCAAAAATAAAAGAGAATGAGGATGCGTAACAGTGTGACTATAAAAATTTATTGCATAGTGGCAGAAATAATTGTTTGATAAAGATCTGTCCAAGGTGAATATGGCTGTGTGGTGGCATCCACACAGTATCTGACATTGTTCAGAAGAACACAAGAAATAAGAGATGAAATGAGAGATTAGGAATCAAATGAAATAGGCATTGTGGTAGTATTTTGGAAGATATAGTAGGAAAAAGATCAAGGGCTGCAGATCAACAAGTTAAGCATCTCTGCCAGGGAAAAGTTTCTGAAGTATTAAATGGTCACTGAAGTAGTTTAAAGAAGAAATATCAAATATGGTTGGAGAAGACACAAGGCAGTTAAATTCTACCACATGTAATGTATACATGCTTCATTCTTGTCTTAACCAACCTCTGAAACCTTGAATTTTCTGCAGAACACCACGGTCACTGTGGGAAATGAGACTGTCATAAGCAGCAGTATGAAAGATAACCCTCACATGCATTACTATGCTGGCATCTATGCACTGTCTATGGCAGTTATGTTGATCCTGAAAGCTGTTCGTGGTGTGGTCTTTGTAAAGGTAGGTGCCAGTGCTGGTGTTTGTCTCCCCCCTATTCCTGCTTCTGCAAATTTCTGTCACGGTGGTTCTTTTGGTCATTCCTGAGAGACTTTTGAACCAGAGTCAATCATGGATTGTAATGTTTCCTTAGCCAGTTCTTGAGGCTGCACCATGTTTCTGCTGAACTTCTGCCCAAATTAATAGCTTCCTCCATGGGCTGGCAGCGCAGAGTGCAGTAAAAAACCTCTTATGGTTGGAGAGAGAAACAGAGCAGAATATTTGAGTGGCAGGAAGGCAAGCACTGCTTTATAACCCTGCAATGTTTTCTGCATTGTCAGGGAACTCTCAGAGCATCCTCAAGGCTCCATGACGAGCTCTTCCGGCGGATCCTGCGTAGCCCCATGAAGTTCTTTGACACGACACCCACTGGGAGGATCCTCAACAGGTTTTCCAAAGACATGGATGAAGGTATCTCTCACTGTGTGCCCTGTAAATCCCACATTCAGACCTCCCAGTTAAGCCCTGAATACTCTCCAGTCTGTTGCTGCTGGGGTGATTGTACCCTGTGTCTGTTGCCAAATGTGCACTCACAATAAACAAAGCAGGAATTGGCATATACCTGGGTTATGATTCTAGAGGGCAGCTGATAGCTCAGGTCTGAGCATCCACTTATGAAGAAGGAAATGTGCTGCTGCTGTTGTACCTCCAGGCTGCACATGGGCTCTCTGCAGGTAATGCAGGAGCAACTTAAAACATTGGAGTGAAGCTGATGTGCAGCAGAGGTGATAATTAGGCCAGAGTTACATCAGTGATATTTCTGCAAACAGGCATAATTAGACTGCCAGTAATCAGAAGGTAAAAACATCCCAATGAAAGTCCACATTTTTAATTTGAGTAAACTAAGAAATCCATGTGTTATTGAGATAGAGCTGGACTGAGTTCATTTCTATGGGTTGTTTTAGTTTTCTGTACTCAAGATCTTCCCCTTTTCCTTCCATTTCCCAGTTGACGTTCGGTTGCCGTTTCAAGCGGAAATGTTCATCCAGAACGTCATCCTTGTGTTCTTCTGTGTGGGGGTGATTTCTGGGGTTTTCCCCTGGTTCCTGGTGGCAGTGGGGCCCCTCATTGTCCTGTTCACAGTTCTGCATGTTGTGTCTAGGTAAGTGCACCAGCTGCTCTGGCTGATAAGGTACTTTCACCTTCAAGTACAACAGAGTGGTTGGCATATGGTGGTTCTGCATGAGACTCAGTGTTTCTTTCCTTCCAGAGTCTTTATTCGAGAGCTCAAGCGTCTGGACAACATCACACAGTCACCATTCTTGTCTCACATTACATCTAGCATCCAGGGTCTCTCCACAATCCATGCCTACCACAAAGGACAGGAATTTCTGCACAGGTCAGTCTAGATATCCATCTGGGAATGGTAGAGTACAAAGCTGAATGCAGCAGCTTCTGGCATTCAGAAGGATTTATTACTGGAGTCTGATGGATCATTGGTTCTATGACTGAAAGTTACTTTTCTGGGGAAGGAAGTTGGGAGAACAGAAGGAAGGGTGAGGGAAAACTGGGAAGAGCAGTGGTGGGAAAAGTTTGCAAACTCTGCCATCGTGTTTTGGTTTGAAATTTGGTCGGTGATGAGTCTTCTCATCCTGAATCCTGATACAGGAACAGGAGTTTAAGTAGGTGTGATATTTGTAGAACATCAGGCTCATGGAGTCCACTAACCTTTGCTGTGTTTGTTTCAGGTACCAGGAGCTGCTGGATGACAACCAGGCCCCATTTTACCTGTTCAGCTGCGCCATGCGCTGGCTGGCTGTGCGCCTGGACATCATCAGCATTGCTCTGATCACAACCACTGGCCTTATGATTGTGCTGATGCATGGCCAGATCCCTCCTGCCTATGCTGGGCTGGCCATCTCCTATGCTGTGCAGGTGAGTGTGACCACATACTGTAATACTTAATTTCTCTTTTAACGTGGATGTTGCTAATGAGCAAACAGCGTCCAGCGCTGGCTCAGAGGAGCTGCAGGGCTCTGAGCACTCGTGTTGGAGCTGCTGTTTGGCCTCTTCTGCCTCCTTGTGGCGCCGAGGGGAAATCATAGAGCTTAGACACCTCATGCTTAAAGCTGTTGCTCTTGGGAAAAGTTTCTAAGCTGCTGGTTTCTCAAGGGATTAATAAATTATGGTGATTTTAAAATGAACTATTTAATTAACTTGCCTTGAAGACTTTAGTTATATGGTGCCTGATGTCAAGAATGTCAAATATCATAGAATTCTTTAGGTTGGAAAACAGCAATAAGGTCATTGAGTCCAAGTATTACCTCAGCAATGCCAAACCCACCACTAAGCCATGTCCTCATGTGCCACATCTACACAACTTTTAAATACCTCCAGGGATGGTGACTCCACCACTCCCCTGGGTAGTCTCAGTGCTTGGCAGCTCTTTTTGTGAAGAAATGTTCCTAACCTCCAATCTAAACCTCCTCTGGCACAAACTGAAGTTGTTTCCTCTTGTCCTATTGCTTGTTAAGTGGGAGAAGAGAGCAAACCCCACCTGGCTCCACCCTTGTTTCAGAGAGCTGTAGAGAGTGATAAGAGCTGCCTGAGCCTCCTCTTCTCCAGGCTGAGCTCCCTCAGCTGCTTCTCACAGGACTCCAGACCCTTCCCTAGCTCTGTTGCCCTTCTCTGGACACATTCCAGCACCTCAATGTCTGTGCTGTAGTGAGGGCCCCAAAACTGAACACAGGGTTCAAGGTGTGACTTCACCAGTCCCAAGCACAGTCACTACCCTGATCCTGCTGGTCACATTCATCTCTTAATTCAGTAACAAGTCACAGCTCTAAAATTCTGTTTTCTTTCACCTCTTCAGCTCACAGGGTTATTCCAGTTTACAGTCAGACTGGCTTCAGAGACAGAAGCTCGTTTCACCTCAGTGGAGAGGATTGACCACTATATCAAGGTAGGACTGCATTCAGCTGCCTGTTGTGAAATTTTGTGTTGTTTGTTACGTTGCTGGCCTCAGCCATAGTCTGCCCTAGTACAGAATGTACATTCCTGATCTTGGAAAGGCACTAAAGCCTGTGCTGTAGCACTGCAGAGTGAGTTTGTTTTGTGAAGCACATGTATCAGCAAGCACTGGGGGGCTGAATGGCCCCAGAGCTGGTAGGTAACTAAACTTGGAGGCATTGCTGGTTTACATAAGCTATTGGAAGTTTGCTGGTGCTCACAGTAAAGAATGGAGTGTGTGAAAGGGGTAACTTAGGGATTCAAAACATTATTTTACAGCAAAAGGATGGTATTCTGACATCCTTCATTCCAAACCTAATGGAATTCCTTCATTTAAACACAGATAACTGTTTTTTACTTTATCTATAAGTAATTCCACTTCAGCCTAATAAGCCTACTTTTCCACAGCTGTCTTATGTAACATATTTCTGTATGCTTGAAAAGTCAAGGGAATGCTCTTACTGCAAACATGAGAAATGTGCTCAGCTGAACATGATAAATGTGTCAGGCTAAATGCTTAGCAGGCTGCTCTGAATATTTGTAACCCTTTCTTTGTAACTGGGATTTGTGTGTGCAGAACTGGGCATGGGTCAGCATAGCCAGGAGAAAGTCTCCTACTGGGTCTGGTGTGTGAGGTGAAAGGCTCTTCTGTTTAATGTTTCCTGTGAACCTCAGAGGGAGATGCATTTATTTATTTGGTAAATCTGAGCTATTTAGTAGTTGATATTTGTGGCTTTTTTAAAGTGTGTGGATTTAATCTACAAGTTAAAAACCAGAGAAGACAAAAGCCCCAAACCTGTCCACTCCTCCAGTTAAATAAATCCTCTGGAGGCATCTAAGTAGAAAATTTTTGCATATGGAAGACTTGGTGACCACACAAATTGACAGTAGTGCCAAATATTGTATCTCTCATTGGGCTGAGATGGGTTTATCAGTCAGACCCTTAGTGGCAAAACCTACAGTTGTAGGCTGTTGTTTGGGTTTTTTAAAAAATTATGTCTCTCATTCTATATCACTATCAAGCAACACTATCTGTGATTTTTAAAAAATGTTGATTTCTAGACACTCTTTTATGAAACTTTAAAACTACTTTGAAGCTGAAATGAAGGGTGGGTGGCCAGTGAAACACCATTCAGTTCCTGGGTCTTACCAAGGCCCAGGCTTGGCTTTTTTCAGTGGGGGCTCAAGGTTGCTGTTTTGAGCACCAAGCTCAAAGAATGGGAGCACTATCATAGCAGATGGCTGTTTTTCTCTCAAATCCCTGGTGTACAATTAATCTGCCTCTAACTGGATGTTGCAGATGCCCACAGCTGCCATCCCTGTGGGATCTCTCTATGGTCAGTGTAGGAAATGGGTGTCTCTAGAGGGCAATTTATTACCTGTTCCAAGCATTTATATTAGAATGAGAAAAATCACACTCCAGAAATGCTGTTTTATAGCATTTGTAGAGATCTCTTTGTAGAGACTATAAAGCAGTTGTCATGGCCTGATTCAGTTACATGAGGTGAATCCCATGATGGGATTGCTGCCATTCTTTGAGGGTGCTTGTGCCAAGTATGGGAAAGTGACCTTGACTTCACTGTAAACATGCTATAAAGCTTTGTGTTTGGCTTCAGAGGTTCTGCTTTTCTGTTTAATCTGTGAACTGCTCTGTAAGGGGCAAAGTGAAATAGCAAAAGTGAGCAGGCTGGAAGGGACTGACTCAGTGATTCAG
>NW_005054309.1:3409565-3419670 GCF_000277835.1 Geospiza fortis | reverse complement strand
AGCAGGACAGGGGAACATGAGGAGGAGAAGGAAGAGGGTGGCATTTAATGTGTTACTTGGACATTCTCTTCTGTGTCAAAATCAACAGTGGTGATCCTGGTATGGCATAGCAAATGAAGCATAGAAATGCACCAGATTTTGCATCCAGTCTTTGTAGTGCCATGAAACTCAATAGGATTGTGCTGATGAATAATAGGCCTAAAATACATTTTGAATTCCATTGATGAAAACCACTGTTGTATAGAAGGACTGATGTCATTACTGAGGCAACAGGAGGGGAATTAACAGTGTGGTCAGTGTAATACAGCAAACTTCTGGACCACTGGGCCCACATCCAGCCAAACAGCTCATCATGAAATTGCCATAAATGATCTGGGCTGAGTCTGCAAGGAAGAACTGCTGAAAGCTGCAGCTGATAATTTTCCTTTGGTGCTTTGTTTACTGGAAACTGAATTTCTGTATTTTTGTTAAAAGACGCTTTCCCTGGAAGCTCCTGCTCGAATTAAGAACAAAGCTCCTCCTCTGGACTGGCCACAGGAAGGTGAAGTTGTTTTTGAAAATGCAGAGATGCGGTACCGAGAGAACCTCCCTCTAGTACTTAAAAAAGTGTCCTTTACCATCAAACCCAAGGAAAAGATTGGCATTGTGGGGAGGACAGGCTCAGGTAAGGAAAAACACTAAGCAGAGTTAAATTATTACTTGCACAGAATGGATTGGGGCAGTCATATTGGTTCTCCTGTGTTTGAGTAAGTTGGTTGCACAGGAGGGGCTGAGCACTCTGTCAGTGGAGGTTTCCATTCATGTCTGTACATAAGCAAGATCCCTGTTAACAATAGTGAAAACAAGTTTCCATTTAAAGCACAGGGATATCCTACTATGCTTGAGCCAGTATATTGATCATATGTAACTCCCCAAACCACTGACCAGCACAGATTGGTGCCTACAATGTGCTCACTGCAGCTTCTCTGACTGTCTTGAAGGATTCTGTACTGATGCTGCAGACAGGTTTGGCTCTGAGCCATCTCAGAACTCTGTACTATGAAGAATCCAAACCCCTGTTTGTGAGATGACTTAAATCAACCTCAAAATGAGTTTGTAAATAAGTAATTTATATTGCTCTATTGGGTTTTCATGGCAGGATTTTGTCAGTGGGGTTGGGGCAGTACTCCAGGCATGGCTTTATTGAGTAGAGATTAGGAGATGCCCCCACAATTGCTCAGAAATTTAAATGCTGAACCTCAGAACTTACCAGAGCATTGCTTGCCAGGACTTTTTGGTATTTTAAAACTTTTCTTAGATGTGGACAGCTTTTGAAATGCTTTCTCATCTGAAAAACCATTATGATTCTGTAGAAACAGCAGTCATGTTTTTCCTGTCTCATTTTTAGGGAAGTCTTCCCTTGGAATGGCACTCTTTCGTCTCGTTGAATTGTCTGGAGGCTGCATTAAAATTGATGGAGTGAAAATAAATGACATTGGCTTGGCAGATCTTCGGAGCAAACTCTCCATAATCCCTCAGGAACCTGTGCTCTTCAGTGGCACTGTGAGGTTAGTGAGGCCATAAGAAGGCAAGAAGGGACTGAGCAGTCTTTCTGCTTGTACCTGAAATGCAATAGGGGCCTGGTGAGGTGGTAGCTCTCAGGCATCCTAGCTTCTGTTCTAGTTTTGAAACAAAAAAAACCACAGATGAATGAGTTTAGCTGGCCCACCATCAGTACTGGGTGTGATCATCCTGTATGGAAGTCTTGCTTCCCTTTATATGTGATTGAAGTTTAGTATCTTTGTCTTCCATCTCTACTCCTGTTTTTTGGCTCTTCTAACCTCAGTGTGCTGAGAACATCTGATTTTCCTGGCAAGGAAACTGTTAGTGGAGGGCCAGATGGGAATCACCTGTCTGGATGAATTAGCACACTGTTGGTTTGCCATTCATTGCTGAGTTAAAATTCTGCTTGTTTTCTGCTTCCCCTTCCAGATCAAACTTGGATCCTTTCAATCAGTACAGTGAGGAACAAATCTGGGCTGCTTTGGAAAGGACTCACATGAAGGAGTGTGTAAGTATTAGGTGCCCTGGGAGAAGGATGCTTGCATTTGACTAAAAAAGCAACATAATCTGTTAGTAGCTACTTTAGAGGTCTATATCTAAGCTTTCTCTCTACCTTTTCCCCCTTGTTCTCTACGCTTTATTTGACCAATTTTTTTTTCCCATTATTTTATCAGACTGCTATTTTTGGTTTTTTAAGGGACATGCCATATTCTGTGTTTTTTAAGTATATAGAATAGCAGAGTGGTGCTTCATCACGGGGATTCTTAGGGTGTTAAAACATTTCAAGTGATGTTTTCTTGTACGTGCCTGAGGTGTGCATTCTACATTTCCATTTGTGACTGTACGTGTCACATGTGCAAATTTATACTGAACTTAAAACCTGCCCTTTGCAAGGCCCTCTCAAATTAGTCTTGCTGCCATGACATTTCCAGTTCTTTTTCATGTAAGCCAGGTGGCAGGTATGGCTGCAGGAATTCCTGCAGGGAATTCTTCTGCTGGTGACAAAGATTGTCAGGAGATCTGTTTGTGTTTATAAGATTTTGTGCAGTGCTGTAAGATTTTTGCCTCCTTTTTCCCACATAGGTTGCACAGCTGCCTATGAAGCTTGATTCAGAAGTGATGGAAAATGGGGAGAACTTTTCTGTTGGAGAGAGACAATTACTGTGTATAGCTAGAGCTCTGCTGCGTCGTTGCAAGGTGAGCACAGCAGGAGAGAAATAGGGATACCAGAATTATAGGATAGAACAAGCCTTTTTTTGTGTTAGATTCTTTCTGTCTGTCAAAGGAATCACACCAATGATTATTGCAACCCAGAGAGGTGTAAGGTTAAAACAAACAGGAAGGTGTCTGTAGCCAGCTCCTGCCATGTCCTGCCATTGGAAAGGCATTGCTAGTAAGTGCCAACATAGTGTGTCAGACAATCATTTCTTCAGTGTCCTGTTACTGGGGAGCATCAGATTCTTCCCTTTTCCCACTTTTTTGTGAATATGAGCCAAGTGTTTTTCTTCTACATGGTGCTCCACTTAAATGTGGTCTCCAAGTGGAGTTTGGGACTGTGCTATGCCAGCCAAGTGAAAGATTTTGCAGGAATGAAAAACAAACAATTGCAGTGAAAAAATACTTTTGGATTGAGATTGATCAGGACTCTGGTTTTAACAACCTTTTTTCTGAAATGTGACATATCATAATATTTTAAAGTTCACTCTGCATCTGTTTTTAATGTCAGACTACTCAGCAGAAGTCACTACTGTCTCTGCAGTACCTGCACAAAGCATGTCCAGTTCAGCTTTGACAAGAAATCAGTCCAAATCAGTTTATGTCTGAGGAGAAGAGACTTTTTACCCAGTGTAAGAAAGCTATTAAGCCTAGTCAGTATTGACTCATTCCAGGAATGTCACCACCAGGGATGTGTCAAATCAATTTACTGGTAAAAATTCTGTTGGAGATTCATCTATGGAATATAAAATTGAAAGCAGTGGAAACTTTAGGTCCAGGTCATAAACCACATGTAGCTCTAGGATGACAATAAAATGTGTCATCCATAGGCTTTGTTGAAGGCAATTACATAGAGGAAACTGAAAGGGTACTGTGAAACCTGCTTTTGTACCCACAACTCTGTAAGCATTGCCAGTTGTGACAACACTTGGCTGTGGCCATTGTGCCCACCCATGTATTTTTTATATTCAGAGAGGGAAGGTGTGACCATGGGTAACAGCCAGAGTTCTGTGCTGCTTTCAGATACTGATCCTGGATGAAGCAACAGCTGCTATGGACACAGAGACAGACTTGCTGATCCAGGAGACCATCAGAGAGGCGTTTGCAGACTGCACTATGCTGACAATTGCTCATCGCCTGCACACGGTGCTGGGCTGTGACCGGATCATGGTGCTAACACAGGGACAGGTGAGCAGAGAGGTGTCTGCCCCCAGTCTGCTGGTGCCACGTGTGCAGACTGAACTGAGGGAACAGCTGCACTGCAGGGCAGAAAAATCTTCTGTTCATTCATATCCTTGGTAATAATTGTCCAGTAGAATCAGTTGCTGCCTGTGACAAGATCAAAGATGACAAATTATTTTCACACCAAGAAAGTACCATAAAATAACCATCTGTCTTTAAAAATATCTTTGAGGCTTCCTTTGTAGGTTAATTCCGTGATTGGTAATAACATAAACATCTCTGCTGCGGCTTAGTGGCAGTTTCCCATTACTTTCATAAGGCCCTGCGCCATCAAGCACACCCATGGCAGATACTTTACCTATTTTTCAGGCTTCCATTTGGGAGCCATAAACAGTTAAATGCAAGAACATTGGGCAAGGTAGAGAAGGCAAAACCCCATAGCATCTGCCTCTGACAGAGCCACCAGAGGTTGCTTCCTCTGAGCTAGTTCCAGTTTTTGAGCTAGTTTGAAGCATTCCAGGTTACAGTATCCATAAATGCAGGTAATTTCACTGCCTGGTGTGTCACCTAAAGATGAATGCTGCGTTTTCCACTCTTTACCATCACATCACAAGTCCAAGGGGTGGAAGTCAATTCTCTGCTGAATTTTACTGACATACTTTACCTGCCTTGTTTGGTTTCAGGTAGTGGAATTTGACACCCCGACTGCCCTTCTGGCCAATGAGAACTCGCGCTTCTACGCTATGTTTGCTGCTGCGGAGAACAAGGTTGCTGTCAAGGGCTGAAATTCAGGGCAAAGTCACTTTAATTTTGGAGAGCTACGCTCCCTGCCTGTGGCAGGCCAGCTCTTCCTCCTCCTCGCAGATTATTGTCTTTTCATCTTTTAATTTTTAGCACAATGTGTCAAGCCAGAGAGTTTTTAGAACCATGTCAGAAGAACTCATGTTTTTATTATGTATTTATTCCATACTACTAATTTTTTGTTATTAAATGCACTCTACAAATGGCTCAGGGAGCCATAGTTATAAATGTATCAGAGGCCTATAATGAAGCTTTATACATGTAGCTATATCTATACATAATTCTGTATATAGCCTATATTTACAGTGGAAATGTAAGCTGTTTATTTTATATTAAAATAAGCACTGTATTAATAACAGTGCATATTCTTTTCTATCATTTTTGTACAGTTTATGGTACCAGAGATCTGGCTTTATCAGACAGTATCAGACAAGGTTTTGTCTTTTACAGTTCGTCTTTTCCTAGTGCCGGATTTTCTGCGTGTCTGAGTGGAAGTGAAGCTTTGCAATAGTGTCCTTTATTGTCACATCTTTGTCTAGCGCAGCAGAGAAGAGCTCTGTGGTGTAACTATTGCATTGTAATTTATCAGAGCTAGTTGGGCCATCGCTAATGTTCACCACAGCAGGCTTCCCATGATGCTTTTCCAAAGCAGGGTTTTTAGTGATCTGAATGGAGAACCACTCCTGGGTCACATTAAGGCCTTGTATTTTCTCAGTGTCCTGACACAGTATTTCTTACTGTATCAGCAGAGTTTATTTTAATGCAAGCAAACCCAAGCTCTTCCTGCTTCGCTGATCTAACGAAACCAAAATCTTACTGTTTGTGGAATGATCTGTAACAAATTAATCATAAGGTTCAAATTGTGCCCTGTAAGCTGGCAGGAAAGCCTTTTCAGAGTTGCTTCAGCTGACTCTTTATCTTGAAGCTGCTACCACTCCTCAGAGGTTTAGGTTGGCTTTCGCTGGCATGGGTAACACTAACTCTTTGTTCTGCTCACTTAAACTAAGATTAATCAACATGGATATTTCCTGTTTCTTTCTTGCACACTTGTTAAGGAAGCAGTCCTCGACCCCACGTCTTCTGGAACCTTTGAGGGGTTCCTGTTGATCAGGATGTAACACTGGTGTAGGACATGGTTTTCTTACTGTAAATGACCTATCTCAGGTTACTGGGTCCTGCGTAGTGCGTTGCCATGATCACTGTACACCATCCCTGTTTTTGGGACCTGTGCCCTGGGGGACACAGTTGTTCCTGTGATAGCTGTGACTTATTGAATGGTCAGCGTTGCATGTCTTTGTCAACTTGGACATTTTGTAGCCTTAGCATGTTTGCAAAATGTCTCATTGAGGCAGAAATCTGAAAAGTAAATAAAACTATTTTGGGTTTTGTAAATTTTATTGGCTTAAGTGGTTTGTTTTGGGCACATAAAGAACTTTGCACCTTTTTGAGCCTTGGGGAGCAGTTTTGCAGGCTTTTGTTTTTTTTTTTTTTCCCTCTTGTCATGTATCATGATGATCTTTCTTCCTTCAGAGTAAAGGTGTTTCTTTAAAAGTGTAGTGGGTGATTTTTGTGCCCTCCAGCATGGGGGTAGCTTGCAATACATGTATGTTGAGTAGTACAGGGAGTAATAATTTATAGTGCAAGTATTCAAGCCAAGTAGAAGGGCTGAGGTCAGGTGGAAGACCTTAGGCTCAGATTTTCCATTTTCTTTACCTGAAAGCACTACTGTTTCTAGAGTGACATGACTTGCAAAGTCACTGAAAGAAGCATTTCTACCTACCAGTACCACAGGCAGATTGTGGCATTAACAGAGCTTGCACTGTAGCTTGAAGTAGCACAAAAAGCATTGTTGTGGTTGTTCTTAACTCTAGTCCAAAGCAAGAATTAACTAGCACAGACCTTACCCTGCTCGCAGGCCTGGAGTTTACCCCATGGACTTCAATATTTCCCTTGAAGGAAATGGGCTAATGTACCTGGTTCTGCGTGCTTCTGGGGTCGGTGTGTGGCTTCACTTGGCAGCTAAGGCTGAGCTAATGGCAGTCTAGGTAAAAGGGGAGCCATCCTGATCTTATCCTCCTTCTTCTTCCAGGCTGGGACTTCCTCTTCCCTTCCCGATGCCAGCAGTGGCTCTTGTGTGGTCCAGTTCAGAAAGCTAAGTTGCTGAAAGCAGGAAAGCTGTACAAAGGAGGAGACAGGAAGGCACCACCCACAGGAAGGGAGGTGAAGTGAGGCTGCTCTTTTCAGTAGGTGCTGGCTCTAACAGTAGCATAGGTGTGAGAGGGAGCTGCTCAGCGATCACTGCTCCAAACTGCTGCTTCCCAGTTACACTCTCCTAAAGAGCTGAGTCTTTGCTGCAGCTTTGGCCAGCTGAAGCAGCTCAGCAAGGTGTCAGACAAGGGTCTGTGATGGAGCAGGTGAACAGACACCTGTGAATAGCAAGGATTAGCTCAACCATTTTGTTAAACCTTGGCTGCAGCACTGTTACTTTGGAATTAAAGACAGAGACTTGACAGAAGGAAATGTTCTTTCTGTTGTGATCACTTCTGCGCTTCATTTGGCACTTGTCTCACAGGTGTACTGAAGTACTGCTGCTCACAGGGGCAGCTGTAATTTTTGAACTGACTTTCATCCTCAACCACAGGAGCAAGCTGAGGCTGGCCAAGGGCCTTGTCACTGAAGTGGAAGGAAGAAACATTAATATTTACGAATCTGACTGAAATATCTGTGTTGTTGGAGCATTCTGCAGGAGGTTGAGGATTGGAATGTTCAGGAGTTGGATTCTGCTTTAGAATTTATAGTATGATATCCAGAGAAGACTTCATCCTATGAGAAATAGAATAAGACACTGGGATTGGGACAGAGGCCGCCTTTAAAGAGATCCTACCCAAAATAGCATGGAGATAGCACATGCTTCTGTTCTGGTGTAATATCAGCTGGTAACTAAGCCCCACACATTCCTGTGGGATGGAGGAGAGAATTGAAAAGGTGAAAGCTAGAAAATCTGAGAGTTGAGATCAAGACAGTTTAATAGGGAAAGCAGAAGCAATACAAGGTATTAATTCCCCACTTCCCATGGGCAGCTATCTCCAAGAAAGCAGGGCTCCGTTTTGTGTAATGGTGACTTGGGAAAATAAGCACCATAATTTTGAATTTCCCTTCCTTTCTCTCCAGCTTTTTTAATGCCAAATGGTCTGGAATATCTCTGTGGTCAGTTGGGTCAGCTGTCCCTGCTGTGTCCACATCTCCTTGAGCACCCTCAGCCTCCTTGCTGGTCAGATGGGGAAGAGAAATGTCCTTGGCTCTATGCAAGCCCTGCCCAGCAACAGCTATACAACATCCCTGAATTATCAACACTGTTTTGATCACCAACCCCAAACACAGCCTGCTACCAGCTACTGTGGAGAAAATTCACTCTAGCCCAGCCAAAACCAGCAGATCTTACAGCAAAGGCTGTGCCCCAAGACCAGCAGGTGTGCAAAAGGAGAGAGATTTGCCTGGGATAACTGGTTAACATATTGTTCTCTGGAATTTTCATTACATCAATTTTGCTTATTCTGTCCAATCACTGTGAGTGCAGCTGATCCTGATACATTATTAAAAGCTTAGAGCCTCTTCAAGAGAATGTGTTCTTCCTCATCTGTCTGATGAGTGGACGCACTGCACTTGCTTGGGACTTCAACCAAAGCATAGGTAGGATTCTTTTAAAATTACTGTGGAGTTATTTAATGTGCAGTTAGATTGGTGTAATCAGGCCCTAAAATTGTCCTGGCTTGAACACCTGAGGACATTTCACCCTTATCTGTGGTGAAGGTTGTGCAGGGTCAGATCCTGAGGTTGCTGGGGCTGTGCTTTGCCCACCACCTGTAGATGAAAGCCATGTCAGGCTTAGTGCATCACTGGAAACAAAATTGGAGGGAGCCAATTTTTTTCAAAAGGCAACTGGTATGAGTGTGAGAAGGTGTCAGAAGGATAAAAGCAGGACATTTGATTTATTAAAGGAGGATGTGGACAGCAAAAATGGCAGGAAAAATGTTTTTCTTAGTTACAAGAGGATTTATTTTAAAGGCAAAATGTCTTTTTGAAGGTGCTTGAAAAGAATGCTGAGAAAGTGCAGAGTGCTGTACGCAGCAACCAAAGAGCCTGAGTGCGATCTTGTTATTTTTTCCTGCAACTGTAGCATATGTTTTACTATATATAAGTGATTACACAAAGGTTTTCTTTAGATTCAGGTCGGTGGAGGGTGATATTGTGATTTGTTTAACCCTTGGCTGAGCCAGTAACTGCAGCCACAATGTGCTGAGGCCACAGTTTTGTGCCTCTGGTGCGATGATACAGTGGAAACTGAGCTGGAATTTGGTGCAGATGCTGCAGTTGTTAGTGTAAGACTTGGGAGGCTTTCAGAATATACCACTATGGATTCATTAAACCCACAACCATGTGAGAAATGTTCCTGTCTTGTCCAAAATATGTGCCTTGGAGCCTCATCAGGCAGTGAGGTAGGCAAAGCATAACAGTGAAAATTAGAGTGAAAATAAGTTACAGAAGTTTCATTACGTGGGACAGAGACTGAACTTCTCTTGGGCTGATGGGAGTGCAAATCACAGTTACTTGCACACACCTCCTTCCTTCCAGCTTGCTGACTCCTGCTGTTGCCACGCAGAGAAACAAGCGCTTGTACAAAGCTGATAACTTTGATTTCTGCCCTTTCCCATTTAGGAAGGCAGCAGTAGAGGGTGTGTGATTGATTACCCCGAGTTCTGGGGAAGATAAAATACATTATGTCTGACCTGGGCTCTGGGGCCAGTTTGCAGTGAGAGTTGGAGGCAGGAAACTACGGGCAGCGCAGCTGGGAGAGAAGGGATTAAAAAAACGGGTGTGGGGGGATGCAGGGAGAAGGGAGGTTATTTAGGGTTAGCTGTGAGCTCGATGTGGGGGTGTGACCAGGAGGAGTGAGGAAGCCAAACTAGTTACGGTGGGACGAGGGTGCAAGAATCAGCCCTGCTGGGAGCCGTGGGGTGGAGCTTTTGGGGGTGTTTGTGGTGGAGCTGGGGACGGTGGAAGTGAGGCATTCGGGCGGACAGAGCTGCCTGTGAGGGCACAGCAGTGATTCAAGCGGGCTGTTGTGGCCAATGGCCGTGCCCAGAGCAGGAGTGCTGGGATCGGTGTGTCCGGGCCAGGCCTCGGGGCTGGGCTAGGCGAGAGGAGGGAAGCTCTGCGTGGGCTGCTTAAAGCTGCCCGGCGAAAGGCGCACGGCTGGACGGAGCCGCTGGCGCGCAGGGCGGGCGGCACGCGCGGATACCCACGCCCATGAGGGAATGAACGAGTGACCGCGGCTCTCCGGGAGCGTTGCCGGTGTCCGGGGCTG